>NC_089793.1:31252823-31257823 GCF_040412425.1 Macrobrachium rosenbergii | reverse complement strand
AAAGTAATTTGGCCATACCAAAGAGAGAGAATGACTGAGTGTGTGTGTGTTTGAGCGCGCGCACGTGCGTCATGTAGGAAGACGGACAGGGAAGGTCGAGGAAACAATCAATGGACGACCGATCACAGAGAATCGTCCTCCTTTGATGTGATTCTTTGTTCCTCCAGGGAAATCTTATCTAACGCATCCGGCGAGAGAGAGAGAGAGAGAGAGAGAGAGAGATCTCTTCCCTCCTTCCGTACAGACAGCAAATCTCGACGCAGTCTTAAGATTTAGTAAAGCGAAAATGATTTACTCAGGACAAATCGCAATCTATTGATAAATGTCCTGCTTTGCCAAAACTGACGTTTTCGATTTGTCATTTAAAGTGAAGGCTCACGTCTACGTGCAAGGATTCGTGTATGCTCCTCGGTGTGCTATTTGCTCTCGTCATCAGTGACCGCTGCGATTGGGACGCCTGTCCGTGGTACTAAATCAAAACAATCAATCATCTGCTTGCAAGAGTCTTCAAGCGGCTTCCGGCTTCTCAGTTTATAAGTGTATACGATGACGTCACTTAATATTAAAATAATCCCACATTTCCATCGTATTATTCCGTTTGCACATGGAAGATGTTGAAAGAAATACGGTTTTTTTTATAACTTATCTCGCGTAAGAAGTGTTATCGGATAATTCAGTTGTTTTAAATAATCGCCTTTCTCAACAAACTATGCGTCTAAATTAAGTATAACCCCAGGACGCTTAACATTTGAAAACATTTCTCTACAGGTATCAGTTAATAAGTACCTAATCAGCTTTCACTAACTGCATTCAGAGTTCATCAGTCACCGAGATGTTCAATCGTTCAAGTCTCACCTCTCATGATAAGTTTCACTTGCTTTAAGTAAACAAGCGAATCAATTAGGAGCAAAACCTAACTGAACACCATTAGGAATGCCTGGCACCAAGAGCCACTATACAGTTGTAACGCCAGTTCATAAAATCAATCAAATCAATCGCAAGTCTTGGCCGAAGGAAATGTTGATAAATGTGAACTGTGAACGATAATATAATTAATTGATGATGCTGGAAGGAAAAAGGGAATGTTGAATAAATGTGAATTGTGAACGATATAATTAATTGATGATGCTGGAAGGAAAAAGGAGATGGAAGCATCTGACAAAGAGCCTTTTGTATAGCCTACTGTACGACGCGCACAGTACACTGTAAGTGTACACCTTCATGAACCTGGTTTTAACGTACCTGGGCGTTTACTTGCAAACCGGTAAACGCACAGTTATGTTGAAGAAGTCAGTCAGGCCTTTGCAAATGATTCATTCATTATCATCAAAGCGCCCACGAACAGAAGCACTACTTTCTCATCACTTGTTTCTTTTCTATTAACCCCCCTGCAAAAAAAAAGGAAAAAATGCGCCTAAGTTTCTTCGGAGCAATCGAGTTTCCTGTACTGCGTATAATGCTGTATGAAACTCTCCTCAGCCACGGCCCATGAAACTCTAAACCGCGGCCAATGAAACTTTCACCCACGACCCGGTCGTGGCCTGTGTTGTTGACAACTATATCGGTGCCAGACGCACGATCATGGCTAAATTTAACCTTAAATCAAATAAAAACTGCTAAGGCTTGAGGGCTGCAATTTGGTATGTTTGATGATTGGAGGGTGGATGATCAACATTCAAATTTGCAGCCTTCTAGCCTCAGTAGTTTTGAAGATCTGATTGCGGACAGAAAAAGTGCGGGCGGACTGACAAACAGCCATCTCAATAGTTTTCTTTTACAGAAAACTAAAAAACACACACACACTCAAACGACGGAAAAAGACTGCAACTTTGTCTAACACCATTTAATCAGGCATCAAGTATACTCAGGTTTATTCATCTCTCTTGCCCTGCCTACACAGTAGGTACATGAGGCAAAATGAATATACATGAGCAGTCTGATGAAGCAGATAAAAAAAGACAGAAAATGACTGGAAGTCAGACAGATATCCACAGAAATAGACACCCGGATATGCACGACAAGTGCAAGTTTTGCGGAAAGATGGGGAAGCCGAGAAAAAGCGCCACTGAAGATAATAAAATGGGGGGCATCCCTACTTGCTATTTTGTTATTTTTAAATAATTATGGCTCCTGTAATTAAGGCCGAGATCTATGGGCTATAATGCAGAAATCAGAAATACCGATACTTTAAATGTTCCAAGACGTTAGTCTTTAACAAATGTGTAGGAATAATGATTACATTTGACACACATTTTTCCTAGCCCCATTATGAATGCTCCTGATAAGGTTACTTCATATTCTATTCTTTTTGCGAGCTTCCTGGACGTCAAGGCACTATTGTTTCAACATCTTCAGGGCATCCAGCCATAACTTCTCCCTCACCCCTTCCCCTGCCCCACCTCCAACAAAAGTTCTGAATTGTACTTAATTTTCATCAACACAATTGTCGCCTTCCGTTGTCTGAACATGACAAAGTACCTTAAAATACACTGATCTGTCTTTCCACCTATGCTAGCCTACTTACTGCATTCTTGTATTTTCTCAATTCTCTCCCTAAAAACCCGCCTTTCTTCACACAAACTACGCAGACAGTGTTATCTTAACAATCTCTACTTATACAATTTCTCTTTCATTTGTATTCAGCATCCCCACTAAACTTCCATACAGGAGAGTTTGCTCAACAATCCTTCATATATTCCAGCTTTCATTTCTAAATACGTTCCTCTTCTCCTTTGAAGATTACTGGACTTATTTTTCTCCCATCCTACCATCATCATCAATTACATTTCCTCATAAACACCCGTATGTATCAGGTACTTTCATTTCTTTCATCCTCCTGGCCACCATTTACCTTCATTATCGCCAACATTACACATCCATAGAGACACAACACACATACTTGTCTTAGATCTACCATTTCAATAATCCAGTCACTCTTCCTGTGTATGTTCTAATCTACACGACTGTCATTATTCAAACAACTGTTTTCAAATAAATACACCCTTAGCCCCTCCGCATTGCATTTCTGTCAATCATAGGCTGTACTTCGGTCCTTTTAATGTTAAACTCATTAAATAACTTTAAAAAAAAAAAGACGATGTACAGACCTTCCAACCTGCCTAACCCCACACAATTTTTCCCCATGTCAGTCTTGTTATCTGGTCCACGTTCCCAATCACAATCCTACCATGCACTTCACAGGCATACTTAATGTTACGTCTCATATTGATGTTTAACAATCACATACATCACTTCTTCATTTATACAACAGGGCAATTATCCCCTCTCACCAATTCGTTTGGAAACTTCCAAACATGCGTTATACGTCTTGGTCAGTCGCTCATTCTCACTAATGCCAGCAGATACTAAAATTTCACATGTAATCCCATCAACTCCTGGTATTTAACAATTCTTCAACTTCCTAACGGAACACCTTACATATTCTCAAGTCAGTTCCACAGGCATTCAAAGGTTAAGATGGAATAGAACAGAATATGGAATTTAGGCCAAAGACCAAGCGCTGAGACCTATGCGGTCAATCAGCGCTGAAGGGAAATTAACAGTAAAAAGGTTCGAAAGGTGCAATAAGAGGAAAAACTTGCAGTTGCACTATGAAACAATTGTTAGAGATGGTGGAGAGTCAGATGGAAGAGAATATGAACGGAGGTATAGTAAAATGAAAGAAAGAGGTTGCCAGCTAGGGGTCAAATTAAGCTAGTCCTTTTCACTCTTGCGTAATTTTAAAATGCCTCTCCTCTATTCTTGGCTTTGACCAACACTACCAAATGCTCACTCCATCGGCACAAGACTGCACTGACTTCAGACAGCATCTTTCCATTTCACTCCTCTACCTTATTAACTTCTCTTCCTCCAGTGTGACTTCTTTTCCTCCTTAAGTGGTTGCTAAAACTCATTTCTTCCGTTCTAATTATTCCCTTCGTTTCATTTTTCGCTTTATTAACTGTCTTGGAATGGAAAAGAATATAAATTATAAGTCAAAGGCCAAGCGCTGGGACCTATGAGGTCATTCAGCGGTGAAAGGGAAATTGGAGAAAAGAAGCTTTTAAAGGTGTAACAGGAGGAAAACCTCGCATTTGCACTATGAAACAATTGTTAGGAGAGGGTGGAAAGTAAGGTGGAAGAAGGAGAATGTGAACGGAGGTACAGTAAAAGAAACAAAAGGAATTGCAACTAGGGGCCGAGGGGACGCTACAAAGAACTTTAAGTAATGCTTACAGTGCAACTGCATGAGGTACACTGATGGCACTAACCCCCTAAGGAGTCTTAACTGCCTTTACATCCTCACGTGTACTTAAACATGATCTAATTTGTAAGGAGCAAAATATCTCCTATAATTTTGTCACTCAGCTCTGCATAATGTTATTGGTCTTCCGAACCTAAATCAAGGGTCAGACCTAATTGTAAATAATCTAATATATACACAGGAGCACAAATACCGCACATCGAAAGGCTGTGATATTTTTCAGCTTTCTCAAGACATTAGAAAAAAAAAAGTATCTTGAAAAAAAGACAAAGTGAAAAGAGTAACGGATAATGAGACACTGATTTCGACAAAAAAAAAAAAAAATGAACTCAAGAGAATTTGTTTTCAAATTGAAAGCGGAGAGAAAAGTATTAAAGATATAAAAAAGAAGAAACATTTAGAAATTATCTTAGAAATAGCAAGAGCTGAAATTTTGTTCACGACCGGGAGAGAGAGAGAGAGAACAATGAGGCCTTGGTTATTCAGCTTCCTGCTGAAGCTAAACAAAGTAAAGGACTTCACAAAAGTGTTTTAAAAGCATAAACAAAGGCAGGAAAGAGCTCGTCCTTTGTTGCTGCACGTTTTTCTTATCCTCTTTTATTTCCTTTTTGGAAGGAGATTCAAAACTTATCTCATCTCACGAGTGCCGGAAAGTCTGGGTCATACGCTGTAAAGATAACTTAGTACAAGCGGTACTTGATTATATATCTAATGTCTGATAAGAGGCAATTACCTT
>NC_089793.1:31237823-31247823 GCF_040412425.1 Macrobrachium rosenbergii | reverse complement strand
ATATATATATATATATATATATATTATATATATATATATATACATACTATATATATGTATATACATATTATATATAGGTGTGTATATGCGTTTGTGTAAGTGTCCATTAACAGTAAATTTATATATGAAAGAAACAGCGAAAGAGGGAAAGGAATCTTTCCTAATTCTTAGTTTTTACGTAGACGAACTTAAAAACTCGCTATTTTGAACAAATAGAGAGAGAGAGAGAGAGAGAGAGAGAGAGAGACCTCTGTTTAGCATCAGTGACAGGACCAGAACCATCTAAAACTTGCCAGCATCTTAAGCAAGGAAAAGCTAAGTCGAAATAAGAGAGAGAGAGAGAGAGAGAGAGAGAGAGAGAGAGAGAGAGAGAGAGAGAGAGAGAGAGATGTAGAAAAGAAAAAAGAAAATTTATCAATAGTGATGACGCTCCTTTACGATGTCGTAAGCAGCTCATAAAAACCGCCGTTTGTAATATCTTGGCCGCGCTGTTAAACGCCTCCCTTTGTAATTTTGTGACCGCGAATGACCTCGTCTCGTATAGCGCTGCAATGGTATAAATTTGTGGAAAGCCCATGATGGCTGAGTAGCTCCACTTCCTCGGCATTTTGATTGTCTCATTTTTCGAGTCGATGTTTACTGCCGCGAGAAAATAAACCAATATCTGTTAAGAAGAACTGTGTGTGTGTGTGTGTGTGTGTGTGTGAGAGAGATAGAGAGAGAGAGAGATAGAGGGTGGGGTGGGAGTCCTACCATTCCTCATAACCAAAAATCAGCACGAACGAAGAGTTAAAACAAGAACGCAAGGCACAAAGAAACGAGATATATGATACCTTGCATTAACCAAGACGTTATTAGTCTGTTATTACTGTGACATATGAGCAGTCTGGCTCCTAATTACAATCGGGTGGTAGCAAGCCAGCGCAAAAACACAACGGCAAAATTACGTACTGTATTTTATGTTTTACTTTTCTATACGTACATCACGTTGTATCAGCTGTACTAGTTATGATTCTTCTTTCGCTAGTTTTTTTTACATCGTTTTTCCGGTCACTAATTTAATACCCGCCCTTTTTTTGTCTCGTACCAAATCTGGTCTTTCCGTAACTTAAATTTATGCTCCTCTCTCCCTCTCACACACACATGCACATACAAAAACAGAGACAAGACAAAAAAAAAAAAAAAAAAAAAAAAAGACCGTTCAGTCAAAAAGGAAATATTTGCACCTTGAAGTCAGCAGTTCACTTCGCAAATAGGGAAAATGTTCAAGTGTTTTGGCATCCACTTGACATGTCTTTTGTTAAGCGGGGACATTCTCTGAGCCCCACCCTTGGACAACCCCCCCAAAAAACACCCCCTTCCCCCCAGCATGTGTTCAGTCATTTTCCCCCCCGAGTAGGTGTTCAATCCCTTTCTTTATTCATCTCAAATGACAAAGGTCAATCAATTTCCACCACGTTTTCCTCAGCGCGTTTCTCCAGTTCAATAGACACTTTTTTTTCATTCTGCAATGCTTTTCTATGGCTCTCATCACCAGACCTCTTAATGGTGCCCCTTTCATATCCTCTAAAGAAGAACCGCGTCATTACCACTTACTCATGGCATTCCTCTCAGATTTAGCGACTATTTGCGTTAGATAGTCTCCTCCCTACTATTTTTCATTCCCCATTGCATGGACTTCAAAGTGCTCTTAAAATCGCGGCTCTTTTCTTTTTCGTCTTCCTTTTCTCTCAGAAAAGTCTTTAGCATCTTGGGTAGTTTTTCTTCCGTGTAAGTTTTTTTTTTCTTTCTCTCCGAAAAGTCTGCAGAAAGGTGGGTCTTTTTTTTCCCGAGTTTTTCTGCTCGATCAGTGGGATGTGGCGAAGACTAATATTGCTGCATTTTAAAATGCTCCCTTACCAAGCTTCATGATAACCTTCCTCTAAAACCTACCGCTCCCACATCAAACCTCTCAGTGCTCTTTTAAATCGTGTATATAGAATAGAATAGAACAGAATAGATTAGAATAGAATAGAATAGAATAGAATATAGAGTTAGGCAAAGGGCCAAGCGCTGAGACCTAAGAGGTCATTCAGAGCTGAAACGGAAATTGACAGTAAAAAGATTTTAAAGGTGTAACAGGAGGAAAACCTAGTAGTTGCATTATGAATCGATTGTTAGGAGAGTGTGGAAAGTCAAATGGAAGAAAGAGAATATGAACGGAGATACAGTAAAAGGAATGACGGCACTAACCCCCTACGGGGTGGATCGTGGATATATTGCATATTAAACTGAACGTCCCCTCCCGAAACTCCAACGACAACGTCCTTTCATTCTCACACATTTCTTGTATTTCCTTAAGTCGGCTGATCGTCATCAACCGTCACAAATCATCCTCTCTATTTCTTTTCGCCAGTGCCTTCATCGACAGCAGTTATGGGCGTGCGTCACCTGGTACGCGAATAAAAACGTAATGGGTGCAGCATCGTGCCAAATGACAACTTTAGATCAAGTTACTCCATCTGATTTATAACCAACACTCTGACCTAAGCGTCCTCAGAGGTCACTCAATAATCACGTGTAAATTCCTTCCCTGCTCATTTTTAGTTTTCTGTAGAAGACAACTATTGAGATGGGTTTGTCTGTCCGTCCGCACTTTTTTCTGTCCGCCCTAAGATCTTAAAATCTACTGAGGCTAGAGGGCTACAAAATTGGAATGTTGATCAACCACCCTCCAGTCATCAAACATACCAAATTGCAGCCCTCTAGCCTCAGTAGTTTTTATTTTATTTAAGGTTAAATTCAGCCATGATCGTGAGTCTGGCAACGCTATAGGACAGGCCACCACCGAGCCGTGGCTGAAAGGTTCATGGTCCGTGGCTCATACAGCATCATAAGCTGTATAGAAAACTCGAGTGCGCCGAAGAAACTTCGAAGCATTTTTTACTTGTTTTTTTTATTATTATTGTTACTTTAGGGGTAGAAACTAAACTATAAACTTTGCCATGAATGCCTTACAAGGTCCATGACGTCATTTGTGATACCCTAACTTTCGATGTTATTCAGTAATCAATCTCTTCCACCAACCCCGTCTGCTAAGCTGTTGCTCGTAATTATTAAATGAACATCAATAAGTCCACTGCCAAAATTCTCTCTCTCTCTCTCTCTCTCTCTCTCTCTCGCTCTTTCTCTCTTTCTCTCTCTCTCTCTCTGGAGACACACATTTTCTAAAGAAGTTATGTAAAGATTCATATCACGCACAAAGATACGCACATACATGCACACATATACAGATAAAGCATGCCAAAAATATATTCTCTATGCTTGCGTGCAAGAGTTCGAGACACAAAAATTAGCAAGCAGGTAAGCATACAAACAAATAAATTAGCAAATTTTAAAAAAACTTGTATCAATATTTGTTTGTGATATCCGAGGCAGTCACCATGATGTTTTTTACAAAGGCCATTCACATAAATTTAGGGGTCCTCTAAAATCGATCGGTCACAAAATCAAGGAACCCAAAAGATATTCACAGTTTCTCTGGCTCCAATATTTTTAATCCTTTTGCAATCTGCGTCCTCTTCACTTTTAATTTCTTTAAATAAATGTCAAATTGTTAGCCCCATAAGTCAAACCTTTTCAAGATAACTTTATTCATATTTATATATATATCATATATATATATATATATATATACTATACATATATGCATTTTATAAATATCACATATATACATATATAATGTGTGAATATATATATATATATATATATATATATATATATAATATATATATAATATATACACATTACTGTACATATGTATATAAATTAAATATATATATATATATTTATATATGATTTCACGTACAGACACTTCTTCCTCGCCGTGAATGTCTCCATAATGCGTTTGCCTTTGGGGTGTTCTCAGAAAGCGTCAGGGGATGAAGATGCTAGCTAGCCCCATACCCGTCTCCGCTCAGGCTTTGAGATTTGAGGTAACGTGCTTACAGCGTTCTCCCTCGCCAGGGGATCGAACTCTGGGACTTTTCTGGTGAGGAAAGCATTATGACCGTAATGACCACTGAGTTTCATTCATACACACACAAAACATAATATATACATATATATTATATACATACATATATATATATATATATATATATATATATATATATATATATATATATATATATATGTATGTGTGTGTGTGTGTGTGTGTGTGTATATACATATATATATGTACATACATAAAAATACATATATATGTACACATATATATATTATATATTTCTATATCTATCTATCTATCTATCTATATATATATATATATATAACATATATATATATATATATATATATATATATATATATAAATATATAAAGAGAGAGAGAGAGAGAGAGAGAGGTCGTCGTCTTTGCTTGCCTACCGTTCTTGTGGTCCCTATTTGCCGAACCGTCCAAACATCAACGAAATCAAATTTTTCCAACTCACTGTCTGCCTCCTCGGTTACACACAATGTCATTCCCATAACAAACCTTTTTCTGAATTCGTCCGTCGTATTCCATCACCGGAAAAAATTCCAGAGATATTTTTTCATTAGAAATAACGAATAAAAATTTATTTTCCCAAAGAACAAATAACCGTACCGTATTTATGCTAGTGGTTCTTGGTAAACAATGTGTTACGTAACTCCCCTCTTTAAAATTCGCGCCTTTCAAGGTTTTAACAGGTGAATGCTCCTTGATCATAGGAGTAGGGGTAAAGTTTAATTCTTCCTTATGACGACATTCTACCGGAACTGGAATATAAAATTTAGGTCAAAGGCCAAGCGGTGGGACCTGTGAGGCCAATCAGCGCTTAAAGGGAAACTGCGAGTAAAAGAGGTTTTACAGGTGTTACAAAAAAAACCTAGCATTCGCAGTTTAAAACAATTGTTAGGAGAGGGTGGAGAGTAAGGTGGAAAGAGAATATGAACGGCGGTACAGTAAAAGGAATGAATGGGGTTGCAGCAAGGGGCCGGAGGGACGCCGCAAAGAACCTGAAGTCATACCTACAGTGCACCGCATGAGGTACACTGATGGCACTACTCCCCTACTTGGAGATTCAGAGGAAGCCACAACACAAAAGAAAATATCAAAAGAATCATTTTTCAACTTGAAAACAACCCCTCAAGCGATAACAGGGGCCAACAACACCAGGATATGGAATAAGTTTTTTGTGGCGACAGCTGGCACCAAAAAGGCTTACCAGAGGGGTAATGAAACGTGGCTGTTAGCCCCCGTAGAGTTTATTGGTTGTGTAGCGGTGGTGGTCCTGATACATTTGTTCAAATACAACTATTCACTTCTTGGCTTATATGGATATATATATATATATATATATATATATTATATATATATATATATATATATATATGTATTACTTATACAACATACTTTACATATATTATATAAAGCATTTATATATGCAATTTATAAATATGTGTGCATGTGTTTACATTACATTTGTGTGTACCATTTTAAACACATGCACAGAGGAATAACTTTTATATTTTCTGTTAATTCCTCCCAACTAATAAACAAGTTTAAACGATTCACTCAAACTCTGATTCTGTCTCTGTAAATACAAACATACATACATACATATATATAAATATTAATATATATATAAATATTATATACATATATATGTATATATATACATATATATATACTTGCCGTAATCTGATAAAGTCATTGTTCGAGGGATGAATACATTTCAGTTTTCTAGTAAAATCATCAGTGAGCCAAAGGCAGAAAAAAGGGGTGGAGGTGATGGAGCAAAGCTCCTATGAAAAGCATAGTAATAAAATTCCTACCACCAAAAAACTATCACTGGGTAGTTCCATAACCCAGTCCAATCCAATGGATTACAAAATTTAGGCCAAAGGCCAAGCACTTGGACCTATGAGGTCATTCAGCGCTAAAAGAGAAATTGAGAGTAGAGGAGGTTTGAAAGGTGTAAAAGAAGGAAAACTTCGCAGTTGCACTATGAAACAATTTTTGGGAGTAAGACAGAAGAAAGATTATATGAACAGAGGTAGAGTAAAAGGTGAAAGGGGTTGAAGCTAGGGGCCGATTGTACGCTGCACTGAACCCTAAGTAATGCCTACAGTGCACACTACCACCCTACGGGATAAATCAATGAGGAGTGTGGGTAGCTATAATAATACATTTGATTCTTGGGATCACAACAGACCTCCCTCTCCCCTACTTCTATGGCCTACCCAAAACGCTTAACGGCGGAATCCCATTAATAAGCACTATAATCTCAGTCACTGTTGAACAAACGACTGAATATTTCACATATTTGCTATTCCCTTTCGTAGCAACCTGCTCAACTGAGTACATAAAGCATGCGAAGTGTCCTAGCGAGAAGAATTAGTGGCACAAAGCTTCTAATTCATGATTTAGACTCAACTTTCACAATGGCCCCGAAAACCGCCGTCAAGTGGTTTTTTTTAAACAGGAAATAAAGACCAGGCGAACACCATGTTCTCCTTGGTCTTGAAATAGTGAAATTTGTTCATCATAGCGCAACCAATGCTTTTTGTTTCAGTGACAACGTATATCAATAAAACCACAGTAGACCAGGCTGGGAATTACTTCTTTCACGCATTTTTTCTTATTGTAGGTCTTATAATTGTTGGTTGTGAAGGTTCATGCCTAAACCCATCTTTGCACAAAGACCCCCCTACATGTGGTAAGCTTTCAATGGTGAAGGCAGCATGATTTGGACCCTTGAATTATACCCAACCAACAGAGACAGCTTAAGATATGGTTACATCATTATCTCAAAAAAAGAGTAGGAGACCATTCTTTTAAATGTTACTGTGTTACCTTATCATGCTTATGTTATCTAGAAACCCACCAATAAAAATGATTTTACCAAAGAAATGCCACAAACAACATACTAATAAGACATTTACAAGAAAATAAAACTCCAATAAACTACCACGACTTAACAACTAAAGAACCCCAGTGACAAGTTCGTTTTCCCCTTTCCCTAAATCATCGGGAGTGCGATCATTAATATATAATTTATAACTAAACAAGAAAAAAAACACGGGACTTTCTTGCACATGACAGATCTGGTTTGCAATGTCAGTTGGAGCGAGTCTAAGTTTCTTTTCAGGGAGCACTTCTCTGAACGCACGAAAAATTACGGAATGGAACGTAAGATTTAGGGCAAAGGCCAGGCGCTGAGATCTATGAGGTCATTAAACGCTGAAAGGGAAACTAAAAGTAAAAGGGTTTTGAAGGTGTAACAGGAGGAAAACCTCGCTGTTGCACTACGAAATAACTGCTACGAGAGGGTGGAAAGTAAGACGGAATAAAGAGAATATGAACCGAAGTACAGCAAAAGAAATGAAAGGGGTTGCAGCTAAGGGCCGACGGGACGCTGCAAAGAACCTTAAGTATTGCCTACAGTGCAGCGCGTGAGGTGCACTGACGGCACTAACTCCCTATGTTTTCGAACTTTCCAGTCAAACAAACAACGTGAATGTGCCACATGGGCACCAGTGACCTTCAACTGTTGATGAGATTACCCATAGACTATTCTACGACCAGTGACCCAGGTAGATGACTTATAAGAGATCATTTCCTATTGTATACACGTGTTCGCTAATGATGGCTGGATTGGAATGGAATATACAATTTATGCCAAAGGCCAAGCGCTGGGACCTGTGAGGTCATTTGGCGCTGAGAGGGAAATTGACAGTAAGAAGGTTTGAAAGGTGTAATAGGAGGAAAACCTCGCAGCTGCACTATGAAACAATGATCAGAGTGGGTGGAAAGTCACACGGAGGAAAGCGAATATGAACGGAGGTGCAGTAAAAGGAATGAAACAGGTTGCAGTTAGAGACCGAAGGGAAACTGCAAGGAACCTTAAGTAATGCCTACAGAGCACCACGTGAGGTGCACACTAATGATGGTCAAGTCAGTCAATACACTGATTTTTAGAGAACGCAAGACCAGCAAATAAACAATTCATATAATTCTCCATCAGAGTTAATTTCCAGCTGAAATTAACATATAGCAATAACTTGGATTACTAGCGATCAGAAGTATAATATAAATGTATACGAAACGCTTACTCAATTAGCCATGCGACAAATGAATGTGTTGCTACATTACAGTTAAATACCCCCGCTAATTTTGCAAGGTAGCAATGTACCAGAGAGAGAGAGAGAGAGAGAGAGAGAGAGAGCGAGCTGTCTAAAATTAGCGATGTACTATTCACCCCCCCGTCAACCCAACACACACACAGTGCTCATATTATGTGCAAAACTATACTCTTGTGAAAGGAGATATAAACAACTGTACAGTACACCAGAGAGAAAAAAAAAACCCTGAGTTTTCTCTATAATTCGTTGTTCCTGAACTACCTTCACAGAATGAATTTGCAAAGTGAAATGCACAGCAGATACAAAAAATTTACAGACAAAAAATCACATCTCCGGTGTTGCAAATGCTACTGTGCAGCGAAGCTCTTGGTACCACAGATTCCCTAAAATAGAGACAAAGTTTGCCTCTTAACTTTTTTAATTCCCGAAAGCGAACTCTCTCCATCTAAAAATGGCGGCGATGGAAAATTAAGTGTTCAAAACTACTCATTCACTTCATTCCAAGGTGGTGCTGTTCTGTTAAGGAAAGGGAGAGACAAACAAAACACACCTCTAGGCAACACGGACTCGGATGAACGTCCACAACAAAGCCGGAAATCGGAGAAATTTCTCAAGGGGGGAGGGAGGAGGTGGAGAATGGAGGGTGTTGGATATAGAGATTGTTGGGGGTGGGGGGAGGGGCAGAAAGAGATGGAGACCGAGGAGTTTGAGGTGGGGTTGGGTAGGTGAGTGAGAGTCTAAGAACAGTCTCGGTAGAGGGAAGGTTGGGTTACTTC
This sequence comes from Macrobrachium rosenbergii, assembly GCF_040412425.1. Lineage (NCBI taxonomy): Eukaryota > Metazoa > Arthropoda > Malacostraca > Decapoda > Palaemonidae > Macrobrachium > Macrobrachium rosenbergii. The sequence continues at coordinate 31,238,900 of NC_089793.1, read as the reverse complement.
TAAAGTGTGTGTACATGTGATATATATATAGCCTACTCTTTCTTCCTCTCTCTCTCTCCCTCTCTCTAGCACATGGGACGGGCGTGTATTGACGGCGATGGTGGTGTTGCCCTGGCATATAAGCTATGCTTTTATTTTCACGATCTACGTTCTCTCCCACTCTCTCACATTATTTAGATCTAATTCCTTCTTTCTCTCTGTGTAAGCGTTCTTCCCCTCCTTACGTTTCCTTATCTCTCTCCCTCTCATTCTCTTCTTCTTCTTCCCGTGGATCACATCCTATCAGCCTCGCTCAACCCTAACGTCGGTGTTTAGGTCACGTTTTCAGACAAAAAAAGCTGAAGAAAAAAAAAAAAGTTGTATATTTTCTTCTTCCTCTAAAAATGATGATGCTGTCGATAGGCGAGATTCATTTTGAGTCGGGGCGAGACTTGGCTCCTCTCCTAATTTACGCCTGGCCGGCTGATGTCCCTCTGCCTCCTCCGGTTGATGTGGTCATTTGTCTCTTGGCTAAAGACATTTATTGTTCTTTCGCAGCTTCCCTTACTTAAACCTCCCCCCCTCTTCTTCTCTCTCTCTCTCTCTCTTCTTCTCTGTCGTTGCAAACGTAGGGATGGCATATAAAATCTAGGCCAAAGGCCAAGCGTTGGGACCTATGAGGTCATTCAGCGCTGAAAGGGAAATTGAGGGTAAAAAGGATTTAAAGGTATAACAGGAGGAAGACCTTGCAGTTGCACTATGAAACGATTGTTAGGAGAGGGTGGAAAGTAAGATGGAAGAGAAAACGAACGGAGGTACGATACAAGAAATGAAAGGGGTTGCAGGTAGGGACCGAAGGGACGCTGCAAAGAACCTTAAGTAATTCACATGGTGCACTGACGGCACTAAGCCCCCTACGGGACTAACTGGATATGTAATTTTTTCTCTACTAACCATAACCCTTTAGAGATTGGCGCTCGAAATGTGGAATCCTTCCGGTTCTCAGCTAGTTTTATGGGATGAGATTGCGTGTCCCATACCCTTTTTTCCTTGAGTCCTAGCTGACGCTGGTACTCATTCACAGCTGGGTCAACTGGT
>NC_089793.1:31082823-31232823 GCF_040412425.1 Macrobrachium rosenbergii | reverse complement strand
TATATATGCTATATATGGTCCTTTTATCATTCCCATGCTTACTTTTTCTTACTCTAAACCTCCCAAAATGGTTTTGTACGGCACGTTGCGTCTATCTTTCAGAGGCCATTTTTGTACTCGCCAAGCGACCTCGTCTTGACCATGACCGAGTGGCCATTAGAGCCCAGAGGAGGCATCAAAGCGACCTCTGTGTCTTGGTCCAACTGATAAAAGTGTTGCAGTCTTCGATATCTTGTTTGTAAATCTGCCCCGCGGCGAATGTCAACAGGCCATCTCACGGGAGGCGGTGGCCTTGTTCATTAGATCCGAAGAGCGAACGGGGATCAGATGCAGAGGGACATTGGCGAAGCGCCTGGGAGTTCACTGCAGAGACAGGCTTTCGAGATGCCCCATCGGAGCAGCAGTCTGTGTAATGAATGGCAACCGAACAGACAGTCGAAAACAAGCAGCATCAGAAAACGGTGCCCACGCTCATATCGCTGACGTCAGTCCGTTAGGAGTGGAATGCCAAAAATGAACGCTGCTTTTCTCGTCTTCAGCCGGGTTTCCTTTGAATCATCAAAGGCTGCTGCTGCTATACAGACACCTGCACAACCTTGCGACTTTATTTTTACATTTATTTACAAAAGAAAATTATTTAATAGTTAATTACCTCCTATTTGTAGGTAGTATTTTACAGTCACAAAATTTTTTATACATAATGTACTCCATATCTGAAGCAACATACGTAAAAAAGCTTTTATAAGATTATAACGTATAAGGATTTGAGTCTTCACTGACACAAGACAAACTGGTAAACTTTACATGGCCATATGTCTATTAGTAAGAGCTAGTTTTCTTTATAAATCATTTACCTGGTCTCATCAAGAGTCATCGATCTTAGAATATAATGATTTAAAGAAACAATGTTTCTCTGAGAAACAGCAATAACATCCCTTGTTCTGTAGTCCTAATGCCAGTCACGTGACCGCGACTGTTTATTCCGCCATATTTGATCATCTGATCGATTGAAAATGCAGGGTAATGAATACGTCAACCAGATGAAATTGGATTTTAAATATCATCCTATTATTATATATAAATATAATAAAAATTCAGTAACTAATACAACATTAACAGCTTATACAGCGCAACAAATATAACATAGGAGAACCTATATAATATGTCAACAAGACATGCAGGGCTGTAACACTTACAAATACGGAGCAAATAGGACATAAAATAGCAAGGAACACAAACACAATCATAAAGGACACCCAACAACGGCATACAACAACGAATGATATTAGCCATACCAACCCAGTCCCTCAATTAGGCCAGCAAAAAAAAAAAAAAATGACGTCAGCTGAAAGGGGTCTTTATTAAATGAATGAGTGACTGGTTGATTTCAAGTTCTCTGGCATTCTGAAGCTAAAAAGTTTGTCCCTCCAAGATTCATACTATATGAAACGCAACGTGAATCCTCACCATTATTTTTGTGTAGCACAATTCATGCGTAATCACTGTAGTTGCAAAATTGGTTGAAATAGTGACGTCATTTGTGAAGGGACACGTAAGCTAGTTTCGTAATAAAACCAAGTCTCACTTTTGGCCCCAGATATGCTCGACCAGTGAACCTCGCCCCCTGACTTTCCTTCGCATAAATTCCAGCACCACCAAGTTCTTTTTCTCACTGGCACAGGAAGGAAACACGTCCTATGCAGATCTTTCAAGCCGTGAGATCTGGAAAGACAATGCGCTCGAAGATTTTTCAATCTGCACGACGCTGAAAGGAGCATGCTTGCAAAGATTTGGAAGCTTCGAATCGATTTAAACACGAACCGTAGTCTTAAAGAAGCGGTATTACAAGAATCGTCGTCTGCAATGCCATAAGCAAACATCCATGTAAAGATATTGCAATGCAATAAGCCAAAAGAAAAAAACTGGAAAAAATTGTCATAACTTCGTATGCAACGTTGACGTGATAAAAAACATTTTAATCACCATTATCTCCTCCAACTCCGTTAAGGGCCTCTGTGAAATTCTGCCAAGTATTAATTATCTTTATACGGGTTATTAATTTTATGTAAGAACGCCTATTCTTCACAATTCTTCCAACACGTCCAAACCATCACAACGCACTTCTATCTATCGTTTAACTAAACTAAACTTTTTATAATTTCTTCTGTTCTTCTCTACATTATTAGTTTTCCTTGTAAACCATATACTACTCGAACATATCATCTCAGCTGCTTCAACCTACTGTCTCTCGTCTGTATTCAACGTAAAGACTGCACTTCCATTAAGGAGAGCTGGTTCAACAATTCCTTCTTACATACCAGCCTTGGCTTCCACTGATAATATCTTCACAGTCTTTTGCACGTGTCAACTACCTTTCTTATTTAACCTATTCCATGACTTAACTCTTCCCTCATCTCACCATTATTCATTATATTTACTCCCAAATACTTATAATAAACAACTATTATTCTTCCTCCATTCATATCAACATTCATTGCTCCATCTTATTTTCTTACTCTCAAACTCTATCCTTCCAGTTATTCTCTAATTTCTCCTCTTATGGATACTTTCACAATTTTATTAGTAGTTTTTACAGTTTCTTTTCACTAGTACCCTCTGCACCATATAATTTGCAAGCATCAAACATTCTGTCTGCCTTTCTCATACATACATACATACATACATATACTGTATATATACATGTATATATACATATATATATTCATATAATATATATATATATATATATATATATATATATATATATATATATATATATATATATATATATATAAATAATTTATATATGGGATGATGTTGCTAGCAAATCACTGCCTTACCAATAATAAACCAAAACAGGTCAAATTCACACCAAAAAAAGTAAAATACTCGAGAAAAAGCAAAGAAAACGAGAAAGACCAAATGTGGAAAGCAAACGAGACGGCAAAACATGAGAAATATGACGCCCTGAAAAGCCCTAATGAACGTCTCTTTTCTTTTTCTTCCTTTGTCACGTCGGGAATTTCAGGTATTGGCTCGTTCAGGCAACACGTGGGAATGCAGAAAACCATCTTTTTTAATGTAAAAGCAAACTGGATATAAACTCACACTAGATTTAGTTTAATTTTTTAGGTATTCACATAATTTTGACGGCACCCTGAAGACAACAAAGTGCACAGTTTTCGAATTTAGAAGTTAATTATTACTATACAAAATGGTTAACAATTCCTATCATGCACAGGATCAAAAAGATTCCTGACAAGGCAAAACTTTCCATTAAAGATAAAAAGGAAAATAGGATTCAGTAAGATTCACTAATAATTACCTTCGTAAGTTAATTATCTCCCGTTTGAAAATGCGCAACTATCTTACGGTCGCTCACACCAAATCCCACATTCCTCCTATTAAATGTTTTAGGTTCCACTGCCCTATATGATGGTGTTTTCTTTACTGATTGCCTCTTTAAGGGTAGAATAGAGTAGAACAGAATATAGAACTTAGGCCACAGGCCAATCGCTGGGACCTAGGAGGTCATTCAGCGATGGAAGGGAAATTGAAAGTAAAAAGGTTTGAAAGGTGTAACAGGAGGAAAACCTCGCAGGTGCACTATGAAACAATTGTTACAGACTGGGTGGAAAGTCAGATGGAAGAAAGAATATTTGAACGGAGGTACAGTAAAAGGAATAAAAGAGGATGCAGTTAGGGGCCGAAGGAACACCGCAAAGACCCTAAAGTAATGCCTACAATGCACCACGTGAGGTGCACTGACGGCACTACCCCCCTACGGGGTCTGTAGGGGTAGGGAGGGGTGGGGGGTGACACCTATAGTATGTCTAGCTGGGCATACTCTAGGCTGTATCTTTCCATATGCTCCATTTGGTCTAAAAGAATTTATTAGCCCAGTTTCTCTTTTCCGTGCTTAAATTCTTAAGGAGTACTCGTCCGAGCAAGCCAAGCCAGTGCTGGCATAAGGCCACTCTATTCTAACAACAATAAAATATTGATGCAATTTTCAGCGCCCACCTATAGCGGTTACATATATGCTGTTCTAGTCTAATTTAATAGTCTCACTAATGCTGATTCTTTACCGGTTCAAAGGCGTGAATGAATGGTTCTACGGAGAATTACTACTGATGACGTGCACGCAAAATATCAGGAGCGCATGGTAAAGACATGTCGTGGCTTAAGTCACAGCTCAGGAATGGCGAGTCCAGTTTTCAAAGGCTTTGGAAAACCTTAGCGCGTTTGACATACGGGCAATCTTATTTTTATTTATTTCCCCATGAGAAAAAGTAGAACTAAACTGCCTTTCAAGGCTCTGTGCCTCAAACCTTAAAGGCGTTTGATTTATGCTCTGTGGTAAAATAAAATAGATATTCAGTCTGTAGCGTACCTTATTCTGGTCTCTCACTTAAAAGCCATGAAGGTTTCGTAAGAATGAAAGTTCATGGCGGACATTGGAATGGAATTTAGAATTTGCGCCAGAAGGCCAAGCGCTGGGACCTATGAGGTCATTCAGCGCTGAAACGGAAATTGACAATAAGGAGGTTTTAAAGGTGTAACATGAGGAAAACCTCGCAATTGCACTATGAAACAATTGTTAGAGAAGGTAGAAAATCAGATGGAAGAAAGACAAAATGAACGGAGGGGGTACAGAAACCGGAGTGAAAGAGGTTGCAGCTAGAGGCCGAAGGGACGCTGCAAAGAACCATAAGTAATGCCTACAGTGTACCACGTGAGGTGCACTGATGGCACTACTCCCCTACGGGACGCATGGCGAACATACTGAAAGAGAAAGATGGGCGAGGAGAACGTTTTCCACTTGTGAGGGCCACATGAAAAAAATAAGAATGCGGGGGGAGGGAGGCTGGGAGTCTAGGTTTCTTTTTATTCCACAAGATTTACGCTTCGAGACCATAGTCCAAATACCGGGGACAAGACAAAGGCACTCCACAGGCAGTACATCACTAGGCAAAGGGTCTAAAGCCACGGACGCATCACCCTTTGACACGCACTCTGAGCTCCCTTTAAAACTCTCCGTTTGCGATTGCAATCTTCACGGAAGCTCCCTTCGCTTTATCTTGGTCTCAATCTCGCTCTAAATTAACTCCAAGTGATAGTCGCAAACCGTGTGAGCGCGCGCACCGGTACCTCCTCTTTCTCCAACGCTTGTTAGCTTAGTAATCCCGACTCGTCAAGACATCGGTTAAAGAGTTCGAGCAATTTTAGATATGGCGAAGTACCTCAGAACTATACGACATTGCCTGTTTAATTTACTAGTTGGTTAACTATTTCTTGTCTATGCTTTAGTATTTAGAAGTTCATTTCATCAACCGGGAAAAACAGCTTTCCCCTTCAACTGTTACGAAAACTTTTAGAATTTCCTTTCCAAACATTTTTCGGGGACTAAATACACTATCAACAAAGTAATTTAAATGTGACTCTTTTGTCTTCCCTTCAGTTTGGTCGATCGGCCTGCAGTATTTTGTGACTTATGTTCATGTTTATGCCTAGGAAACGAAACTATATTTATGCTGATTTCCATGGCCGTTAATTCTGTCATGATGTTGGAATTCTCGACAAGTTTTTTCCTTAATGTATTTCAGGAAAATTCTGTAACCATCAGTGACATGGCAATGACTTGATTTGTGAACAAGCGCCCCCAAAACCGCACTGGTCATGGCACAGCGCCTTAGACCAAGGTTAGGTCAAGGGCTGCTTTGGTTAGGGCGTAGCCCTGTTGAATTATGTCTGGTCGCAACCACCAGAAATAACACGAGCAACCCTTCAGTAATTTTACCGAAAAAAAGTACGGTACAGTAGAAGCAGATTATCCAGAAAGGTTCCTCTAAACATTTTCCATTGTCCAAGTGACCATTCGCGAACACACGACAAGTTACAAAGAGAACAGAATGATACATCGACCAGAAGACAAACAAAACTGAAGGGCATAAAATGATGAAAAATCAATCCATCACGCCAGCGATGGTTTAAATGAAATGGTATCACTCCCGTTCGGGTCTGTGTGGTTCAATCCACCACTGAGCTGATTAACAGCTCTCTTAGGGCTGGCCTGAAGGATTAGACTTATTTTACGTGGCTAAGAACCAATTGGTTACCTGGGCAACGGGACCTACAGCCATTGTGAATCCGAACCACATTATAGCGAGAAATGAATTTCCATCACCAGAAATAAATTCCTCTAATTCTTCACTGGCTGGCCGGAGACTCGAACTCGGGCCTAGCAGAGTGCTAGCCGACAACTCTACCGACTCATCCATCGAGGAACTTGGGTTACCTGGTTCATTCGAACGTAGATAGTTACGTATCTTTCCGACAACCACAAATCTTATTTATTGAGCTCATAGTTTTGAGCTAGTGCTTATCGTCTATGCCAGTTTGTTCGGCAATCTACGTCTGTTATGCAAAATCGATTCATCGAATGAGCATGAACGTCTCATTGGGGACAGCTGTAAACGAGTTCACAGTCGCAACTGAGCAAAGCTTCGACCTACACTTCAAGGATGTGGAATGGAAGTTGACCGTAAAAAGTTTTGAAAGATTTAACAGGAGAAAAAACTCGCAATTGCATTATGAATCAATTGTTGGGAGAGGGTGGAAAGTAAGATGGATGAAAGAGGATATGAAGGGTGGTATAGTAAAAGGAATGAACGGGGTTGCAGCTAGGGGCCAAAGGAAAGCTGCACAGAATATGAGGTGCACTAATGGTACTACCCTCTATGGAGTCTGAAATTGAATGTCAGCAAATACTACTCACTATAACCTACCATAACCTAACCTAGGGTGGACTGACTTACTGCAAAATTTCCTAACTAAAACAAATACCATAAAAATAACATATAAACAATATGGCATCACTTAAGCATTAAATGTCTGTTTGGCCTAGTTACTTTATTGCCCATTCACCTCAATATCAAATCTACTTTGTTTCTTTTATTAAAATTAAACATTTATGAAAACCATGATGATTTAATATCTGAAAGTTTTAATAATGATTAATCTACAGATCTGCTTGCATCACCAACAACAAAATAACAACAACAACAACAACAACAACAACAAACAATAATAATAATAATAATAATAATAATAATAATAATTCAAAAACTTAGAGGCAGACACGGGCATTTAACAAGATAAACCACACCCACAATAATGAAGATAAAAAGAATGATGATAATAATAATGTGTACAATATAAAAGCCCAGTGATAGACATAATTTGCTATTTAATCCAACTCTTTCACAATGAGATAGTTAATCACCGTTCTTGTCCAGTTATCGCACATTATTCATATTACTCGTATCAATACCTATTCATTACCTAATCGCAGGAGCATCATGCCTCTCGATTGGTTCATGAGATACGTGATAAAGTGAAATCCCATTCACAAAGCCTAATTACAAACGGTAATGCTACGTTATCTTAATTTCTCGCCAAAACCAGATTGGGTGACACTAATGGTAGGATGCTGACTGCGGTATTTTTCGTTAAGGAAAGTCGGGGGAAAGTTAGTAGCATGTGAGATACTGTTTTTACGGGTCAACGTAATAAGATGCAAATCAGTTCCCTACGCCTCAATTTTATCTTGACACGGCATCAGTAATCACTTTGTATCTGATAAATTAGGTGCAACTTTTTGCCCAACAAAAAACTTCATTAGTTCTCTGGGTGAAGTTCCCTGTCAGACTTCAGTTATACACTGGGCTGGTTTCACCAGGTTGTGAAAAAAAAAACAAAAACAAAAAAACGAATCAATCTCAAACAGTTCTAATCGAAGTTTTGAGTGGAGACAATGTTTTACGTTAAGGTTTTAAATAGTGAATTTGCTTGTAAATACAGCCACTGCATGCCTTTTGCACCTATAATCTTCAGCCTTATGCAACAGGCGGCCTAATAAATGTTTACAACAAATGGTAGAGATTACTGACCCACAAATCCTGGAGGCAAGGCGCAATTTGTGAAAAGCACCATTTAGGTCTAGCAGGGCTAGTCACTTCTCCTTTTTCCTTAATATCAGATACACAGCCAAACAAATCCAAGTACATAAAAAATAGGGTGAGTAATAACTCTTACGGTTGGCTAAGGAAGGCTACGTTGTCCCAAAACGTAACATGTGTTGAAGAAACGCATGCCCCACGACCACTTTAATCCTCCAGGGAGGCTACACCTCCCTATTATGTTTTCTGGTTTGAAGAAAATAAACGGGTGAGAGGTGTGGAAGTATAAAAATTTCTCTTGCGTACCTACTCGGAAATCCAATACTGCACGTCTAGCAGCCTCTCTTAGACTTACATTCAAGATCTAACTACAACAATGTTGTCCCTCCCATCGGTTCGTCAAGAATTACCTTATAACTATTGCAAAGCTGCAATATCGTCATCAAAAAAGGAAGCTTGCCTTAAAGTACCTGTCATCGCTGCACCTTCGACTTGTAAGCAAACCTAACACTGATAAATCTCTTATGAAAGCGAAAAAGAATAAATACCCCTGTCATTACTTAATTATCCCTTGAAAACGAACTACTACTATCCCATCATATTTCCCATTTGTTTTTCTGCATATACTTGTAAAATATTAATTTTCCAGAGGAAATGTGTCGCTCTCACCCTTTTTAAAAACTACAGTAATTTTTTTCCGTGTCGTCACAGATACATCTAATTGATACATGCTGTTTTATCTAACACATCTCTTAAAAGGTCCAAAGTAACTAATCATATGAGAAAAATGTGAGTGTTTGCGTCCAGTTTTCAAGATCAGCAGGAAGAAAAAGTCCTGGTAAGTGTGTAAATTAAAACTCAGTGGCTATTTCACATTTGTTTGTCCTTCTGAAATTATGGAATTAATATCTGATCTCACGGTGGCGATACTGTCGGCCCTTGACTTCCTTTACCACGTTTTTCTCGAACCACCAGGTAGGAACAGGTGTCCTAGGTTAGGGTATGTTACGTTAGACTGCAGCCCTGTATCTATAAGTGAGCTGGTATATGATTTATTGATTTATGGTACCTGGGTTGGCTGGTATATGATTTATGGCATCTAGGTTAGCTAGTATATGATTTATGGCACCTAGGTTAGTTAGTGTATGATTTATGGTACCTAGGTTAGCTGGTATATGATTTATGGTACCTAGGTTAGCTGGTATATGATTTTTGGCACCTAGATTAGCTGGTATATGATTTTTGGCACTTTAGTTAGCAGGTATATGGTTTATGGCACCTAGGTCAGCTGGTATATGATTTATGGCACCTACAGTAGGTTAGCTAATATATGATTTATGGCACCTAGGTTAGTTAGTGTATGATTTATGGTACCTAGGTTAGCTGGTATATGATTTATGGTACCTAGGTTAGCTGGTATATGATTTTTGGCACCTAGGTTAGCTGGTATATGATTTTTGGCACCTTAGTTAGCAGGTATATGATTTATGGCACCTAGGTCAGCTGGTATATTGATTTATGGCAACTACAGTAGGTTAGCTAGTATATGATTTATGACACCTAGCTTAGCTAGTATATGGTTTATGGCACCTAGCTTAGCTAATACATGATTTATGGCACCTAGATTAGCTGGTATATGATTTATGGCACCTAAGTTACCTGATTTATGATCCTAGGATAGCTGGTTAATATACACAATTACACAAGGAACGAGACAAATTTTGACATACTGTTTTTCTGGTGTGTTTTCATGTTCATTCATATCTGATTTTGATTTTTGTTAGTTTTCAATTAAGGAGACCATCCCTTTACGAAAAACTATGGATTCCATAAAAAACCCACACGGAAATCACCGAGAAAATAAGAAAATACACAAGACAAACCACATTCCAAAAGGAATATATCCTAAACTAACTTGACTTGAGCGGTGGATTATAACCAATAGTTCCTCCCTACCTAACCTAAACCCAGAGGGCTGTAAATCATACTATGCTACATATTTATCTCAGGGATAGGCAAGCTGTAATGGCTATACTAAGTAAGTTGATTCTCTCTCAACGTTATCATAATCATACCCTCATAATAAAAGAAACCAAGACAGTGGAAGGTCCTCATCCTAAGGCATTGTCTCACAGTTACATTCTCTGGCATCTAGCCTTTGAGTTGTATATTTTAGATACTGTTGTGTTTAGCACAGAGTAGGTCTATGACATGTAGGTTACTGTGTTTCTAAGTCTAATCTATGGAAAGGTTGCAACCAACACCTTTGCATAGATGTCCAATTGTACAACTTATTTTAGTGATGAATATTACAGTAGGTGCTATTGTTTTTAGTATAGGCTAGGCCTATAACATGTAGGCCTCCGTCTTTTTACGTCAAATCCACTGAAAACTTGCAGTCGACATATAAGCATAACGGTCTAATTGTTAAACTTATTTATGAGAGGAATTTTAGGGTAGATACTGTTGTTTTTATTATAAGCTGAGCCTATACCATGTAGGCCTCTGTCTTCTAAAGTCAGATCCATGAAAAGTTTGCAACAGACATGTAAGCATACTGGTCTAACTGATGCATTTATTTATGAGAGTAATATCATTAAGTATTGATAGGATAGTAATATCATCAAGTATTAGTAGGATAAATGTATTTCGAATGTTTTTTCCTGTTGTTAAGGCTACCTGTTTTAGCTCCGTGACAGGTTAGGCGCACTCTGATTTCTTCATTGTTACTTAGGCTAGCGCAGTCAAATTTAAAGCTCAGTATTACAAGAGAAACTGACCCCGCCCAACGAAAAACAACTAAATGCAACAGACTGACTCGGTTTTCGCAATAGAGGGTCATTAACCACTATTCCTTACGCCGAATACAAATCATACTCTGAAGGAACGATTATCTATAGGCTATCAAAAGATGGCGCATTATTTCGATGTTTTTAAAATATAAAACCAATATATAATTGTGCTTAGGATGCATTATCTTCATTATGCATTTCAGAAAATACAGTCACTATTTTGAAGGGAAAAAATACTCGACCAGGGGCAACGAACGTGAGAAAAATATGACAACATGGCGAACGCTGATATGAGAGAGAATGATTACACAGGGTTTTGGTATAGCAGATCCATTTTTTAAAGTTGACTATATTAAAAATATAAGCAAAAATAAGTTTAAGTGGCTATAAATTCACAAGTTTTTATTTTGCACGGTATAAAGTTAACATACCTTGTACTGTCAGTCGTACCAACAAGGTGCATAATTTATTCCAGCTATTTCTTGGGTAAAACAGTCTTCGCATAAATATGGCTCCGTCATTATGCCATACTTGAACCTTGTGCTTGTGGATTTTAATTCTGAACACCGTTTCCTATTCTACTCTCTTGAATACAAATTACGCTTCCGATGAGCTGTGGGTTCAAGAATTTAAGTCGAGGTCTCACAAACCAGTCATTACAGGTAAGTTCTGACCCGGTATTAACATTCTTATCCACACGCCTCATTCATTTACATCTACGCCATGGATGATGGAACATAGAAATTAAAATTCGGCAACCGAAAGCACTTGTGTTCGGAGGGATGCACTGACTAGAGATTTTATTTCTTTGTAAAGATTATATGCTTACTATTTTATGCAGATTGTTAGGTATATGTTAATTCGTTGTCAGTAAATATTATATATTATATGGGATGCATGAAAAATTTAATAAATATTGATTGAATTAATAAGTTTTATCGAAGTCAATAAACTCCTTGAACAGTTTGAGATAACTAATCTTCAGAAGGCTGACGGTGAATTCGCAAAGGCTGACGGTGAATTCGACTCCCTTTGGCTGTGAAGCGATTCTAAGAAAATTGCGCCATTCCAAATTTTCTAGTGCAGCAACTTTGTGCAGTGCAAAGGCAACATTCCACTTCATGTCGGTGAATACACTGTACCTTCTGCGTTATCCATGGGACAAGAAAACGAACGAAATCTCGACGTAGCAGTGAGGACGACCAGTGACATAGCTTAACACAAAGAAGTACGTGAAGCCCGCCTTTAGGTTTTTCAGTAAGTCATGGTGCATGTCTTCCGTCCGTGTTGCACGAGTATTTTTATGTTGTCTGAGTGTTGTTCTTCGCATACTGTGGCAAGTGGTAATGGAAATGAAAGGTAAAATCAATCACAAAGCCTTTCAAAAGTTGCCCTAGTCGATGCCTTAGGCCTACTCGATGACTTAGGCCTACTTGTTGCACGAAGTTGAACATCATGACTTGTGTCAGTTTTAATTATGTATTTATTTTCACTTAACGGTTACACTATACACGTCAGTTGCCTTGGTAACGCACCACACAATTCAGTATCGCGACTGACAGTTTAGGCTGTGATGGTTAAAATGTAAACAAGAAACAAAACACTGACGATCAACCGAAGTGGAACAGCCTTAGTCTGGGTAGGCTGTGCTTAAGTTGATAGGGATCTTTCCATGCTTTCGTAATGAATTTGATGTTTTGAATAAATTTTATGAGGATGCAAATACAGCTTGCACCTTCTGTTAACGTTAACGTGTAAACACGTAGGGCCTAGTTTATTGGCCAAAGACTAGATCAATATCACACGGGTAATTTATGTGAGGTTTGAGTAGGAGGTGTGTCATTATTAGGTCATGAAATGGCTTTTTGTTAGCTGAAAATTTATAGTTAATCTCGTAGGAGTTTAAAGGCTATATTTTTTAATGCATTTTACACGGTGCTATGCTCCCGATATCTTATGCTATTTCGTAATGCCTTGTTATACGTTTTTTGGCGCTTTCTCGCCTCATGTAGAATTTGTCAGTGCATTTACCCAATCAATTAATGTGGTTCTTCAAATATTATATATATATATATATATATATATATATATATATATGTGTGTGTGTGTGTGTGTGTGTGTGTGTGTATGTGTGTGTTGTGTGTGTATTATATGTATATGTGTGTGTGTGTGTGTAATCTAACAGTATTCTGTGAAGTTTGAAAGGCCCATATTACTTCCAACACCACTGAACAGTAGGCTATGTTTTGATTGGCATTAGTTCAGTCCTGATCACTGACGAAAGTGAACATTTGGAAAGTGACTAGGGTATTTGGTCCTGTATGTATGTGCAGTTGTGGATTATCGATTGTTGAGAATAGAAACAGCAGTTGTCCATTATTCGCATACCCGTGACAAGCCTGGTTGGCGTATCCGGTGTTCCCTTGATTGAGAATGGGTCTTGAGACTTTCTCGTCCATAATCGGTAAGGCAAGGTCACTGGGCGACCTTTATTCCCTCTCAGTCTCATTGACATAACGATTTATCAGCTTTTCTGTTCCAGAAAATCTTGTCCTCCTGATATCCAAAACATTTGAAAGTGTAGTCACATTTGTGTCTGATGGACAAGTACCTGTCTGTGGTGGCATTTCTCTCTCTCTCTCTCTCTCTCTCTCTCTCTCTCTCTCTCTATATATATATATATATTATATATATATATATATATATATATATTATATAGGCTAATTTTAAGTTGACGATGAAACATTTATCCCCTTCCTGATCACAGTGGGTATATGACGGATTCATTCCCTCCTTCCCCTCCCCCCCTATGAATAACACTATCCACTTAACTTCTCGTATTCATTCTTTGCTGACACTTCAGTTATTCACGATTCTTCTTTCCCTTTCCATTTCTTTTCTGTCATCAGTACTTCATTTCGAATTGCCCTTCCTTCATCTGTCAGCTCTGATCCTGTGAGCTTCTGGGTTGGGATCCTGTAATATGGGCCTAGTCAAGTTTAGTGCCTCCAAGAAATAGTTTCTACTCATTTCTCTGTGACCTGGCCCATCCAATTCTTTGGTTATTATTGAAAATGTCATTGAACTTTTCACTATCAAAATTTTGGCTGGCCAGGGTGGGGCCAAGGCAACTGGCTATTTTTTCTCAGGTTTAGTCTAGTCATTGGGAAGTCGGAAACAGCAGCCCTCTTACATATATTTATTCATCTGATATGATTTGTTACATAATTTCATCAGTTGTTCTCCGTGCTTTGGTGGGCCTTCTCAAACGATTCTCGAGTTTTTGCAGATCAGGACCTATGACTAAGTCCTAGGATGAAATAATTTATATCTGGGGTTGGTTGTCTCGTCTTTTCGCAGGATTGCAACTACAGTTAAGAAATTAATGAATTTTTGGGAGGGCCAGCTAAGGTGGACTAAGGGATAAAGCATTACATGTTAGCTGTTGCGGGAATCACCATAGTCAGTACCCAATTATTGGCAGTGCAATTCCTGACCACATCCAATTGCTGACGTTGCTCACGTTGTCGCCTTCACGTTTTGTTTGTAAAGTACATTCCCATACTGAAAGGCTCGTTCTTTCTTTGTCAACCCTTAAATATAGTAGTTAAATATTGGCCAAAGGGGATATTTCAGTTTATAGATGCATGCTGTAGATTGAGTGTCTTGGTTTTACTAAAGTAAGTCAGCCATAGAAGCGATTTGGTTAGCAATTTTCGTATAGTATTTTGAACAACGATTACACGTTGAATGATATTGTTTCTTATCACCCATTTGCAAGCAAATAGGCCTACGCGATTTTCTGTCAGCTGTGTTGACGCTCTACTCGAGTAGGCCTAAAAGCTTTTGACCATCCCAGCTTTGTTATTATAGAGATTGCATTCATAGTAATGGCCGAAATGTCGAACACATGTACAAGGAGTCATAAAGTGCCGTATTGGTCTAAGGCACTGGTTCTCAAATGTTTTGGTATCGTTATCCCCGGCAGCGGTGTGTTAGATCACCGCTACCCCTACCCCATTCCTCTTCAGTTATGTGAAGTTATAAAGGAAAGAAAAATATTGGAATGCTTAATTTCTAATGCATTTTATATGTAAGAAACTAGTTTTACTTTTACTCAGGCCTTAAGAAATAAAGAATGCAGATTTTAGACATTATTTCTTTGACAGAAAATTAAAATTAAAGCATTGTTCATTTTATTACAAATTGGAATTAAAGCATTATTTATTTGGTAATTAATAGAAAATAAAGACAGTGCTGCATTATTAATGGGAAACTTGATGCTTTAGAATGTAAGAGCCTCCCCGTGAAAGGAATTCATGGTACTTTAATATGAACAATGGTGTTATGTAAATTTTTTTTCCCCACCGTGACCCACTGCTGCGCACATCAAACTCCAATTTATGTTGTAAATTTCTGAGCATTTACTTTTGGGATGAGGTTGCCAGCTTCATTTCTGTACGCTATGACTGTTTTTTTCCGATTCTGTTGCCGTTGTTGTTCCTAGTTTCAGCACTTTTCATACTGGTCTATCTGGACTCGAATGATTACCATGCTTTTCGTCTCGCTCAGGTAATACGATTTCAGCATCACTTCTGAAGCTCTCTTCTTCTTCTTCTTCTCCTCTTCTTCTCTTCTTCTTCCGCAGGAGGGTAGTGCCGTCACTGCACCTCATGCGTTGCACTATAGGCATTACTTAGGTTCTTTGCAGCGTCCCTTCGACCCCTTGCTGCAACCCCACTGATTCCTTTCACTTTACCGCCGTTCATATTCTTTTTCTCCCATCTTACTTTCCACCCTTTCCTAATTTTTTTTTAATGGTGCACCTGCTAGGTTTTCCTCAAGTTACACCTTTCAAATTTTTTTTACTCGGTTAAGGTTTTAGTGCTGAATGACCCTGTAGGCCGCAGCACTTGTTCATTGGCCTAAATTCTCTCTGTTTTCTCTTCCGTTTTCCGTACCGAAAAACATCACAAAAATGAAACAGCAGTCAATGGCGAACGACACTCGGAAGTCAGACGGAGCCGCTCAAAGGCCAAAGACCTCATCAGAAGTTTCCTGATATTGGTTCCTCTATTTCGTAGACGTATCCGTCAGGAGTTTCTCATCATTTTCGTTCGTTTCCTCGAGGTTCTCTCTCACGCGTTCCCACCCTGTCTCCTCCTCGGCTTCCCTTTCTTTCGACCGTGGTATCATCCACGTGCCCAGTTTGTTGGCAGGGTCATACAACTGCCCTGCCAAGCAACACACAGCCAGACATCAACAAACACGCTGCCCAAACCTTACGCCTAACCAACCACTTCTCACGGCGAAAGAAGAGGGCGAAGGAGAATGAGAGGAAAAACATTGGCTAACCTCTTGCAGTTTCAGAAACAATAATATTATATATATATATATATATATATATATATATATATATATATATATTATATATGTATGTATATATATCATTATCCTTAATATAATAATATATATATATATATATATATATAATATATATAATATACAGTATATATATATCACGTACACCGTGACATTTTGACTTTGACAAACATAAATAATTTACACATGCCGTTTAATATCCAGTTCACTCAACCTCGGGAATAACACTGAAGGGGAATTATAATTGGCATGCGATTCTTCACCAGAGAGGTTCGAACTCCGAATAGCGAGGACCTACGAAAACAATGACGGTAAAACACCGTCACTATTGTCACTGTCAGGAGTTAGGACCTCCCTTATGATGAATCGTTTATCATTTACTATTCCTCTTTGGTATTGTTCCGAGGTTTAGTGAATTTGATATTAAACGAAATTTCTAGCTTATTTATATGTGTATATATATATTTATATATATATATATATAATGTATTATATATTATATAATATTTATACACACATACACATCATCTCTATATTTATACCTAGAGCATCTATTGAACGTCACTGGTACTCGCTGTTCGGCAGTTCGATCCTGTCAGGTGACAAACCACTTAATTATCATAATTCCCCTTCGGTATTATTCCGAGGTAGAGCGAATTGGATATTAAACGACGTTTGTAGCTTAATATTTGTATATATATAAAATCACTGTGATGTGATAAAATTTCACACACATATTTATATAATTGGCTAGTGATTCGCTTAAACTTGATGCCTTCATAATTGAAAAAGTTGTTGATAAATATAGGCAGAATTAGTATTCAGTTTTATACATGTTTCTGCAATTTGAATGGGTAAGATTCCGTATCTCTTATGGTTAAGTATATGGTTTTAGTTTGTGATCGCGTGACCCCGGATTGTCCTGGATTACCCTTTTGTTTATTACCCCTTGGCAAGTAACCCTCTGGTATTTAATTTCATACGTGTTTTTGGATTTTGTATAGCTAAACTTTCGTATCTCTTGTAGTTAGGTCTATGGTTTTAGTTTGTGACTACTTGATCCCGGATTATCCTGGATTATCTTTCTGTTTATTACCCTTTGACAATTGACCATCTGGTATTTTTGTCCTATTTGTTTACTTTGTAACCTCCTTTTCATCTTTGTCTCATTTGTGCCCAGACGATGCATTAATAAACGTGAAAGCGCTTGGTACTGAACTTCTGTCTGTCATTTTCCTGTGGGATTCGCTTATAAACTGAAGTCACGTGCATCCACTGTGATTTTTTAAAGATATATATGTGTGTGTACTCGTTTTATATATATTATATTTATTTTCTTATATGCAATAACAACACAGGATGGGACTGCAAACCCTATGCCCACAGCCATTTGGTGGCTATCGCTTCATGCAGAGCGGAGGAAATACTGGTTTCCTTTTCCAGAGGAGTGAAAAACGTGGTTGCCATTGACCTCAAGAGAAGAAGTTCATCTGCCAAATAGGGGCGTTTCTTCCCATCACATGGTCGACAGCCCTTCTTTAAACCCTGCTTTTCTCTCAATTTCCCTTTGAGCACTGATTCAGTGGGACCTGTGAGGTCATTCAGTGCCTCTGAATGACCTCATAGGGCCCAGCGTTTGGCCCTTGGCCTAAATTTCATATTACATTCCATTCCACCTTCCTCCCTGACTTTGATTTTTTTTTTCCATTCGACCTTCCTCCCTGACTTTTTTTTTTTTTTTTTTTTTGTTAATCGCTTTTTCGCAGTCGTACGATGCGAAATATTTTCGGTAATTGTAACTGTTTTCCTTATGACTCGTAACTTCCTGAGTACGAGCGGAAGGTGGGAGGGGGGGGGTGGGAGAAGGGGAGAATTCTGGTCAGGTAGAATCTAGTGGACGAATGATAGCGACGTACAATGGGAAACGGAGGTATTGGATATTTGATAGGAAGGGGACGGAAGATCAAAAGAAAAAGGGCCAAAATTGGGAAAAATCATTTCTGTGGTTTTTTTTTTACCTGTGAGGGTGAATGGTCAGCGTGATAAAATTTTTATTATTATTATTATTATTATTATTATTATTATTATTATTATTATTATTATTATTATTATTATTTGTGATTTTCTTGCTAACAGAGTCATTTTTTGCCATAAACAATAAAGAAATCTGGTTTTTTATTATTATGTAATTACATTTGCTATTTTTTCCATTGCCATTACAACGACTAGTGTTCAGCTCTTCGTTGGGTGAGTCGGTAGAGCTACGGACTGTCACTTGATGGGCCGGAGTTCAATTCCCCGGCCGGCTGATGAAGAGTTAGAGGAATTTATTTCTGGTGATAGAAATTCATTTCTCGCTATAGTGTGGTTCGGATTCCACAATAAGCTGTAGATCCCGTTGCTAAGTAACCAGTTGGTTCTTAGCCACGTAAAATAAGTCTGATCTTTCGGGCCAGCCCTAGGAGAGCTGTTAATCAGCTCAGTGGTCTGGTAAAACTAAGCTATACTTAACTTTTTTCTTACTGCTATTATTATTATTATTATTATTATTATTATTATTATTATTATTATTATTATTATTATTATTATTATTACTGTGTAATAAAAATCCACAGTTTTAAAATAAACAAAGACTTTCGAACACTTGAACAGTGTTCGAAAGTCTTTGTTTATTTTACATAGTAATATATTTTTACTATATAATTGTGGATTTTTATTACACTGTTTTTCACGAAATTGTGAATCTCTTAGCATTATTATTATTATTATTATTATTATTATTATTATTATTATTATTATTATTATTATTATTATTATTATTATTGTATTTGGTTATCGGTAAATTTATGCTTTTTAACGAAAGGAATCATTATTTTATGCCTCCGGAAGCTGACTAGATTAGGATACATAATATTATGTGCTTTCTTGACAATCAGTTTTCAAACAATGATGCAATCATCTGCCTTTAATTTTAACTTAATATTCCTTTAAAGTAAATATTCAACACAGGCGAATGTTTTACCAAGTTACCCGTTTTTTAGTAATACAACTCAAGTAATACACATGTTCTGACGAAGTGACAAGTGTACTTTCCAGCTTCGGTCTAACAAAGTGCTACTTGCTTGTCGACAGAGTGGATGCAATAAAAGTCTAATTAGCCAGGCAGTTGCAAATTAATGTGCACTGTTACTGCAAACCTTTATTGGTGATTCATACAATATGGCAAAGTTGCCTTGTCAGCTCGTCAGGTGCGTTCAGGACAAGTTTCAAACGTAATATTAATTCAGCAGCTTTGTCGCGGGACCCTTTATTGTGCTTCAGAGTACCAATGGGGATGTTGCTTGAATCAGTGCATATTTAATCGACACCAGTTGTTTTCAGTGCTCATGTGAACGAGTCCTAAGTCTCACAAAGAACTGTGGCCAGTATGACGAGTTTACGGTTTACGTGAAAAATTTCGAATTGCAACGACTTTCAGGCCCAAATGACCTCCGATAGTTACACTCCTGGTACGGCTTGGTTCACAGGAGTTTCAGTGACCCTGTATAACTTTTGAAACCTTTTCAATCTCGCAGTTTGATTTTAATTCAGTTATAATGATTTTTTCTTTTGACTTTGGCGTTCAGTAGTAAATAGCAGGTTTCCTTTTGCCCTCTTCTCGCCATGACGAGTTTACGGTAGTTTGCTATAGTTTTGTGGTGCTTCTCCAGCCGGCAGGACTGAGTTCAAAGTAGTCGTTATAAGGGGTGCTCTTTCCTCTGCCTCATTTCTTGACACAAAATTGGAATGCTTTTCTCTTTGACCGCCTTTCTGACAAACCTGAGTTCTTTGTTGTAATTTAGGGTGATTCTTCCTTTGCATTTTCACGAGGATTGAGTTGAAAGAAATTTTTCAGTAATGACAACACTCTTGCCAATTCTCTAGACGCTTCGTAAGGTGTTTTGGTTCTGTTCTCTAGGTACTATTTCTGTCACTGTTCCTTTGAGCTGAGAGAGAGAGAGAGAGAGAGAGAGAGAGAGAGAGAGAGAGAGAGAGAGAGAGAGAGTTCCTAGTTCTGAGAAGGAATCACACACACACACACACATACCAGTCCCTTATGTCTCTTATGTATCACAGCTATTATGTAATAATGAGGTCCTTAAAATGCTTGGTAGATAGTTTACTTTTTTTCGGTCAAGCTTGAGGTTATTTATTCATTTCTTCATTCACATTCTTATGGCCCCGTCTCTTCTCTTAAGTAATTCCAAAGAAAAGGAATTTCACACCTATGTAAGGAGACTGATATATTAGTGTCTTCAACGGAAGTGCCAGATTTGGTGTCAAGTGTCCTTTTGTATACACAGGGAAAACTCTCAAAGAATATACCGTTTACCAACATGAGTCTGAAAAAATAGTGATTTAAACTTCCCTTGTGTTTCGATTACAATTTTTTTTTTTTTTAGTTTATATGAACATTTGTACATTTTCGTGTAGACTGACCAACGCTTATATGATATTCCATTCTTCCTTGAGTTCTATCTTGAGCACAGTTAATTTCCATGGTATTCTGTTGTTCCTTTGCACTTTAACAAACCTTTAATATATGCTTTGTGATTGTTCTCCCATCTTTTGCAGTGCTTTCAGTTACTGTTTCCTGGGGTAAGCATATTTTTTATTTTCTTAAAATTCTTGAAATTCAAGCAAGGAGGCAAAGAGTGTATTATGTAAAAAAAAAAAAAAAAAAAAACTGAGGCTACGAAGTGTCATCGCTTTCAGTTCGTCCATCATAACTGCGATTTCGTGGTTTATATCATGCAGTACTTGCTAAAACAGTCAACAACATTTTTTACGTTCATATTTTAACACTGAATTTTACTAGTGCAGTATGTTATCATTCACCTTTTCATTATCAGTCACGTCATTAATTTATATATTTCATCTTCATCGCTGCGCTGAATAATCGTGATGGGTTCCGGCGCTTGGTCCTAAGGCCTAAATTTCATAATCAATCATTCAACAACAAGTCTGTGTCTGTCAAACAAATGAATTGAGGTCTGGTTGAGAACGCTTTCCAACTCTCGAGCCGAGGAACCCAGAAGGTAACGTAATTAAACCTCCCCTCAACACCAGGATTAGCTGTGCTTACTGTAATTAGGCTTAAATAGCTCCTGGAGTCGTGTAGCAGACTTAGCTTGGATGAGAATGTAAACACGGGAGAATATATATTATCGTTACTGCCATTAATAGACGGCCAGAATTGAGGGTAGTTTCTTCTAAATGGTTTTCTTGTTTAATTTTTACATCTGAGTTGTTTTCTCGTTTAATTTTTACATCTTCGTTGCTTTTTACTTATGTATGTTCCGTATTCGTTTTGTGATCTATGTAGGTTTTATTTGTATATGTTCCATATTCGTTTTGTGATCTTTACATTTTTTTTAAAAAGCAGTGTCGTGTTGTGATAAAAGAAAATACATTTTGATCAGTGCAGATTTGTATTGAGGGGTTTCATCTCTCTCTCTCTCTCTCTCTCTCTCTCTCTCTCTCTCTCTCGTCGTAAGGCTGATTGCTCACATCTAAAGGCATCTCGTTGGAGTACGTTTTATTTTTTTGTAATGTTTTGTGCCCCCACTGTGACCATTAGTGGATTTTGTCTTCCCTTTCGTTGTTTCTAACGTAACCTGTAATTCGCCCAGAGTTTTTAGTTTTTTTTTTTTTGTCATAAAATGCTTTGGCCTAGTTGTGTTTTTTCTTGTTTTTATTGGTAGTTATCATCAGTACTGTCCATTAGCAGAGGAAATTTACAAAGTTGTTGAAAGCCTGTATTGGCATAGACATCTAAAAGTACAAAACACACACACACATGCGAGATTCCAAATTCTGTTTATGTCTTTGGGGAATGCGGCGATGTGGGCATTCGCAAAATTATATTTCTCATTGTGCTGTCAGTATGAAACTCCTATATTTTACGAAAGGTAAAGTTGTCTGGTCTGACCTGGAGCGAACAAACTCCTCTCAAATCTTTTCTGGGTGATGCATTTCCTACCAATATATATACAGTAATATATATAATATATATGGGTATACACATATATATTATATATATATGCATATATATATATCTATACATACATATACATATATACATACACACACATGCTTGCACCAATACTTTATTATTCAAGCATTTTATAAAGACACAGACATTAGGTTAAACAGATACCCTTTGTGCAACAGCTGACAAAAGGGAATGTAAATGGCTCATAACCTAACCCAGGGAAATAATTCGAAGTAATTCTCTGAGAATCTTTGTTCTGTGATTGCTCTTCTAGGTTTGGACTTCCATAAGCAGGGAAAAGTGCTGAGTAAATGGAGTTAGAGAGTTATTGGAAAAGAAGAGCCCCGGCATTTGTAGGTGTTGGATGTGGTGCTGATGAACCTTCTGCGTGGGTACGTATTGTTAAGCTGATATTGTGCAAGTTTTCTGCAGATGGGTTTCATACAGGATTCAGTAGGCAGAACATGAAGGTGGCTTTTAATAATTATGTTTTTACTCTAGAGCCATCCCTAGTTATGGAGAACAGGTTGATATATACAGTATACATACATTACATACATATGTATGTGTGCTGTATACTGTATAATATATATATATATATATATATATATATATATATATGAGAGAGAGAGAGAGAGAGAGAGAGAGAGAGAGAGAGAGAGAGAGAGAGAGAGAGAGCTGGGTATAGGTATAGAGTGGCAGATGTATCTCAGTGGCAGAACATTTGAATTTCTATCCGGCTGCGAATTTACTATTGTTAAATCGAGTCAAGAATAGGGCATGGGGATAGGTAGCTCGACCTTATACTTGCTGAGAATTAAAATGCATACACTCGCATCCAAAAGGAATCATATATAAGTAGGCCTGCTTTGACCAGGATTAGAGTCCACACTTTATTCCTCTTTTACTTGTTTGTGAAAAGTACTTCACCGTATATTTTTGTAAAATGTTGATGTAAATAATGTTGGTGCTCCCCCTTTTTTTTTAGTGTTTTGTGAAGGCATTTTTAAAATTTTATTTGTATTTTGTGAATGGTTTCTTTTTTCCTTTCGCCCTCATTGATTATTTTCACTTTTAAAAACAACAGTCGGGGAAAATTGTGTGGCCGAGATGTATTTATATTTCTCGGAACTGACCACTAATGTGAAGTTTTTGAATAATGAAAGATACCCAAAATATTGCTTGACGTTGATACTCTGTAGCTTTTGGTAAAGTATTTTCCGCTTGCTGTAAACGAAATGAAAAATTTTAGGGAAAACAGCGTAGAGGGGAAAAAATATACAGTTAAAAATGAATAACTGTGTGGAACGTATGAACTTGATATGGTTAGGCCAGGTCCGTTTTCTTTGTCCATTTTTATTTTAGAGAAAATGGGCCTAAAGTTGAATAGCTGACTAATATATATATATGTTCATGATCTCTGCCGTAGAATGTAGCTACAATGGTTGAATACAGTGAAGGTATCAACAAGTAGAATGGGAAAATTTGATAGCTTGCCTTTTTAAAGTGAAGGAATTAATCAATTATGCTTGAAGCCAACTGGTGGACGCAGATAGGGTAAACGCTCGGGCCGTGGCACACTGCTTAATTCCTCCGCTTGGACGATTCCAGAAAATGCTTGAACGCGCCCCCATCAGCATCAGTGAAACTTGAGCCCCCTCGACACAACACGCCGAAACCTCTACGTTCCTATCAAAATAACGTTTTTCTCCTAAATTACGAAATAACGGTATATTTCCGATTAAACAGGTTCGTTGAGATTTAGCCGTGCGCGGTGCTAACTTACCGGCCATGACGCTCTCGAAACTTTTACTTGAAACGCTGTAAAAGTGGACGAGTGATGCCATCTCGATATTTGCCGAGTCACTTGTGAACAAACTGCCCATTTCCTGTGTTAAATCTGCAAAATATTTGTATCCACATTGACACTAACACCGTTTCCTTGACGTGTGGTGAACGCTGGCGCCTATGAGGCTTGGACGGGGAACTCTAGCGAATTTTCGGGACGCCAGAGAGCTAGATAATATTTAAATAACTTGGTAGCTAAACACCAGAATAAGGTTATAAATTGAGTAAATGTATTATTACGTGTTCATTATAATTCATTTAAAAATATTTGTTGTTGGAGCAAACCAGATTCCTGAGACAAATTTGAACGCTTTTGCTGTGAACATTACGATTTAGCAGTTTTTCGCGGTCCTATTTTTTTTTATTTATTAATATATATTACATACAGTGTAATTATATATATATATATATATATATATATATATATATATATATATATATATCACATACACAGTGTAAGCTTTGTCAAATATAATGGTGTTTCAAGTAATAATTTTGGATTTAAAACCTTTGTTTCAGTCCTGTATTTTGACGTCATGGCATCTTGACCCTCGTACCAATTCTAGAAAAATTGTCATACTCAGCTTTCTCACGTTTTTGCCAAAGTACTAACTATCATTTGTACACAATACATGTCTCAGAAGTATACATAGTAATATGTACTTAAATAAATGAAAAGTCTTAGCAACAAAATACAACATTTCTATCGTAAACAATAATTCACTAATGCGTCGTCCGCTCGCTGATGTTTGTGGCAGCCAGATGTACAGTAAGGCTGGAAAATTGTTCCCGCCACAGTTTCGCTACTTTGATGGAGTAAAGTACTGGAAACAAACATTCTCACGTATTTTAAGTGGCATTTTGAGTGAATTAAGAACAAAATGTGCATAATTACGATCAAATAAGCACTGTGGAGCTTCATTTGTGATGTCAGTAAGGATAAAACCACAGATTAATGGTAAAAATGCATTTCAGTTCAACCACATGACAGACGGGAATTCTGTGCCTCATATTTTCACTAGTATAGGCAACAAAACGTTGTTTTATCGTGTTGGTTACAACTAAAATCTTGAGTAATATCTATAAACATTACACATATACGCAATTAGTGTTCAGTACACCGTTAAATGAGCGCTGGGAAGGAAGTGTCC
Organism: Macrobrachium rosenbergii; assembly: GCF_040412425.1. Taxonomy (NCBI): domain Eukaryota; kingdom Metazoa; phylum Arthropoda; class Malacostraca; order Decapoda; family Palaemonidae; genus Macrobrachium; species Macrobrachium rosenbergii. The sequence goes on along the minus strand of NC_089793.1, from coordinate 31,207,655 downwards.
AATCGCCATTCATTTTGTCTCAGAATTTGGGGGGGACGCCATATTGGAGTCAAAATTGCCTTCAACACCTATTTTAAGAAGACTTCACATGCTTATTTTAGTTCGTATGGCAGTTTCTTATAGCTCATTTTGTTAATGAAACTTCAATCTTTTGAAAGGTTTTCTTAAAGGTTTAATTTTTTTGGTTATTTCTCCCATTAAATATCGAGTGAAAAATGAAAATTCTGCCACCCATGTGTCTCATGCCCCATCGTTTTACCCTAGAAGCACCCGAGGTATATGGACAGACCTGAGGTGCTCATACTCAGATAATAACCACAGCAAAATTGCTAAGAGACTAAAGGTATAAAACTTATAACGTTTTACAGAATATTGGGAAATATAATATAACCAGCAGTCTTTCAGAGATGGTGGCAGTAAGTGTCACATTTTTCTCTCTCAGAGAAGGTTTAGACAATTTGAATCGTGGTCATGACATCTCACTTTTTAAAACGATGGTTTGTTTTGTCTGATGTGGCTGTAAATGAACTCGGTAACGCGGTAGATGGTGAAAATTGCAGTGGTTGCAGTCTCTCTCTCTCTCTCTCTCTCTCTCTCTCTCTCTCTCTCTCCCCCAATAGTGAGATTTTATGGCTATTATTACCTTATTCCCAAGTGTTTTGTACATAAGCCAACTGACCTCCTGCATGGTCAAATTAGTCAAGTCATGGCTTAATCTTTTCTACTTAAGAAGTCCTCTCACAAGTAAATAGGAAGCCAGAAATAGCTCCTAAGATCCTTTTTAAGGTTTTGGGGTCCATGTTAGATTCAACCCTGACAGGAGGATGCCCCCAGTCCTATATCGGTATGACAACCATCTTCATCTCACGTACAGGAAAGGGCAGTTTTTAACCATGGTAAAACAACCCAAAAGGAACCTCTTTCTGTTGTCCTTCGTTGTAGCAGACTGTAGGGAGATTGTGGATGCCTACTCCGGCCTCCACCGACTACTTTTGACGATGAAAGCACCTAATCTGTTATGTAACTTTCTGTATCGAGGAATACTGGAGGGTATACTCACCCATCCTTCCCAAGTTAACCGACAGGAACCGGATGACCCACAGAACCCGGTTCATTCGTCATAAACCTACTGTGCCACTTTCGGTGCCAAATGCCGACTTGGTGATCTTAGGGGAGGTGAAACATCGTTACTTTTCGACTACTTGGAAGAGAGGATTAGCTATATTATCAGTATTCTGAACCACGACGTCTCTGCACGCACGATAAGGGGAAAAAAATGTAAATCATCCTTCGTATGGAGAAGATAGATAGAAGCATCACTGAACAGAAACTTCAAGTTAAATCAAGAAATACTAGCAAAACCAAGAATGTCCTTACCCCGTAAGGAAGTAGTGCCGTTAGTGCACCTCACGTGGTGAACTGTAGGCATTACTTAGTTTTGTTTGCGGCGCACCTTCGACCCCTAGCTGCAGCCCCTTTCATTTCTTTTTTCTGTACCTCCTTTCATATGCTCTTTCTTCCATCTAACTTTCCACCCTCTCTAACTGTTGTTTCACAGTGCAGCTGCCAGATTTTCCTGTTACAGTTTTAAAACCTCCTTACTCTCAGTTTCCCTCTCGGCACTGAGTGACCTCATAGGTCCCAGCGCTTGGCCTTTGGCCTAAATTGTATATTCCAATTCTGTATTTCAAGGATACCTTTCCACCTGTGGATTTTGGGAATGTAATATTAGATTTGCTACCACCAGAGAGGAAGGGTATCAGACAGTATAAGAAATAGATAAAATGAATGGAAAGGTTACAGTTTCCCCTCACAGTGTTCTAATCTAATTTAGAAGGATTGTAGTTTCTTTGTATATTTCCCGTTGGGATTCAATGCTTACAGAAGGAAGTTGAGAAACTGAGAGGTCAGAGTACCCGCTATAGTCCTGTAATACGAGGACACATGTGAAAACACTCGTTCGTGTCATGTTAAACTCAGAATGCAGATGACTTATGACTACTATATTGATTAGTTTCGTGATAAAAATTGTTTCTAGTGTCGTAGTATGGATAAGAGGGAAGGGGGGTGTTTGCGATTTTTTGAATATTTTTACTTTGGCTTCCATAATTATTACTGTTATTTCCGTTATCGTCATCATTTGTAGGGCAGAATAGTTTCTGATTTTAGGAGGAAAAATATTTGAAAGTTGTCATGATGATCTTTCAATAAAAAGAAGTTAATTTTTTCTTGCGTGGATGGCTTTTTTCAGTTATTTTCATGGTACATAATCATCCTCTTTCATTATTATTTTTGGTTTATCACAGTCATCCTATTCGATTGGGTGATTTTTATAGTGTAGGGTTCGGGGTTGCATCCTGCCTCCTCAGAAGTCCATCACTTTTCTCACTATGTGCGCTGTTTATAGTAGCACATTTTTCTGGATAAGTCCTGGAGCTACTTCGGCATCTAGTTTTTCCAGATTCCTTCTCAGGGATCTTGGGATCGTTCCTAGTCTTCCTATGATTATGGGTATAATTTCCACTGGCATATTCCATATCCTTCTTATTTCGATTTTCAGGTCCTGATGCTTGTCAATTTTTTCTCTCTCTTTCTCATCTACTCTGGTGTCCCATGGTACTGCGACATCAATTAGTGATACTTTCTTCTTGATTTTGTCAATCAACATCACGTCTGGTCTATTTGCACGTATCACCCTATCTGTCCTGATACCATAGTCCCAGAGGATCTTTGCCTGATCATTTTCTATCACTCCCTCAGGTTGGTGTTCATACCATTTATTACTGCAAGCCAGCTGGTGTTTCTTGCACAGGCTCCAGTGGAGAACTTTTGCTATTGAATCATGCCTCTTTTTGTACTGGTTCTGTGCAAGCGCCGGACATTCGCTTGCTATGTGGTTTATGGTGTCGTCTTTCATATTGCACTTCCTGCATATGGGTGAGATGTTATTTCCATCTATTGTTCTTTGGACATATCTGGTTCTTATGGCCTGATCTTGTGCCGCCGTTAGCATTCCTTCTGCTTCCTTCTTGAGTTCTCCCCTCTGTAGTCATTGCCGTGTTTCATCGCTGACCAGTTCTTTTGTCTGTATCATGTACTGTCCGTGATTTGGTTTGTTGTGCCATTCCTCTGTTCTGTTTTTCATTCTCCTGTCTCTGTATATTTCTGGGTCTTCGTCTACTTTTATCAGTTCTTCTTCCCATGCACTCCTTAGCCACTCGTCTTCACTGTTTTCAGATATTGTCCCAGTGCTCTGCTCTCGATGTTGACGCAGTCGTATATGCTTAGTAGCCCTCTCCCACCTTCCTTTCGTGTTATGTATAGTCAGTCTGTATTTGCTCTTGGGTTTAGTACTCTGCGTATTGTCATGTGTTTTCTAGTTTTCTGGTCTGTGCTGCGGAGTTCAGCCTTCGTTCACTCCACTACTCCTGCGCTGCATCTGATTACGGTACTGTCCATGTGTGTATGGCTTTCATGTTTCTGGCGTTGAGTTTTGACTTGAGTATCGCCTTAAGTCTTTGCATATATTCTTTCTTGATCGTGTCCTTCATCTCTTGGTGTTTTGTATCCTCTTCTCCTATTATTCCCAAGTATTTGTTTCCTGTCACATCTATGTGTTTGATGCTATTCCCATCTGGTAGCTTTATCCCATCAGTCCTTGTTACTTTGCCTTTTTGTATGTTGACCAAGGCGTATTTTTCTATTCCAAACTCCATTCTGATGTCCCCAGATACAGTCCTTACAATCTGGATTAGGGTATCTATTTCCTTGATGCTTTTACCATACAGCTTGATGCTGTCCATGAACATCAGATGGTTAATTCTGTTGCCTCCTTTCTTGAGTTGGTACCCAGCATCCATCTTCTGTAGTACTTTTGTCATGGGAATCATGGCTACTACGAAGAGTAGTGGGGACAGTGAGTCGCCTTGAAAGATACCTCTCCTGATATTAACCGATAGTCTTATCCCAGAGCTTGTAAGTACTGTATTCCAGTCGCGCATTATTATTATTATTATTATTATTATTATTATTATTATTATTATTATTATTATTATTATTATTATTATCATGATGGGTAAAATACTTAATACAATCTTTAATTAGTGGCATACTGAAAGAACGGTTGGACCTAGTCAGAAATTTTACTGTCATTAATTGATGAACGGTAGAATAAACTACATGTTGTCTCCTTGAGACGAAACTGAAATGTTAGCCTCCAGCTAAACACCATGTTTTTTGGAAGCTCGAATTTCAATTCAGTGGCTCTGTGGGCTTGTTCCATATGAATAGGGTTCATCTTCTGAATAATAATAATAATAATAATAATAATAATAATAATAATAATAATAATAATAATAATGTCAGTGATTAATGAATAGGGTTCATCCTCTGAATAATAATAATAATAATATCCTAATAATAATAATAATAATAATAATAATAATAATAATAATAATAATAATGTCAGGGAGATTCAAGAACAATACCTTAAAAGACAAAGTGAACGGGATGTTGAGTTATATGTAGAAGTTTATTAAGTCTAATAAATCTATAACAGGCAAGGTACTGGTTGTAGATTCGGTGCGATTGTAAACCAGTTCCTTCTACAATTTTGTTCCGATGACGTCATTATTCCCTCACATTCGAGGCCTGATGTCATGTGTAAATTGCCTTGGTTTGTTGGGGACGAATCTTCTGAAGATTACGGGAAATACGTTATTATTATTATTATTATTATTATTATTATTATTATTATTATTATTATTATTATTATTATTATTATATTCAGGAGATGAACATTATTTATACGGAACAAGCCCACAGGGGCCATTAACATGAAATTCATTTGAAAGAAGTAACAGAAGGTAATAGGAAGTACAGAAAGAAGAGATTAGTTAATAGAAAATAAATAAATTAACAAATTAATAGATAAATAGATAAGCAAATCCGCAGGACCGGTATTGCCTTTTAGTGATACCAAGATCCCCCTTGGTATTTAAGTAAGATGGAAGAAAGAGAAAATGAACGGAGGTACAGTAGGGGTTGTAATGGAATATTGAATTTAGGCCTAAGGCCTAACGCTGGGACCTATGAGATCATTTAGCGCTGAAAGGGAAATTGAGAGTAGAAAGGTTTGAAAGGTATAACAGGAGGGAAACCTCGCAGTTGCACTATGAAACAGTTGCTAGGAAGGTGGATAATAAGATGGAAGAAAGAGAATATGAATGGAGGTACAGTAAAAGGAATGAGAAGAATTGCAGCTAGGGGTCGAAGGGATGCTACAAAGAACCTTAAGTAATACCTACATTGCACCACGTGAGGTGCCCTGACGGCACTGCCCCCTCACGGGAAAAGGGGTTGCACCTAGGGACCGAAAGGACGCTGTAAAGAACCTGAAGTAGTGTTAATATAGTACATTTTAGTATGGAAAAGGCTGGATATCAATTCAGTATTGTAATTAGTATCAGTGGTTGTGGGTGTTTTCTTCCACGATATGACACCCGGTAACAGGAAGTGGGCTTTCTATCTGATTTGCACGTGTAATGCATCGTCAATTAGCTGTATATTCTCTCCATGCTCATATTTTTTATTAATGTCCTATTTGCCCCGTACGTCAGATGTGATGGGAGGCTGCTTTTTTATTCATGAAACAGGCTGTATTACGGAAGAGCTAAAGCTGTGTAACTCCTAGCAACAAACTGGGTGAATCTTCAATGGTAGTGTTCATATTCCTTTATCTTAATGCTTTTGTGCTCTCTTCCGTGATTTTTCCTTATTTCGGTTATGCACATTGTGTTACCATGCGTACGAGTGGCTGAGGCTTTTATGCTAGGCTTTAAAAAATTGCTGAACAATCGCTGTGCACCCAAGAACCACCCAACATCTGTTACCAAATTCAAGAGGAAGGGTGCTGATGTGTTCCTACCCCACGACCTATCCACGGAAGCCCAGGAAAGATTCCCTCCACCTATCCACCGGAGATAGGTGGCATGTCTGAGATGTGTCTTAGAACTAAACAACAGCGCATTGATGGAAACCCTGGTTATAGCAAAGTTATGGCAGTGAAAATAACCAGTTTAACGCAACACAAAAGAAAAAATGGGCCAGGTTTGTAAAAGAACATAAAGGGCATTGTGTAGATGAATGGTGGAAAGTGAGTGATAGCAGCAGCGGACAGAGTATGGAGTGTCGGCCGCAGCTACCGCTTGGGGAACACATGTATCCCCCTACTCAGAAATTCCTGCAGTATGTTATGGTTTGGGGTTGCTTTGGGCATGGTGGTTAGGGCAACTATGAGTTTTCTCCCTCAGGATGAAACTATTAACAAGAATGTTTATTACTGACATCTGAACGAAGTACTCACACACATAATACATACTGTATATATATATGTATTATAATATGAGATTATGTGTATGTTTTGATTTGATGTATATGATTTTGAGATGTCTTTATTTCTTACAGATGTCTCTTGTGTTCTGTATTTTGATATAATTTTCAGCTATTTCATATGTATTGAGATGACTTTGTAATGTATAATCATTCATGTTTATAACACACCGTGTTTGGGAAGTTAAAGTTTAAATGCTGTTGAGAGAGAGAGAGATATTTTGAAACATTATTAGATAACCATTTCCTGTGTACACAGCTGCATGGATGCAAAGGAAGGGTCACTTTGCTTATCTTTGACGAGATGACAGTTCTTGGCCGAATGTTGTCACATGTTTATCATGTGTGCCTGTTCTGTAATTATTAATTTTCTCTATGCCTTATTATGTGTTCCATAATCTGAGAAGAAGGGAAAGGGAGGAGAGATAGTCTGACAAGTTGACAGGACTTTTTGAGCCAGATCGTTTGCACATTTATTTCTGTTTACCCAGGTGTCCAGCCTAAAGGGCAGGGAAATGTCAGTCATACATATAAGAGCTCTGGGATATTTCTTTTGAGCCTTGGAATACTGTGAGTATTCAATATTCTGTTTGTAGAATAAGGTGTTCTGTGTATTTTTGTATTCTATGTTCTGGGATGTGGGAGAAAGGGGCTCAAGTTATTCTAAGATTTGAAGTGACTAATTGGCAACTTAGTTTGAGGATAAAAACCAGATTACTGGACTAACAGGGTTAGTCTGCTAAGAGATCTCAAAGACATAGGAAATCTCTCTCTCTCTCTCTCTCTCTCTCTCTCTCTCTCTCTCTCTCTCTCTCTCTCTCAAATCATAGAAGGGTAAAAATTGGTTGCTTTCGTAAAAAATATATGTTTTATAAAGCTCTCCCACTAAATGTATATTTGTGTATATGGTCCTAGAATATTCTTCAAGCATTGTGTTTATATATTACCAAAGGAGTAAGGTAATGTGCTTATTTACTTATTTACTTTTGATTCGTTGCGTAGTAGCTTACTCGTTTGCCTGCATTTGAATGCTTTTTTGATTTTGAAGTAACACAGGCTAATATAGACATGACGCTTTTGTCTGTATCAGAAGAATAACAAATTTGTGTATGATTTAATGAAGTATGTCATTTTGTGATTGAATATTTTGTACATACAGCTATGCTCTTAAGTGATGCGACGTGATTGCTTAGGATTTCGTTCAAAATTCACGAACTGGCAACCTAACATGCTCCATATTTATCTATTATTTCAGTGCGAAAACATGATAATTGTTGCATACAATGAGGCCATATTATGTTTCATAAGTGAAATCTGTCATATATTTCAAAACTGTAAGAAAATATTACGTGTCGTAAAATTTCGGAAAAAGAGTGACGAAACATTTCAAAACTTTCGTTCACTCATCTTCGATGCATTTGACAAAAACTGTCATCACCAAACCTCAGTTTAAATGTTAAATAAAAAAACGAAAAAAAATTGTCATAAAATTAATATTGCCTCCAATACAACCATAAAATTTGAAATAGTCCTATTTGATTGTTTTTACGCCTCAACGCCGAAAAAATGTAAATAAGTAAACACAAAAGTTTTACTGTAGCTAGCATGCATCCACCTGTATCAAGGGGTGAGCGGAGCGTGGGACACAACCATTTGAGTGGTGGCGAACATGAACCACAGGTCTGCAATGAGTAGTGACAATTAAATTATCTTGAAACTGTTTATTTTACATTTTTTAGAGAATATTTGGATTTTTGTAAAAATAAAAGTATTTAAGTTATATGTATTTCTTAACCATTTCGAAAATTATGACTTACTAGCAAATATTCGCCTATGCTATTATTCTTTTGTTAAAGTCATGATTTTGTTCGTATACCTAAGTGTGTTAGATTTCTTTACTTACTAAAAATACATTACATGTAGCATTCACATCTGTATATTAACCATTTCTGTCCAGAAGACATATGTAGTTGTCTACACATTCTTGCCCTTCAAGTTATCTTATGAATGGATAAACTATGCACCAAAAGCGAGCAGGACTTTTAAGAAAATTATATTTTAACCCAGACAAAAACAAGTGTTCCCATGGGCCTTGATATTAATACTAATAGATACATCGATTAATAGCCATCTTCTCCATATAATTCAAATCATCATCATCTTTTATTCCTCAAAGAACAGGTAATCTCTATAAATAAATTCTTTAGTAACAGAGATTACATCTCGGAAGACTTAGATTATTTTTTTAGGCCTATAAATCATTTTGCAACATACAGGCATCAAGAACACAGCCTAAAACTTCAACATTTAAAGAAAACTTGTTGTAATTCATATTCCTATTTTGAAAATGTTTTGACTGTTGAGCTTATTAGGTCTGTTATAATGCTGCAGAGGTAGTTACGTTGAGCAGGCCGAGGACCATGTTAAGCGCGCTGTCCTTGACGGCACCGCTAACCTTGTCACACCGTGCTTTGAGCTAAGCAATGAAGAAAAAAAAATCAGTTCAAATCACACAGGTCACGAATTATACCAGCGCATAAAAGGGATCATATTTATATAACCATAGGGAAAATAGTGTTTGCTGTGAATTCGCAAATTTGTGGACATGTATGACATTGGAGATAAAAAAAAAGTTTAACCATATATACTTGGCAACGTTACGTTGAGCTGAGGTTTTGGACGATACAAAAAGAATCATGTCGCCTCGGATTTGAGCATGACTGTACAAATAAATTTGCAATGAGATTTTGTGGTTGGAGTAGAAGAGCCCCATCTCTCTCTCTCTCTCTCTTTGTATTATTGTGATATTACTTCTGTTCAACACAGTTGAGATAAACTTCTTGCCCTGTATGAGAGTGCCCAGTTTCAATGCTTAAAAAAAAATCGCTTAAAACAAGTCGGACAGGGGAAAACTACGACCAATCTGTCCGCAGAAGGAAGAATGCAATGAAAATAGGAGATCAGTCCCCTGCCAAATATATACTGCAACATCCGCGTTACGTTGGCATACACGACTGCTGTTATTAAAGGAGACACGACACGGCGATTGTTTCTACGTCAGCGGTCGAGTGTCCAGCTAATCACCGATGTGGCATTTTCAAGGGACGAACTTTCGTTTGGTTCCCGTATTAGAATTGGACACTCTTAACCTAACATGAAGATTTTCCACAAGGAAAATATAAGAATATGAAGAGGGTGTACCGGGAAGAAAAAATACCGTAGGGGTAACAGTGGAAGTTCTTTAACCTCTGCCGACATTGCGGATACGGTGAGCTCTCTCTCACCCTGACACGACGGTGTGTCGCTAAAGTTTGCAGTAGTTTTCATGTAGAAATGACTAAGACTTTTGATGCGTTCATCAGGAATACAATAGAAATACTGTGGCACTTAGCATGAAAGTAGTGAAGCAGTGTACATGTACAGCCGTTGTAAAGCAGATACACAATCTTTATCAGCGTTTCATCTACAAGTGTTACCCGAGTGACTAATGTGGGCAGGTAACATTTTTTGTTTGTTTGTTTACAAGTGTTACGTAGCCAAAGTGACATATGATGTGATTTAGATGCGTGTTGCACATGGCCAGATCTGCTGACCACGTCAACTTGTTTTTAAATGTATATTGCACTCGCACCTGCCATTGTATCTGAAAAGCTTAAAATCCTATAAGCTTTTCGAGAACGACTGCCCCCATCGTCAGGGTATTGAAATAGGATCGAAATTTCTCCATGGACGGGCTACGTATATTAGTTTCTCGTTTGAGCTGACGACCACTTGCGAATATGATGCTGCCCACGTGTTTCTATGTGGCGGCCGTTAACCCTGGGCATGGTAGCCACTGGGAAGCTGCTGTCCCGTAGGGTGAATGGGATTGACTTTTTGATCTGGGTTTTTGAATGAATGTCTGGATGAAGTAAAGTTACGAAAAAATGGGTGAAATGAATTGAATGTAAGAATGATCGAGACCTAATTTTGAGATTTTATGGTTGGGGTAGAAGAGCCCAATCTCTCTCTCTCTCTCTCTCTCTCTCTCTCTCTCTCTCTCTCTCTTATCGCGATATTACTTCTGTTCAACACAGTTAAGATGAACTTCTTGGCCTGTAAGTGAGTGCCCAGTTTCAATGCGTAGAAAAAAAAAAAACTCGCTTGAAACAAGTCGGGCAGGAAAAACTACGCTTAATCCATCCGCAGAAGGAAGAATGCAGTGAAAGCAAGAATTCGGTCACCTGCTAAATATAAACTGATATGGGTGTTTGATGAATGTCTGGATGAAGTAAGAGCTCCAGAATAGGTGAGAAGAAGTGAATGTAAGAATTATCGAGAGCTAACTTTAACGGATGGAACAGTTCCCATGTTCCTTGACGAGTTCTATTCCTCTTAGACATAAGGCCAGGCCATTCAGTCTAATGATCATGGGTATTGGCTAGGGATACCCTGCTTGTCATAGAGGCAAAGGCCTTATAAAAGTTGGGGTGAAGAAACCTTGTCAGCCCCAAAATATCCTAATTTTGTTAGAACGTGAGACATTTTACTAGGGAGCCTTGACTTTTCACCTCGTGGAATATGATTCACAGATGTCTCAGTTGAATAATGAATAGTTTTGGGTTGGCTCTAACATGGTTGCATTTTCTGCTGGAAGTAACCAAGAGAAGGTCTGTCTTACATTCCAGAACAGTGGATTGGAGAAGTAGGAAGCTGAGGTCTTTGAATGCACCTCCTCGCTGAAAAACAAATTTAATAAAATCTGAGAGAGAGAGAGAGAGAGAGAGAGAAGAGAATAACTTGATTATGCGGGTATTAGAGGGAGAGAGAGAAAAAACAGAACTTTCAGAAAGTTTACATGTTTGTTCCTTTTTTAACGCTATCGCGGAAAGAGAGACGGAAGAATGAATGAATTAATTGTTGAGTCTTATAATCCACTGGCGTGATAATATCTGAGTCAGAAGACGAAAGAAAGAATATTTGGTGCTTTTTGTGTTGTATATTGATATCACAAAAAAGAAGTAAAAAATGCGCCGAAGTTTCTCCGGCTCAGTCGAGTTTTCTGTACAGCCGCTACAGCGTATAATCAAGGCCACCGAAAATAAATGTATGAGCCGCGCCCCATGAAACTGTAACCACGAAGCGCGATTATGGCTAACTTTAACCTTAAATAAAATCCAAACTTTTGAGGCTAGAAGGCTGCAGTTTGGTATGTTTGATGATTGGATGATCAACATATCAACTTGCATCCAGCCGGCGCAATAGTTTTCTTTTATAGAAAACTAAAAAGTCATTCCTTCAGGAAGAGAAAGAGAACGTTTGAGTGAGTGATTTGAAGATGTTAATAAAACGACAGATTTCATAGACAAAGAGAATGAGAACAAATACATTCTAGATATTGACGCCCATGCTATGCCGTACAACAAGGTCATCTTTAAGCCGCCCCCCGCCTCTCTTTGCCCGCTTATTGCTGCTTGCTAACAGAATTATGCAGAAAAATTTTTTTCGAAAATTTTACCCCGATTGGTAAGAACGGTTTATTTGGAGAGGGTAGGGAATTGGCTTTAGTCTTAACTTACCCCGTACGTGGTAGTTCCGTCAGTGCACCTCACGTGCAGCGTCCCTTCGGCCCCATGCTGCAGCCTCTCTCATTTCCTTTATTGTACCTTCCTTCGTATTCTTTGTCTTCCGTCTGACTTTCCACCCTCTAAAAACTGCTTCAAAGTGCAACCGCGAGGTTTTCCTCCAGTTACACCTTTCAAACCTCCATACTCTCAGTTTCCCCTGTCAGGGCAGAATGACGTCATAGGTCCTAATGCTTGGCCGTTGGCTTAAATTTTATATTCTATTCCGTTCGCTATTCCTTTCTTCAGTCTTGCTGTCCAACCTCTCTTAACTAGTACTTCTTAGTACTGCTGTGTAGTTTTCTTCCAGTTCCACCTTTAGATCATTGTACTGTACTTGATCTCCTTTATTTTTTGGATCTCTTTATCTTGCTGGCCAACCACTCCAAATCCCTCTATTCATTGTCTTGAGGGCTAATGGTGGAGAGTGCCTCAGTTCTGGCTTGCCAGTCTGAATTCCGTAGAGTCAAATAAAGAAAGATCACAAGGGAACAGAACTTTGCCTGTAGCTTTCGAGATGTTTGGTAGAGACTGCTTATTTGGCGTTCTGACTCGACTCACGAAGCTGATGTGCACAGTGAGGTTAAGGTAATACTTCAAGGTCAATGATCAAAGTGGAATTGACCTCTCTGGGTGTGGAATATTCAGCGGAAGTTCGCGGCCTCTGATCAATCTTGTTTATCCCCTTTTATTGTTTCTACTTTATGTGCCGTTTTTAGTGTAATTACAGCAGTACGTTATGTTCGTTGATTTCTTAAGGAACTACTTCCCCGTAGGGGGGTAGTGCTGTCAGCGCACCTCATGCGGTGCACTGTATGCATTACTTAAGGTTCTTTGCAGCGTCCCTCCGGCCCCTAGCTGCAGCCCCTTTCATTCCTTTTATTTTACCTCCATTCATATTCTCTTCCTAACATCTTACTTTCCACCCTCTCATAACAATTGATTCACGATTCATAGTGCAACTGCGAGGTTTTCCTCCTGTACACTTTTCAAACCTTATTGAGTGTCAATTTCTCTTTCAGCGGTGAATGACCTCATAGGTCCCAGCGGTTGGCCTTTTAGCCTAAATTCCATATTCTATTCTATTCTATCACCTTTTATTGTTTCTCCTCTATTTTATGAGCCATTTGTAGTGTAATTAGTATATTAAGTTCGTTGATTTCTTAAGGAACAAGACCATTAATGCCACTTCCACCTCCCACCCCCCCCCCCATGCGAAACTAAGTCACTGTAGGTCAGTTTTATCAGGCTTCCATTTTGTTACAGTCACGCGTTGAGCATCAGTGATTAATTACCACTTCTTTTTTTCTCTCAGTCCTCACAGAGTTGGTGGTGATCTGACTGGAGAATTCGTCACGGCTTTCCAAGAATGAATCAACGTTTTGTGAGTATCACCTAAAACCTCACTTCTCTTTCTAGATTCCTGATTATTATTCTGTCCCTTCTAAGTTGACCGAAAGTTGCTGCTCTTGTTGTTACGACTAACCATTCTAATTATTGTTGTAATTATTCATAAGAGTCTCATAATAGCACGAGTCACTAAAATGGTGAAGAAATCCACAGTGGTGTAGATGTAAATATATATTTTAGGAATATATACACAAAAGAGAGCTTTCGAGAACCTGCTCGATTCTCCTCCGATTGAGAAGGAGCATCGGGCAGATGCTCGAAAATTCTCTTTTGTGTATATATTTCTAAGTTATATATTTACGTCTACCACATAGTGGAATTTTCATTATTATTATTATTATTGTAAAATTAGGAAAAAAACCTTCTTTAATACAGGTTTTGTTAAACAAAATGCCAGTTTCAACAGCATGTATTTTATTGCTTGCACATCACTAAACCACCGGATATGAATATCGGTCAATTGCTTGCACATCATTAAACCACCGGATGTGAATATCGGTCAATTGCTTGTACATCACTAAACCACCGGATGTGAATATCGGTCAATTGCTTGCACATCACTAAACCACCGGATATGAATATCGGTCAATTGCTTGCACATCACTAAACCACCGGATATGAATATCGGTCAATTGCTTGCAACCTTTCCAGCGCAAGAAAAACATATGATAAGACGAATTGAGCGTTTACTATATAAAATAAATGCTGTTGAAACTGCCATTTTGTTTAACAAAACCTGTATTATTATTATTATTATTATTATTATTATTATTATTATTATTATTATTATTATTATTATTATTATTATTATTATTGCTGAGTCCCTAAACATGACCACTTCATCTTAGCTCACTCACAGCCATCTTCTTATGTCTGACGCCTACAAAGCGGATTTTCTTTTATTGCCTTACGTGTCATAATTACTTAATGACAGTTATATGCAACTCCTCTATAAACTTTTGTCAAGATTTTACCTTCTCGCTTTACTTTTATTCTTCCCTCTGTAAGTTTTTGTCACAATTTTATCTTCTCGCTTTTCTTTTATTCTTCCTCTCAGTAAGTTTTTGTCAAAATTTTATCTTCTTCCTCTTAAGTTTTTGTCAAATTTTATCTTCTTTACTTTTATTCTTCCTCTCAGTAAGTTTTGTCAAAATTTTATCTTCTCTTTACTTTTATTCTTCCTTCTTTTTTTCTCAAAAATTTTATCTTCCGCTTTTTTTTATTCAATAAATTTTTGTCAGGATTTTATCATCTCACTTTTCTTTTATTCTTCCCCTCAATAAATTTTTGTCAAGATTTTATTACCTAACTTTTCGCTTATTCTTCCTCAATAAACTTTTATGAAGATTTTATCATCTCACTCTCCTTTTATTCTTCCCCTAAGTAAGTTTTTGTCAAGATTTTATCACCTCACTTTTCTTTTATTCTTCCTCAGTAAGATTTTGTCAAGATTTTATCACCTCAATTTTCTTTTATTCTTCCTCAGTAAACTTTTGTCAAGATTTTATCACCTCACTTTTCTTTTATTCTTTCTCAACGTTTGTCAAGATTTGATCATCACACTTTTCTTTTATTCTTCCCCTCCGTAATTTTAGTCATGATTTTATTACCTCAATTTTCTTTTATTCTTCCTCAGTAAACTTTTCTGAATATTTTATCCCCTCACTTTTTTTATTCTTCCTCAATAAACTTTTGTAAAAATTTTATCACTTCACTTTTCTTTTATTCTCCCTTAGTAAACTTTTTTCAAGATTTTATCACATCACTTTTCTTTTATTCTTCCTCAGTGCACTTTTGTCAAGATTTTATCACCTCACTTTTTTTTACTCTTCCTCAGTAAACTTTTCAGAAAAAAATTTATCACCTCACTTTTCTTTTATTCTTTCTCAGTAAACTTTTGTCAAGATTTTATCACCTCACTTTTTTTATTCTTCCTCAGTAAACTTTTCAGAAAAATTTAGCACCTCACTTTTCCTTTATTCTTTCTCAGTACACTTTTGTCAAGATTTTATCACCTCACCTTTTTTTTATTCTTCCTCAGTAAACTTTTCTGAAAAATGTATCACTTCACTTTTCTTTTATTCTTTCTCATTGCGTTTTTGTCAGGATTTTATCACCTCACTTTATTTACTCTTCCTCAGCACACTTTTCTGAGAAATTTATCACCTCACTTTTCTTTTATTCTTTCTCAGTAAACTTTTGTCAAGATTTTATCACCTCACTTTTTTTTTTATTCTTCCTCAGTAAACTTTTCTGAAAAATTTATCACCTCACTTTTCTCTTATTATTTCTCAGTAAACTTTTGTCAAGATTTTATCACCCACATTTCTTTTATTCTCTGAAGCGAATGTGTCCCATGCATTTCGTGCAGTATAGGCTAAATGGAACGATGAAGTATTATTATATGCATAATTGCCCACAGAAAACTTTACTACGCCTGATGACCCTAGGGATAATGTGTTTCTCTCTCTCTCTCTCTCTCTCTCTCTCTCTCTCTCTCTCTCTTCTTTAATATTTGAGTTCTGCGAATCTGTGCTTTTCACACACATAACTTTACTACTGATGTCCATGGCGATAATGTGCGTACTCTCTCTTTTAATATTTTAATTGAGTTCTACGAATCTGTTCTTTTCTGAGAAAACTTTACTACTGATGTCCATGACGATCATGTGTTTCCCCCCCTCTCTCTCTCTCTCTCTCTCTCTCTCTCTTTTTTAGTATTTTAATTGAGTTCCGCGAATCTCTTTTTTCTCACAGAAAACGTTACTACTCCTGATGTCCATGACGATAATGTGTGTGTTGCTGTACATGAATGAACGCGGATTATTTACCACAACAAGCTTTTTATTTGAGTAAGTTCTAAGGAGATTTTTGTGTTTTATTGTTCATGACATTGTCTTTTGGAAAACCCTTTTTATAGTATATTTCATTCATTAGTAGCAATTCAGTTGCCTTATGATTGTTAAATTCACAATCATAAAGCAAATGTAAGTTATTCTCAGCTCCTAATTTCTTTTTTAGCTATTTATGCTTGAGAATTGACTTCGCAGAAGATAAAAATAAAGCATATGCTTCGTTTCAGATCAATGTAATCTGCTTTAAAAGCTCATCTGGCCATTGAAACTCTATGACAGAAACTTTTTGAAAGCCTTTTTTGCATAATTTATGAAAATGATAGACTCTAGCTTGTTAAATCGAAGTATTGATGGGATATTTGTTGAAGGGGAGAAAAGTAAGTCAAAATTTTCTTTCCACAGAAGTAATGCCACTAAATTTTCTTACACAGAAGCGTTGCCACTAAAATTTTCCTTCCACTGAAGTAATAACACTAAATTTTCCTTCCACATAAATAAAGCCATTAGATTTTTCCTTTAACAGAAACAATGCCAATAAATTCTTCTTTCACAGAAGCATTGCCACTAAATTTTCCTTCCACAGAAGTAATGGCACTAAATTTTCCTTCCACAGAAATAAAGCCATTAGATTTTCCCTCCACAAAAGTAATGCCAATAAATTTTCCTTCCACAGAAGTAATGCTGCAAAATTTTCCTCCCACAGAAGTAATGCCACCAAATTTTCTTTTGCAGAAGTAATGCCACTAGATTTTCCTTCCACTGGAGGAATGTCACTGAATTTTCCTTCCACTGAAGTAATGCCGGTAAATTTTCCTTCCACTGAATTATTGCCACTAAATTTTCCTTCCACTGAATTAATGCCACTAAATTTTCCTTTTGAAGAGGTAATGCCACTAAATTTCCTTCGTCTGAAGTAATACCACTCACTTTTCCTTTCACAGAAGTAAAAATTACGCCACTTAATTTTTTCTTCCACAGAAGTAATGCAGCTAAATTTTCCTTCCACAGAGGTAATGCCACTAAATTTTCCTTCCAAAGAAGTAGTGCCACTAAATTTTCCTTCCACAGAAGTAATGCCACTAAACTTTCCTTCCACAGAAGTAATGCCACTAAATTTTCTTTCCACTGAAGTAATGCCACTAAACTTTCCTTCCACAGAAGTAACGCCACTAAATTTTCCTTCCACAGAAGTAATGCCACTAAATTTTCATCCCACAGAAGTAATGCTATTAAATTTTCTTTCCACTGAAGTAATGCCACTAAACTTTCCTTCCAGAGAAGTAACGCCACTAAATTTTCCTTCCACAGAAGTAATGCCACTAAATTTTCATCCCACAGAAGTAATGCCACTAAATTTTCTTTCCACCAAAGTAATGCCACTAAACTTTCCCTCCACAGAAGTAACGCCACTAAATTTTCCTTCCACAGAAGTAATGCCACTAAGCTTTCCTTTAACGAAGTAACGCCACTGAACAGAAGTAATGCCACTAAATTTTCCTTCCACAGAAGTAAAGCCAATAAACTTTCCTTCCACATAAGTAATCCCACTAAATTTTCTTTCCACAGAAGTAATGCCACAAAATTTTTCTTTCCACAGAAGTAATGCCACTAAGTTTTCTTTCCACAGAGGTAATGCCACTAAATTTTCGTGTGGAGAGTTAGAGGAATTTATTTCTGGTGATAGAAATTCATTTCTCTCGCTATAATGTGGTTCGGATTCCACAATAAGTTGTAGGTCCCGTTGCTGGGTAACCAATTGGTTCTTAGCCACGTAAATAAGTCTAATCCTTCGCCAGCCCTAGGAGAGCTGTTAATCAGCTCAGTGGTCTGGTAAAACTTAAGGTACATCTTATCTTTCCACGGAAGTAATGTCACTGGGAGACGTTCAGTGGTTCCCTCCAAGTGGCTTCCGGAAGCGTTATTAAACACATACAAGTCTGAGTATTTCGAAGAGGACGCAGCCGAGAAGAACCCAAACACTTCCAGTCTTCCAAAATTAACTTTTCCCGAGAGTCGTTCTGTCCCTTTGAGAGGGGCTGGCGATTCCCTTTTACCCCTCGAGCCGGTAAATGCGACCAACATCGAAGGCCTACCAGAAGATTTCTGGTTTGAGAACAAGACGACTAGGACTTCCGTGAGTGCTCAAAACAAGGGAGATCGGCCTCTCAAGAAAATACTTTTTTGGAATGATGTAAGTGGATTGATTCGTTTTTCCAGTTTTTTTTTTTTTTAGGTTAATTCGTATTTAAAAGCTAGGTTAATTCGTATATAAAAAGGCGCCTCTCTCAGTTCATATTTATGTCTGTTTTGGTTTGTATAATAATGTTCTTACTGTTTTTATTAATTCGGTTTTGTAATGGATTCTCCTCTTTCACTCAATAACTAAGCTTGACAATTTTCTTTAACAATATTCTCAGTCTTAAAATAGCCTCCCATCGCAGTCCGTCTCTGTCTTAGTTTAGCCGTAATCGTCCAGTCTCTGGGACGAGTTACGTAAACATAATCTTTTTTCCATCGAAAACAGGTTTTTGGTAACAAATCCTTCTACTTTGGTTTCGGTCGAGAGCCTTTCGTCAAGGCGAAATGTCCCGTCAGCTCTTGCTTCACGACGGCGAACCGTAGCTTGTTTTCCCCGGAGGAGGTCGATGCCGTGATCTGGCACGTCAGGTCGGAGGACAAGTCTCTCCCTCCCGTGAGGTCAGTGCCATTGGGGAATTTTTGTCAAGTTTTGTTTCGTATAATCGTTTTTAATCAGTCATTGTCAGTCGTTTGTAACAAGCACTTTAGATTCATGTTGTCGATTTTTATTCAGTCATTGTCGGCAGTGTGAAAATACACTTTAAAATGTGTTGTCACATTCATTCAATCACTTTCGGCAGTGTGTAAAAGCACTTCAAAATGTGTTGTCATTTTCATTCAGGGATTATCACTTCAAAATGTGTTGTCATTTTCATTCAGGGATTATCAGCAATGTGTTGTCATTTTCAGTCAGTGATTATCATCGGTGTGTTGCCATTTTCATTAAGTGATTATTAGCAATGTGTTGTCATTTTCATTCAGTGATTATCAGCAATTTGTTGTCATTTTCATTCAGTGATTATCGGCAATGTGTTGTCATTTTCATTCAGTGATTATCAGCAATTTGTTGTCATTTTCATTCTGTGATTATCAGCAATGTGTTGCCATTTTCATTCAGTGATTATTAGCGATGTTTTGTCATTTTCATTCAGCGATTATCAGCAATGTTGCCATTTTCATTCAGTGGTTATTAGCAATGTGTTGTCATTTTCATTCACTGATTATCAGCAATGCGTTGCCATCTTCAGCCAGTGAGTTAAAACACTAAAGTATGTTGTCACTTTCAGTTAGTGATTATCAGCAGTGAGTTAAAGCACTTTAAAATGTTCTGTCATTTTCAGTCAGTCCTTGTCTGCCATGCATAAAAACACTGCTAAAATGTGTTATCATTTTCAGTCAGCAATGTGTAAAAACCACTTTAAAATTTGTCATCATTTTTAGTCAGTCATTGTCAGCAACGTTTAAAAACACTAAAATGCTTTGTCATTTTCAGTCAGTGATTATAAGCAATAAGCAGAAACTTTCTAAAATGTTTTGTCATTTTCAGCCAGTGGTTATCAGAAATATGTAATGACACTTTAAAACGTGCTGCCATAGTCAGTCCTTCATTATCATCAGTCTGTGAGAAGCACTTTCAGAAGTGTCGTAATTTTCATTCATTCTATCATTACAGTTTATAAAATGACGAAAGTTGCCTTTTCCCTGCAAAAGAATATCTGATAGTATTATAATTATTAAAGAAAAAATGATGCTTTTTAGATTGCAATATTGTTCATGAATTGTCATGATTATTGATGGGATTTTTTTCACCCACAAATGTTATACATTTATCCAGATCTTTACATACGTCTCTTAAAATTACCTTACTACCCATTTTGCACAATGAAAATTTATGAATAGGAATTACAAATAATTTTATTCTTGCCTTGTGAAAAGGTCGCCTCATACCAGATACGTCTTTTGGTCTCTGGAATCGCCTCCACATATGTTTACTGACCTCAAACTCTTCGACAACATCTTCAACTGGACCTTCACTTACAGGCTAGACTCGGATTTTCCTAATCCGTAAGTTAAATGTATTTTGCTGTAGTTTTAACAAACGTCCCACACTGGCTAAAAATGTCATGCCTCTAGGTTCTCTATCTCCCCGCCCCCATAGGCAGATTAGTACCGTCAGTGCACTTTACGCGGTGCACTGTAGGTATTACTTAAGGTTTTTTGCAGCGTCCCTTCAGCCCCTAGCTGAAACCCCCTTTCATTCCCTTTACGTACTTTACCTTCTCCATTCATATTCTCTTCCATCTGACTTTCCACCATCTCTAAAAATTGTTTCCTAGTGCAACTGCGAGAGTTTTCCTCCTGTTACACCTTTCAAACCTTTCTACTCTCGGTTTCCCTTTCAGCGCTGAATGACCTGGTAGGTCCCAGTGCTTGGACTTTGGCCGAAATTCTATATTCCACTCTATCTCCCCGTTACTCTTGTTCAATTCCGAATTCATCCTTTGGGCCCGTACCCTTGATATGAACTGTATCAGTATTTAAGAGCAAAATCAGAATCTGTTGGATGTCATTTTCGGAAGTGCTTTCATGAACAACAACGGCATTCGGATAGCTGTGAATATTCCCCAAAAATAAAAAGATCCAGTTTGCTACGGAGCCTCGAGTAATAACAGGAGTATCACAAAGTAATTCCAGTTGAATAGAAAAATACATTACTCATCACTTTCTAAATGAGGTATGATCTTGGTTTGGTTACGTTTTCGCGGGTAGTTTTATATAAGAAAATTAACTTCGCTCAGCAGCTTTAGTTGTCAGCAACTATAGTTGAAATATTAGTCAGTTTTTCTTACATTTCTGTCATGCATGTGTGTATGCATTCGTTCGTTTATTTTTATCTGTTTATTTGTTGTTCTCTTCGTTCTGTCTTTCATGCTTACGCAAATACTGTTCAGTGTACTGTCGTTATCTGGGAAGCTATTTATCTAGTACTTGTTACTTATATGCATGTACTATAGAATATATACTGGTCACTTTTTACCAGGTTTGCATGTAATTGTAATAACCACAGTGCCCTGTTAACTTCTCGAATGCTTCACACTTTTTGGATACTCTTGCCACTACAGTGCCTCAGATCCAAATGGAAGAGTATGGAGAAACTCTGACGTCCTCAGCAGGGTTTAAAGCCCCATCCGGGGTATCATAAGCTGACCACGTGGTCAGGTCGGTAACGTGACCTCGTTCTGATACTCCAGATGCTAGTTCGAATCCGGCTGTGGACGCCAGAATTTCTTGATATTCTTCTATTTGGATCTTAGGCTTTGTATAATAAGAGTGTCCAAAAAGTGTGTAGAGTTCGAGAAGTTAAGAGGGCATTGTGGTTATTACAATGACTTTAAGATAATATGTGATATACAGTGCTTTTTTACCTAATACAGACACCACCCTACTTACGAACATCCAACTTACAGACATTCAGAGATACAAACAAATGGGATCGCAAATTAAAATTGTGTTCACAGTGCTCCCATTTGCCACCCATAAGTTCAAATTTTGTTCTGCATACCTATTCTATAAAATACAGTCCTGTTTGTAGCCTACAGTGAATTATGTTTTAGTATGAAAAAAAAACGCACAGTGCTGTATTGACTTTACATCATAATATACTCAAATAGGCGTGAAGAGTACAGTGACCATCTTAAAAACAATTCAACATACAAACTGCCGTCCGGAACGTACCTCGTTCGTAGATAGGGTGGTGTTTGTATATGTTTATCACTTGCAGGTACATCACAGTTTACCGCCGTCGGACACCTAAGTCTATGCTCCTTAGTAGGAATTATGCCTCTGGGAAGAAAAGCTTAGCGGCCTGGTTTGTCTCTAACTGCATCACCGATTCAGGCAGAGAAACGTGAGTCATTAAATCCAAATATGTTAGATTCTCCATCTTTTCACATTTTTTAAGATAGCGTGATGTCTTTGAATAGGTACTTAGATTATATTGTATTTTAAGCTTTCTTATCTAACTTTCTTAACACCTTTCTCACATTATTTTAGTTCATACTACTACCACATTTCACACCATCTGCTCGCCCCGTAGTGGGTTCAGTGCACCTCATGCGGTGCACTGTAGGCAATATTTAAGGTTCGTCGCAGCATCCCTTAGGTCCCTGGCTGCAACCCTTTCATTACTTTTGCTATACCTCGGTTTATACTTTCTTCCTTCTCTCTTACCTTCCACCCTCTCCTAACCATTGTTTCATAGTGAAACTGCGAGGTTTGTTACACCTTTAAAGCCTTCTTGCTCTCAAGTTCCCTTTCAGCGCTGAACAACCTCATAGGTCCCAGCGGTTAGGCCTAAATTTTTTATTTCATCTCATTCTACACCAGATATATCACTGAAGTATACATCTGTATTTTTCATTAAGGGGCTGAATGGCTTCTTGCCCGTCTGGTCTCCTCATAATAAAAACAGCTGGAATTAGAGTAGGGAAAAATTAAAAATCCTTTCTTCTCCATAAAACACTGGATCGTAACGTAACATTTGTTGCATGTTATTGGTTTTTCAAGGAATTTACGAAGCTTTTGTAATTTCATCTGGCCATTTTTTTTTATATTGGAAAATCCACTCCTTCCACAACTTTTTCTCGACATGAAGTTGGGAGGGACGTATCTGCACACTCAAGATTGTTTGATAACAGTTATTAGTACAAATTGTTTTACTACCCTAATGCTATTCTCTATGCGTTTTAGTACATTTCTTATCTATATATTAATTTAATTTATTTTTCTTTTTAATAAGTTGACATCTCTTCCCTCTGTATTTCCCTTTACCTTCTCCTACTTCCTAATGAGCGCTATATTCTTTGGAAGCTTGAATTTCAAGTCAGTGGCTCCTGTGGGCTTGTTCCATATGAATAGGGTTCATGCTCTGAACTACTACTACTACTACTACTACTACTACTACTACTAACTACTACTACTACTAATAATAATAATAATAATAATAATAATAATGAGGGGTAACAGTAGTTACAACATAACAAAAGAGAAATGACAAAGCTATAGAATGAGAGTGCGCAAAAACAGTTTCAGAGATTAATAAAATAATAACATAGTGTGTCTTTAAGAACCTTTGGTTTGGGAGTGGTCGCAAGTGGTATGAAACTGGTACCTAGATTAAAAGAGTAACCTGTTTTTCAGTCTGTTACTTTTGTGTTATTTCTTAATGCATTGTTGTTCTGTTGCATTATATTTTCTAGACTTTGTCATAGTTAATTATGGTCTGTGCTATAAAACAATCACATTGAGTGCGTTTATTTGTTATCCATCTTCCCAACCCCGGACATAATTGGGAGGCTTGAAGTCAATAAAGGCATATGTCCGTAAAACATTTGCCAGAAAACAGTTATGAAATAAGCGAAAGGAAGACGCAAGATAGAAACAGTCGGAGAAGGCTTATTGAAAACAGCGACTCTGGGTAGGGAGTAAGCTGGGTTTTTACAGGTTGTAAAGAAAAGACAGTTACCTCTTTTGTAAATGTATACAGGTTCCTTGAGGACAAATTTCCTTTCACTTACCGAATATTTGAGGTATTCTGAATAATCTTCATTAAAGTTTACATAATGCTTGTCAAAGATATGGTTTAAAACAATCAAAAAATAGATGTATGTTGATTACTTGAAGTCCATACCCTCGTCTATCAATAGAAAAACGAACTTGGAGTTTTAACATATGAAGCTCTATTGTTTTAACAAAATAACTGACACTGGTAAATTATGTTACTGGTAAACCACCATTGAAATAAATTAATACAAAACTGAAACTATTAATCCAAAGAAAAAGAAGGATGGTCGAACGTTTTGGCGTATCGACGAGCCAGTACCTACTTAGTGAATCCTGCCTGCGAAGAGTCCGTGTAACGTCATTGTCTGGCCGACCTTAGTGGGTCCTGGAATTAAGATGAGAAGATTATTTTTACCCCCAGTGACTAATTTTTCCCTCCTTTTGTCTCTCTGGCATTGTGTCTTTCCGTTCATGTCGGTGTCACACTTTCGTACTCATATCAACTCCTCCTTCTCCTCCCCCTACACAATTGAAGAGATTTCAATCAGAGTTAGAACAGAGGGAGCCGGTCGTGCATAGCGTTCAGGGAGGTCGTCTGTTTGGCTGTTCATCAGTGTGTCTGCCACACTGAATGGCTTTTCATCTAAAGGAGACATTAGGATTTCGAACTTTTTTTTTTTTTTTTTTTTTTTTAGCTTTTTCCTTAAATTTTTTTTGGTAACCAGCTTTGTTCATAACTTTTTTTTTTAACTAGCTTTGTCCATAACTTGTTTGTTAACCAGCTTTGTTGATTACTTTTTTTTTTTAACCAGCTTTGTCCATAACTTTTTTGTAACCAGCTTTGTTTATAACTTTTTTAACTAGCTTTGTCCATAACTTATTTGTTAACCAGCTTTGTTGATAACTTTTTTTAACCAGCTTTGTCCATAACTTTTTTTTTAACGAGCCTTGTCCATAA
The DNA here is from genome assembly GCF_040412425.1 of Macrobrachium rosenbergii. Classification (NCBI taxonomy): domain Eukaryota; kingdom Metazoa; phylum Arthropoda; class Malacostraca; order Decapoda; family Palaemonidae; genus Macrobrachium; species Macrobrachium rosenbergii. The sequence continues at coordinate 31,182,798 of NC_089793.1, read as the reverse complement.
CTTATTAATTTTTTGGTAACTAGCTTTGTCGATACCTTTTTTTGGTAACCAGCTGTGTCCATAACGTTTTTTAACCAGCTATATCCATAACTTTTTTTAACCAGCTTTGTCCATAACTTTTCTTTTTAACCAGCTTTGTCCATAACTTTTTTAACCAGCTTTGCCAATAATTTTTTTTAACCAGCCTTGTCCATAACTTATTATTGTATTTTTTGGTAACTATCTTTGTCCATAACTTATTTTTAACCAGGTTTGTCGATAGTTTTTTTTTTAACCATCTTTATCCATAACTTTTATTTTTAACCAGCTTTGACCATAACTTCTTTGTAAATCAGGTTTGTCCATAACTTTTTAATCAGCTTTGTCCATAATTTTTTTTAACCAGCCTTGTCTATAACTTTTTTTTATTTTTGGTAACCAGATTTGTCCATAACTTTCAAACTATAAGAGATGGTTTCATCATCTTTGGCAGGCAAACTTTACCGTCGAAACCCTTTCAGTTGACACGCTGATATATACTTTCAAATCTTTTAAATATTTTTAAGCCATTTCAAAAGCATAAAGTTAAACTTACAAAACGTACAAATCAGTCGCTGCACTTTTAAGTAAGCTTAAAAATACAGTGAGGTTCAAGTCAGGTTCCACAGATTTTATTTGTATTTGCATGCCGTAGAGGGGTAGTACCGTATGCGGTACTCTGTAGGCAGTACGTAAGGTTCTTTGCAGTGTCCCTTCGGCCCATAGCTGCAACCCTTTTCATTCCTTTTACTGCACCTCCGTTCATATTCTCTCTCTCCCATCTTACTTTCCACCCTCTCTTAACAATTGTTTCATAGGGCAGCTGCGAGATTTTTCTCCTGTTACACCTTCCTAACCTTCTTATTGTCAACTTCCGTTTCAGCACTGAATAACTTCATGGGTCCCAGCGCTTGGCCCTTGGCCTAAATTCTATATTTTACTTCCATTCTTTGTGTTCAGTCATGCAAAAAAAAAAAAAAAGCACCTTTTGGATTTTTCCAGGTTAGTGAAAACTCTTCAGAGATGGATTAAGATCGACGTGTATGGGTTCTGCGGTCCCTTCAAATGTCGTCGGGTTGAAGGCGAGACGAATTGCTACGAAATGCTGGAACGGAACTACAAATTCTACTTGTCGTTCGAAAATTCTCTCTGCCAGGATTATGCAACCGAGAAAGTGTTCAGCATTATCCGGTGAGTCACCGTTTCATAGACCTTATTTATTGGACGACTCATTACTATGAGTCTGTATCACGAACCCCGTAGGAGGGTAGTGCCGCCAGTGCACCTCACGCAATGCGCCGTAGGCATTACGCAAGGCTTTTTGCAACGTCCCTTCCGCCCCTACCTGCTACCCCTTTCATTGTGTTTAATATACCGCCGATCATATTTTCTTTCTTCTATCTTACTTTCCATCCTCTACTAACAATTGTTTGACAGTGCAACTGCAAGGTTTTCCTCCCGTTACACCTTTTATACTCCATTCCATTCAGTATCACTGAAGTCGTGCTTAGAATTAATTGTAATATATATATATATATATATATATATATATATATATATATATATATATATATATATATATATATGTGTGTGTGTGTGTGTGTTTTGTTAAGTATTTCTTTCTGTTGTTGCGACGCTGATATAGAAGTGTATTTTAAGTACTTAATAAGTACTTGGTTGTGTGTACAAATATGAATAGAATAGTTTCATTCATTTGTATTCCATGCAGTACAGTTCAGTTCTGTCTTCTTATGTGGGTTAACTGGAGAGTATTTACAAAATCATAAAAATTCTATATTGTTGTTATATTGAGTTCGTCCATCATGAATAAAATAGTATGTAATAGGTGATTGCTCATCACGTCAACCCACACACACACACATATATATACGCTATATATATATATATATATATATATATATATATATATATATATATATATATATATATATATATATATATATATATATATTATGCCCTATACCCTGGTCAGATAGGGTCATAATCTCTTACTGCATCTGTTTTAAGAACAGAGTCATGTCATCTTACATCCCTAAGATTCTCTGGTAGTAAATGACCGGGCCTGGGTCAGCACATTCTTTCTCTCTCGTCGACTCCTCTCACTGAATCTGTCCTCAGAGACAAAGGCCTACTGGAATGAAATGTCGAGATACAAAACTAGACTTTATTTGCAAATTTAACTAAAGTATTTCAGCAAAAGCTACAGTCATGAAATGGGAGTGATTCACACCCCTTAAGAATGGAAATCATCACTAGAGGAAATTCTGATTCACAGTCAATCGAATTAATGATTCTAGACCAACCAATACTAGTGATTAACAGCCTAGTCATCAGATAAAATAAACATTTCATATTTATTCTAGACCAAAATAAATGTCATAGAGTATGTAAAAGAACACCACTTCCAAAATATTCGTCCTCACAGGATGAACCCAGAATTCTTCCTACGGCCGCAAATAACGTATCTCACAGTGGCTATTCCTAACCATTAACAATGCACGAAGAGCAAATGATACCCAGCTGCAAATCGAAGTCCCTAGCTATTGTATGTTCCTCTCATAATATACCATTAGAGAGTGCACACATGCACGCACACACTTATTAGCCCCTCCCCGGAAACGTGACGACACCGTTCAATGTTTGAAGGATCACAACACTTCCATCCATCTGTCACACTGTCTCCATGCACTTAGGCCATGATCAGAAAGCACAAATGAGTGCGTCAGATACCCGCTGTATCTAACTGTGGAAACCTCCAATATCCACATAAAGGCACCTGCATGGGATATGCTTTTGACAGGTCAGCACATAATTTGTCATTAATATTGTCATATATATATATATATATATATATATATATATATATATATATATATATATATATATATATATATATATATATATATATATATATATATATATATATATATATAATATATATATATATATATATATATATATATATATATATATATATATATATAATGTGACAGTGTCCAGTGTCTGTTCTTCAAATCAAACCTGATATCTAAGTGCTTGTCCCGGAGTCTAAGGCACCATTTATATATGGGAAATGGTCAGTCTAGTGCACCATTTTATATATGGTGACCCCAGGTGTCCAGTGTCTGTTCTTTAAATCCAAACCTGGTATCAGAAGTGCTTGATATTTGATTACCAAACTTTACCATTTATTCAACAATTATAGTTACCTCACAAAGCCCAGACACCTGAACCCTCATCACACATAAAGACGACTGATTTCTCTAAAGGCAACAGTGATCCCTTATAAAACTTATCAATCATGAAAGAAAGCAGATAAAGTTCGTTAAACAGGTGTGAGGTAAAATCTAGGGCATCACTCCATTAACATTATAAAGTTCAAGTATTTCTATTTATTTCATTTCCCTGGTTCGAGCTCACTTCAATTACTTGAAGGAAAACATCTCACTTACCACTCTATCCCTAATTCAAATCAAAATTACTGGTGGGTCAATGAATGAAACTCTGATATAATATTTTAAATACAAAAATTTATTTCTAAATTCAAAGATTATACATGACATTTAACAGTCTCAGGGAAATCTATTATTACTCGAAAAATTGGATTAAATCTGAATTAATCATCAGTCAAAATTAAATCAGAAATTAATTTATTAATTCATAAAAATTATTCAAGAAAGATTTAAATTGTTAAATAACAAAACTTGATTGAAAGGAAATATACTGTAAGTAAATTAATTCCCACGTATTAAACAAAATAAGGCAAATAAATCAATCATATAAAAATGTGGATACAAAGACACAGAAATATACTCTAAAAAGATTAAATATCAAAAAATGTAAAGCAAAAATTAAGGCAATAGCAAACATCACATATATGTATAAAAGAAAAATTCTTCAAAAGATAAAGCATGAAACATATAACACGAAAAATATTAAAAAAGTGAAAAGGTATCTTTACATATAACCACTCTATATATTTTTCTTAGTGCACTAGAAACCCACAATTATATATGTTTACAATACCTAATTTTCCAAATACTTCATGTCTTTAACCAGGCGCCGTTACACACACACTTAATAAAATACACTGTTCAGATAACTCAGACACATTTACTAAGGAATTAAACAGTTAAAGAATATGAGTGACCATCGTCTACCAAAATATCAATTACATTAAAACGGGACATTCGTAATCCCGAGAGCGAGCGAGCGAGCGAGAGAGAGAGAGAGAGACGCGGAGCGGAAAAACGCAGCTCCTTTCCACAACGCTTTTTGGTCTCTGAGTGTGGGCCCCTTTTAGATGCAGAGGGCACAGTCTATGGGTGGAAAGAACAGGTCCCAGACGATGTTTTTATTTTAAAACTCTTTAAAATGATAATTAGAGACAAAGTGGAATTACAGTTAACACTAATATTTATCATTACATAGTTTCAGAACAAGAGAATCTCTAGTTATTATAATAAGAATGGAAAACATCGCTTCTAATAACATTCCTGAACGACATTAGGCAACTTTTGTAATGGAATCTTCCACCCCACAATGTTTTTGATTGCTGCCCATAGTGCCTTGTCCGCTAATGGAGAAGGTGATATTCTCAGCAAGTTTTGAAACTGACTAAACAAACGCGTCTCTATACAACGAACAAGGGTTCTCTCTCTCTTAGCGCCACTCACATCCTCTCTAACTATACAGCGTCTCAAGACATACAGCGTTCAATCATTTTACCTACGCTAACTCTTTTACGGTATACGCGTATCTGAACACAAAATCATGTTATACAACAATTCACACATACACACGGGGAGATTACTGCATTATGAAAACCACAGCATAAGACTATATATACATATATATATATATATATATATATATATATATATATATATATATACATATATATATACACACACATATATATATATATATATATATATATATATATATATATATATTATATATATATATATATATATATTTACTGCCAGTTTCATAATTTTGACAGAATTAAATTTACCAGGCTACACATAAAAAAAGATAATTAAAAACACGTACAAGTAATATCTTGAAGTTTATTCTTAAAAATCATTAAGTTGAAAATACCTTAGTGCAACCAGACCACTGAGCTGATAAATCATTAAATATCACGAAGAGTAAGATTGTAAAATGTAATTGTTTTCATCTTTTTATGTGTATCCTGAAGATTTTCTGTCAAAGTTACACTGTGGTAATGTGTGTGTCTGTGCTTATTAATGTGTGGATACATATGCATATATATATATATATATATATATATATATATATATATATATATATATATAATATATATGTGTGTGTATAATATATATATATATATATATATATATATATATATATATATATATATATATATATATATATATATATACATATATATATATATATATATATATATATATATATATATATATTATATAAATATAAATATATATATGTATATATATATATATATATATATATATATATATATATATATATATATATATATATATATATATATATTTATATTTATATTTATATATATACATGAATATGTAAATATACATATAGATTAAAAGTACGTCGTTTTCATCTCGTCATCTAAAAATTCCTATCGGCCGTCTATTACCACATTTATGAAGAGTAAAGTAGCGTTGAAACTAGCCGTTATGAAACTGCAATTCGGATTCAGATTATTAAGATGACTGATAATGTTTCCACTCGTTTCACGAGAGCGTCCTTTCGGCCCCTAGTCGCAACCGCTCTCATTTCTTTTACTGAACCTCCATTCCTATTGTCTTCCTTCCATCTGACTTTCCAACCTCTCTAAAAATTGTTTCCTAGTGCGAGTGAGAGGTTTTCCTACCGTTACACCTTTCAAACCTTACTTGAACGACCTCTTACGTCCCAGCGCTTGGTCTTTGGCCTAAATTCTATATTGTATTCTATTTCTATAGAATTTAACATCAGTCACACCGAATTATCGTTGTTTGTGAGACTTTATAATAAGAAGGAGTTTGACAGTAGGTTGAAAATCTTTGTGTAAAGCTCTTACGATCACGCTGAAGTTTCTTAGTACAGTATTCTTTTTATAAAGGCCGAGAAACTTTTTATGGAGTAACGAAAACAAAAGGCTTCTAGTGCTTCCTTTTGATGATTGTTTTAATAATAATAATAATAATAATTATTATTATTATTATAATTATATTATTATTATTATTATTATTATTATTATTATTATTATTATTATTATTATTATTATTATTATTCAGAAGATGAACCTCATTCAAATGGAACAAGCCCACAGTAGCCATTGACTTGAAATTCAAGCTTCCAAAAAATACGGTGATCACTCGTAAGAAATAACAGAAGGTAAAGGGAAATACAGAAAGAAGAGAGATCAGTTATTAGGAAAACAGATAAATTAACAAATGAGTAAATAAAAATGTAAGTATAAATTAAATAACGTCCCGAAACAGGTCAAGTCACGGGGTATTAACGTCGCTTTGGAAACTCTAGGGACGAGTAGGAACCTCCGAAAAATAAAAGCGGATGCATCTCTGAATGTAATACAGAATGCGTGGGCAAAGCGAGGAGAAGCTGGCATTACTGACGATATCTCCCGTAGGGGGATAGTGCCTTCAGTGCACCTCACGCGGTCCACTGTAGGCATTACTTAAGGTTCTTTGCAGCATCCCTTAGGCCCCTGACTGCAACCTCTTTCATTCTTTTTGCTTTACCTTCGTTCATAATCTCTCCCTTTCTTCTTACTTTCCACCCTCTCCTAACACCTTTCAAACCTTTTTACTGTCAGTTTCAGTTACATCGCTGAATGACCTCCTAGGTCCCAGCGGTTGGCTTTTGGCCTAAATTTTATGTTCTAATCTAATTTATGTTTTCAGGTATAATGTGGTGCCAGTGGTTTATGGTCTTGGGAATTACACGGTTCAGCTGCCTCCTGATTCCTACATAGATGCTTTGGACTTCCCAACTGCCAAGAGTTTGGCTGCCTACCTTCATTATTTAGATAAAAATGACACGGCATACAATGAATATTTCAGGTAAGATTTTATTTAAATATATATAATATAAATATTCATATACGCATAAATAGTTATATATATATATATATATATATATATATATATATATATATATATATATATATATATATATATATATATATATATATATATATATATATACACGTATAGTAATATATATATATATATATATACTATGATAGTTAGTCACAGAAATATTTATATATTTATCTTTACATATCTACAAACATGAAAAGCAAACTTCAGACATTACGAAACTCAAACTAACTTACTACTGAAATCCAGATTTATCTGAAACAACCATGTTGGGAATTTATTATCAGCCATTTTAGTAACGGGAAGTTGACAATTGCAAAGAAAATCTTCACCATCCCTAACATGTATATAGATTGTCTCAAATGGTCCATTATGTCATCAGGATGGACGATTTTGCCGGATTGCAAAGTACTTAGGTTAGAATACACTTACATAATATCTGTATGGGGCGGGTGAGGTTGGTAGTAAGGTGCATTGTAGCCATTACTTAAGATTCTTTGCAGCGTCCTTTCCATAGGCCCATAGCTGCAACCCCTTTCTTTCTTTTTTACTCTGCGTCTGTTCATATTCTCTTTCTTCCATCTTATCTTTGCATCACTTGCTCACCTCATAACAATTGCTTCAAAGTGCAACTGCGAGTTTTCCCCATGTTACACCTTTTTGTACCTTTTTTTACTTTCAGTTTCCCTTTCTGCGCTGAATGGCCTCATAGGTCCCAGCGGTTGGCCTTAGGCCTAAATTTTATATACCGCTCTATTCCAGCGTTGACAACAGATGCATTGTTATCGGTACTGCCTTGTAGTTACGATGTATGATTAGCGTTATACAGCGCTATGTATAATTTCAGTGTGTTACATTAACGGTATCGCTCAGGGCAAAGCTCATTACTGATCCATTTTATTAACTTGCTCTCCCACCTGCTCGCTCTGTACTGATACACGATCCTGCAGACATCTGTGAAATTTTAAATAGTTTTATTTCATATGAAGCTTCCACACAGTTCAGTGCATTGTCCACATTTATGAACACCATATTCTTTGGAAGCGTAAATTTCAAGTCAGTGTGGGCTTGTTTCATATGAATAGGGTTCATCTTCTGAATAATATAATAATAATAATTATGATCCCAAGCTGTATGTGACATAACATTTCGGTAACACAATTTTCTCTCATTCTGTCAAGAATTTCTCGCACTTGTTGAACACTGACCCATCAGGTGTGAACTGATACAGTAATCTTCAAATAGAATATTCCTAATTCTATCCTTGTTATATACGGTTCTGTAGTTACAGAAGGGGCCACCGCAGTAATAACATTTAGTCTTTACAGTGAGGATCGTGCACTCTGTTTTATGTGAAAATATATTTTACATCTGTTTTATTTCTGTTCATTTATTTTTTGTTTACTTTTCATTCTTATCCTACTTTGAATAAATTGAGTTTTCTCGTTATTTGAAATAAAAATTGTTAGTGATATCCTTAGCTGGCAAGTTGGTTATAGGCCTGGTGCCTCTGTGTTTTCATTTTGGGAATTGGTCTGAAAAAATAGCAAAGCAGTTTTTAGCATCGTTACTATTCAGCATCTGGAGAGAAAGAACTTGAAAGCAAATCTGTTCACATTTGCTTTCATGAAGCCAAAGTTAAGTTAAAAGTTAACTCAACTTTGGCTTCATGAAAGCAAATGTGAACAGATTTGCTTTCACAGCAGCATATACAGTCAACCCCCGCCTATTCACAGAAAATTCGCCTATTCGTTTTTCTTAAAGAAATATTTACTAATTACTGTATTTTCATATTATTTTCGTGACTAAATACATTTTTCATGATAAAACTATTAAAATAGGGAGTGTAAGCGTTGTTAGAGGGTTTTTTGGCCTTTGAATGATCAAAATAGGTAGTTATAAGCGTTTTTAAGAGGGGTGTCAAGTATTCGCGGATTTAAGCTATTTGCGGGAGGTTGTGGTCACTATCCCCCCGCGAATCCCGGGGATCGACTTATAATCAGCTCAACAGCCAAGGTTTTAGTAGGCTATGCCACGTCCTCCACGGGGAGGGAATTGACTAATAAGACGCCCTAGTAATATATTGTTCAGTGCTGTGATTTCCGACTTCGTTACATGTGTGCGTGGATATGTCGACTACTGTATTATTGTTGTAATAAATCACTCACTTCCATTTAATTGTTTAATTTGGCCTACTATTTCTTTGTAGTCATGGCAGTCCCTTTTATTTTTATCTGTGGAAACAATCGCAGTAACAGTGATAATAGCCATTGTACTGGGTTGATCCAAGTTAAATCCCTTTCCTGAGATTTTGTCACGCCAGTACAGAGATTACTTTTTTGTTAAACTGCTTAGGTCAGTGTTCTTTTTATACATCATAATTGGTGGGTGATTCACAGTTGTCTGATTTATCCTGCCCCTCCCCCCACACCACACCCCCACTGTTTTGATTCATGATCAGGTTAGGCCTGAGGAAGAAATTTTATACCCTGATGTCATATTTTTATATTGTGTTTTGCCCTGTGTCATGTTTTCAAGCTGATCAAGTAGTTACTTTTGGTCTTTTCATTTAGGCAAATGAAAAGCTGTTCAACCTCACTCTCCTGTTACAGTATACACAATGTTTTTCCTGTTTTCTGAAGCTACCGCATATAGTGCTACTGATGCTTTTTGTCTTTTTTTTTTAATAGTTTGAAAACAAATAGGCATGCCCTTTTATCTCTTCCTGAGGTCATGTTTACACTAATTTCTTTCAATTTTCTTGGCTGTAGACCCCAACAGCTGCTCATGCCCATTTTTGCTGTTGCATGGTGGGTTTTTGTCAACTTAGTATCTTTAGGCATTAAGAATGTGCTAAACCTGAGGCTCTCAGAATCAGTAGAATCCGTTCTGCAACTGACGGGCATCACGGATAAGTGGTAGGGTTTAGTAACACTGTACAAATGAAGACCCTGTAGGTAATATCCTGTGAAAAGGCAGAAGGGGAAATTTTGCGGCATGTAGTTAGACTGAAACCCAGTAGGCTGGAGACGGCACAACAATCTCAACTGTCACTCATTGTTGATTGCTTCTGGATAGCACTTACATCTTCCACTGGTATTGTGGTCAATGTCGATACCAGTTTATTGGACTCGAAACCAGATAAGAAAACTCTTCAGGTTGGTGAGAATTTTTTAAGATTTACTGGAAACGTGAATAGGAGGGCAGCTCTATTGTACCTAAAAAAAAAAAAAAGATATCCTGAAGGCCCTCAAACGTGATTTGAGAATCAGGAAGCAGAAAAATTAAAGTAAAGGAACTGTGGCACTTTGCAGCAAAATTGCTCAATGCAGTAAGTCTTTCGTTGGGAGTGGGTCACTTTCAGAGAAAGATAGTACGCTACTTCTTATTTCATGCTTCCAAAGATGGCGAATGCAATTTCGCTAGTGGATCTTGAGGCATAGAGGATCCTGGCTAACTCATACTAATTATACGTTCATAAAGTGGAAAATGCCTTAAGCATGGACAGTGATAAGAGAGATGTAAGGGACTTAATATCGAGGGCTCGTTGGAATGTGCAGTTTGACGAGAGAAAGTTTTTAACAGTGCCTGGTTGGTTACTCTTCCTATGTTATAGCAGGAATGGGATAGGGGTAAAGTTTGCAACCACCATTTTTGTTGAAAATATATGTAAACAAAGACTTATAAGAGACACCCACTCAAAGTATGAATCATATATATATATATATATATATATATATATATATATATATATATATATATATATATATATATATATATATATATATATATATATATATATATATATATATATTTATATATATATATATATATATATATATATATATATATATATATATATATATATATATATATATATATATCCTGACATCTGTCAGGTGTGGCTCTGGTCTCAGGTGTGGCTCAGTCTCCTATGGTCGGTACGTTGATCGGTATTGCCCCCTGAAAGTATATTGTGATTTTTAGCCAAATGAGTTTTGAAGGCCACTCCTGTCTTGACACCCGTCTGTGGGTGGATCTGTAGTCTCAAACGGTTGTGTATTTTCGTCAATACTGTCTCTGTAGTATATATTTTGTGGCTTCTAATACTCAGTCCTTTGTCAGTGGCTTGAAATAAAGTCAGAAACCAGTCAGGACCTTACACCCAGTCTCTTATCTTTCACCTGTGGTAATGTGTGATATATATATATATATATATATATATATATATATATATATATATATATATATATATATACATATATATATATATATACATATATATATATACACGTGTGATATATATATATATATATATATATATATATATATATATATATATATATATATATATATATATATATACAGGTGAAAGATAAGACTAGTATAAGGTCTTGACTGGTTTCGACTTTATTTCCAAGCCACTGACGAAGAACTGATGCATAGTATTAGAAGTCACAAATATATATACTACATATATATAAATTTTGACTCACATCAGGATCGAATGCAGGTTTTTCAATTGAAAGGCAAGGGCGCTACCCACTAGGCCTTATAAGTCATAAAAGAATTTGGAACCTGAGGGCAACTGCACCCAAGGAATTACCTGGGCAAGCTAACTGCTTGCATACCAGCATGTTTTCCCCAACTTCCCGACTCAGCAATGACCCAATTAACAGCATTTCATTTGAATTATCCCTTCTTAGTGAATAAGATAGAAATAATCAACACACAGTAGTTAGCTTGCCCAGGTAATTCCTTGGGTGCAGTTGCCCTCAGGTTCCAACTTCTTTTATGACTTGTATGGCCCAGTGGGCAGCTCCCTTACCTTTCAATTGAAAGACCTGGGTTCGATCCTGGTGCGAGTCAGAAATTGATTTCTATTCCACACGTGATTGTGTGTTGATTATTTCTAGTATATATATATATATATATATATATATATATATATATATATATATATATATATATATATATATATATATATATATATATATATAGAGAGAGAGAAAGAGACCTCGAAAAATAAATGAGTTCTTGGAGAGTGCTGAAAATGTATGTCTGTAGGACCCCTGAAGAATCCATAATAATTCTGTCATTTTAGAAAACATTTCCAGGTGACTTAAATAACAGACTGGAGAAATTTTGGAAGCGATTGATCATTCAGAGACTCATAATTAGTTAATTAATCAGTTTGTGCTTGATGATGACAGATGCCTCTCCAAGACTTGGCAGTGGAACATAGCTTTTAATAGGGTAAGGTTATCTTCCCAGCGAATATTCAATTCTGCTCCAATTTAGAAGAACGCAAAGAAAGAAACGGCAGTTGTAGTCATGATACGTTTAGTTCACTCAATAATTAGTTTCAGGTAGATATATCTATCAGTTTTATCTTGTTTACGTGTGCTTTCAAAGTACAAGCAAAAACAGTGATGCTGATTTGTAGCAAAGTAAGATGTGATCTCCAAGGAAAGATGAAGTGTAAGCTGAAAGTTGATTCAAGAGGTACAGTACGATGTGCACAGTGCACAGACTACCCAAAAGAGAAAGAAGATGCCTGAATTTTGTGCTGAGAGACGGGACTGTGAACTCAGCAGGTCTTTGTTGTAAGGACTTGCTACTAATTGAGAGAAATTTTGTGTAAACACGACGTGTAACAGACCAGTGTTTATCGTTCAGAAAGCATACAAAAGGTAATGTCAAGATTTTGCTGATGTTCCAGAAACTCGAGGAGGTTTCTGTCAAACCTAACCATCAGAGTCGAATAGAACTGGTCATCTTTTACAGATAGGAAGCGGCAAATTAACATTACAGTTTTATATCCAGAGCGAGCGCAAAAAGAGATGTCTTTCACAGAAGTAAATAGCGACTGTAGATCAGTATCCAGCAGCCAAGGAAGAAAGTTTCAGTATTTTGTCAAGATACCGGAAAAAATCCTGGAAGAATATTATTTATTACTAGTATTGTAATTATTATTATTATTACTTTTTGCATTTTCAGTTGGAAAGCTTATCACCGGTTACCAGCAACATGGGATATGTTTGCAAAACCGTGGTGTGACTTGTGCGCGCGACTTCACGGGGATCGTTCTCGAAAAGTCTATGAAGATATAGACAAGTGGTTCATCACCGACTCGAAATGTGTGAACGATCAGACGCCAGAGATATCAAGATTCATCAGTGGCCTTCCTTATGTTGACGTCACTGACCCCAAAAATATAGATCCGTCCTCAGTGGTGGGATGAACGTAATGTCAATATAGGGAGCATTTTACCCCAATATGAATTATATATAAAAAAAGGGGTTTATTTCCGACGCGTTGCCTAACATACAAGTATGTATAATTACTTCAAAACTGGGTGATATGTGATTTTATGTATGCACAAATGCATGTATGTATGTATGTATAATAAAGACTGCATAATAAAAACTAAGTTACTCGTACTTTTTCTTAATATCCTTTTGCAGTAATCCCTTAATCCACTTCTTCACAGAACTCGGATGAAGTCGCCATATTAACCTGTCACCAAATCATCTGGCGAGATGTAAATTACTGTGTCCTGAAAAACCTTTTATCTTCAATCAGTAACCCGTAGTTCGTGTACAGTTTTCAGTGAAAGTTATTGTCAAAATGTCAGAAGCTAGAACAACAGATAAACAAAGATCACTGGCCTTTTAAAAATAATTTTATATATATATATATATATATATATATATATATATATATATATATATATATGTATGTATGTATGTATAACAGTATATATGTATATATATATATATAGTATATATGTATATATAATATATATATATATATATATATATATATATATATATATATATATATATATATACATACATACATACATACATACATACATACATACATACATACATACATACATACATATAGATAAATTTTCCAAACAACTTCGTTGTGTTGCCGTTTGTATTTACTCTTTTTTCACGCAGTCTTTGAGCGTGAGATTAGTCCATGGAAGTAAAAAAAAAAATAAAGGAAGTTCCATCGCTCGTTATTTAGGAGCCGTTAGTTCATCAGATATGGTTCCAAAGTTAGACTGAATTCACTCTTCACTTAACGACATCGTAAGGTTCTAGTGGCCAAATTTCAACGTAAAACGTAGGCTAGGGCTGTGGTTTTGAGTTTATCCCAGATTTCACGTAAAAGTTTTCTTTTATGATTTTTTCTTTTAAGAAGGTTAACTTTTTCCTGTGATGTAGACAATGTACCATAACTTAAAAGTAACTTCTACCATCCAAGACTAGTTGCACATAGTATACACACTGAAAGAGACTTGGAATGTCTGTAGAAGACGAGGTAGGATTGTATGGAGTTACTGTTGATCCAACTCTCCTTTATGAAAGTGAAATGTGGATTCTGAATAAGAATGAAAGGAAACAGGCTGAAGCTGCTGAGATTAACTGTTAGTGTAGTATATATGGTATTAAGAATTGGAATGTTGGAAAACATGGCGATAAGTAGAAGTGGCAAGAAGGCTAGAGTGGGGGAGAAGATGGATCCGAGCTGTTGTATTGATAGGCGAAAAGCTTGTCCCTAAAAATAAGTCTAGACGATGCGTTTTTCCATGCGTTAAGTGCATGTCTTTTGGATTAAAATTGAAAGACGAATGAGGAACGAAAACGCATGCAGCCTCCTGCTGCCACACGTTGCTCTTTGTAGTTGTAGTGATGTCGGCGGAACCACTTATTTGTGTGAGAGGGAGTCTGTGCCGCTTACTTACTTATTATTAATGTTTTTAAGCAGAGACGAAAGGAACAGCAAAAAAGATTATGGATGAAGGAATATTTTAAACAGAACAAAATTACCATTTTTCAAGATTTACATTGCGACATCTGTTGCATGTTTTTCACGAAGTTTTTGAAGGGCATCTCCTCCTAGCAACTTGTTAGAATAGCCTTTTAAATAAGTTTTCCAAAGCACCTCGTGTTTTTGGTAACCTTCAATAAAATGAAGAATTAATTCTTTGCTGTCAAGTGACATGATAATTAGGTTTTACTACACAATAGCTTCCAGGGTAAAAAAAAAAAAAAAAAAAGTCGCACAAAAAACGCACGACACTCCCATCACCGGTTGGAAGCCTTGCGTTGTTGTCGCATGCCTCGTTGATTTCCGAGAAAAAACCCATGCGCAGTCACATGCAGTATGTGCGCTGTCGAATGCATTAAAGCATGCGGAAAATCGAACGAAAAAACACATCATCCGGACTTAGCTTTAGTATACAAAATGCATTTGAGTGGTGTAGTGTGTGTGTGTGTGTGTGTGTGTGTGTGTGTGTGTGTAGGGCTTCTGCATAGCATAATTTAGCATTCTTCATAAGTCTGCTACTCCAAAGTATACATCAGTTACAGATCACAGTGAAATGTAATTATTTGTGTCGAGTAGAATCTGTAGGCTCGGAAGTTGGGAAGCGACAAATTCACTTCAGTAAATTTGTGAGTCACCAGGACCAAGCCAGAAGTGAAATACTGTGCTTTCTTGTTTGGGAGAAAACCTCTTATGACTTTTATGAAAGGCGAGTTCTTATTGTTCTGTGGCAAAACCCCGGTTGGCCCAGAAACACATAGTGTAAACTAGTGGAAAGGCCCTCTCAAAACAGGTGTCGAAACAGGTGTTGGTAGGTTTAAAGCTGCTTTCTTTACTGGTCAGGAATTCAGGACCACTACAATAAACGCCAGTCACATGTGTCTCTTTGAAGAAGGTGGCGGCTGCTGCTCTTTCCCAGGTAATGCATTGTTCTTGCGTTGAACGGCACCATTCTTGTGTTAGAGATCCCAACTTCTCCCTATTTCTTTTTACTGGAAGTGTAAGTCTCCCTTTTCTCTTTATCGGAAGTGTAAGTCTCCCTGTTTCTTTTTATCGGAAGTGTAAGTCTCCCTGCTTCTTTTTGTCGGAAGTGTAATTCTCCCTATTTCTTTTATCGGAAGTGTAAGTCCGATTTCCTTTTATCGGAAGTGTAATTCTCCCAAGTTCTTTTTATCATAAGTGTAAGTCTCCCTATTTCTTTTTATCGGCAGTGTAAGTCTCCCCATTTCTTTGTATCGGAAGTGTAATTCCTATTCCTTTTATCGGAAGTGTAATTCTCCCTATTTCTTTTTATCGGAAGTGTAAGTCTCCCTATTTCTTTGTATCGGAAGTGTAATTCTCCCTGTTTCTTTTTATCGGAAGTGTACAGTAAATCTGAATTCCTTTTATCGGAAGTGTAATTCTCCTTATTTCTTTTTATCGGAAGTGTAAGTCTCCCTATTTCTTTTTATCGGCAGTGTCAGTCTCCCTATTTCTTTTTATCGGGAGTGTAATTCTCCCTATTTCTTTGTATCGGAAGTGTAAATCCTATTTCCTTTTATCGGAAGTGTAATTCTCCCTATTTCTTTTTATCGGAAGTGTAAGTGGCCGAAGGTGTGGAAATTTGGTCGACTGCGTTTTAACGTGCTGAGGTGTCAAATAATCTGTGTTGATGCTCTCTTTAGTGGGTGGTTTGGAGCCTTATTATAGCCGATTCACTTAAGGTAGATTCTTGGGCCTACGAGACGTTTGTTAAGCGGCCTCCGATTGGCTGGTACCGGGAGGTAGGCGACTCGCTTACTGTCTCATTTATACATATGTAGCTCAGAAAACTAGCAATATGTTTATATATTTCTTCATTTATATGACGTTTTGAATAAGATAGGAAAGTTTTGGTCATACCATAGGATTCTGTATTAATTGTACAACTAAATAAGATTTCCTGAAATCAATAAGAGAAAACACAAAGGAATTACAATGAGTAAAAGTGAGGAGAGAAGCATTTAATTCTGTATACCCGTTTTTACTTATCATCGGATTTTGCATCATTCATGCGATCAAGATAGAATAAAACTTGTGTTTTCATACAGTAAATTCACCCTGAATACTCTGGTGCTTTCAGATTTCAGATGCGTGTGATATGTGAAGAGAAAATGAAGAATATGTCTTATTATGTTGCATCCGTTCTCGACGCAGTTTGCCAAGAGACGGTGATGATGATCTGCAAGACACCGCGCTGGTCCTCTCAGCCGTTGACAGTTGGCAATAAGCAATATGAGAAGTTTGCAGTTTCGGCAATATTTGGCAAACTGCGTCGAGAACGGATGCAACATAATAAGACATATTCTACAATTTCTCTTCAAATATCACATGCATCTGAAATCTGAAAGCACCAGAGTATTCAGGGTGAATTTATTGTATGAAAACACAAGTTTTATTTTATCTTGATCGCATGAATGATGCAAAATCCGATGATGAGTAAAAATGGGTATAAAGAACTAAATGCTTCTCTCTTCACTTTTACTCGTTGTAATTCCTTTGTGTTTTCTCTTATTGATTTCAGGAAATCATATTTCGTTGTACAATTAATATAGAATCCTATGGTATGACCAAAACTTTCCTATCTTGTTTAAAACGTGAGATAAATGAAGAAATATATAAACATATTGCTAGTTTTCTGAGCTACATGCGTAAAAATTAGATAGTGAGCTAGTCGTCTACCTCCCGGTACCAGCCAATCAGAGGCCGCTAAACAAACGTCTCGTAGGCCCAAGAATCCACCTTAAGTGAATCGGCTATAGTATAGCGACAAATCTTTGTTTTCATGACTTCCTAGGTGCATCGTACAAGATCATTTTAATCTGATTTCGAGCAAGATTAAAACATAGAAACAAGTTTCTTAGTGCCAATAAATACAAGTATATATATGTAGTATATATATATATATATATATATATATATATATATATATATATATATATATATATATATATATATATATATATATATATATATATATATATATATATATATAGAATCTACTGGTCACTTTTACCAGACACATATGTAATTCTAATAGCCACAATGCTCTCTTAACTTCTCGAATTCTGCGCGCTTTTTTGGATGTGCTTGTAACTACGGCCGTACATCCAGACGCAAGAAATTGAAGGCTGTGATTGCCGGTCGCGGGACACGACACCGCAACGTGACCTCCTTGTGGTTAAGGCGACGCGGGTTCGGGTCCCGCGACCGGCAATCACAGTCTTTCGTGTCCCGCGACCGGCAATCACAGTCTTCAATTTCTTGCGTCTGGATGTACGTCTTCGTAGTTACAAGCACATCCAAAAAGCGCAAAGAATTATAGAAGTTAAGATATATATTATATATATATAATTACATATATACATATACATATATATATATATATATATATATATATGAATATAAGAAGGCCCATAAAACACTATTTAAACGTTGAAACCATATATTTCGGGCACTAGCTTCTGTGGCCCTGTTCACTGGTAGAATATGGACAGGTGGAAAGTTACAATGGTATATATACAAAAACATAAGGGTGTGGCCCTAGGCCTCCGATGCTATGGAGGTGGCGTTTCTTAAGGAGGAGAATGGCCAAATTCCCTAGTGGTTTTTGGCCTCATTAGCTCCCGTTTGGCGATGGATCTGGCGGTCGCGTTTCCTGGGTCATCTTCTTCATGAGGGGTTTGAGGATTAAGGTGTCGATGTCATCCGATTTCCAATGTCCTCCTGACAGGTTCATATTGTTGGTTTGATTGATGATAGCAGATTCCAGCATCCTTCTTTTGTACGGACAGCTACTTTTGAAAACCAACTCCGCCCCACTCCAGTTAATGGCATGCCCTGTATTTCTGATATGTAGGAAAATTCCCGAACTCTCGAGCGTAACGTACTGATCTTTTGTGCTCTGTTATTCTTTGCGAGAGCGATCTACCTGTCTCGTCTACGTAGATGTCCTGACAATTACTACACGGTATCTTGTAAACTCCGGCTTCTTCCCTTTTGTTATTTAAGTATACGTTAACGAGCGAACTCCCGATGGATTTGGGATAATGGAAAATGAAAGGATTGTTAGGCCTGAGTTGCTCGGAAGCCTTTTTGGATGTTTTCATCGTACGGAAGCTTTATTTTGTTGTTGAAATCTATTTGTCTGTTGTGAGTGGGACCTTTATAGTATATTTTATTCGCTTTGTTAATAGCCCTCTCGATAATGTGGTGGATATAGCAGTTGCGTTAGGTGTTGGCGGATCGTGTTAAATTCTTTATCCAGGTACTCATTTGAACATATCCTAAGTCCTCTGAGGAATAAGTTGCACCTACCATGATTTTTACGGAGACGTCGTGGTAGCTTAAGAAATGAATGTAGGAGACAGCGAAGGTGGGTTTTCTATATACTGTAAATGCATACCTGTTCTGTTTTCTTATGATCAGTACATCTAGGAACGGCAGTTTTCCGTCCTTTTCCCATTCTGTTTTAAATTTTATGGTCGGAACTAGCGAATTTAGCCTATTAAAAAATTCATTAAAGTCCCCCCAGCTATTGTCCCAGAAAGTAAAGATATCATCTACATGCCAGGGCTGAGGTTAAAATTACAACTGGAAGTAAGCGGTATAATAGCAGATTCTAAAAGATTTCGTGAAGAGAAATCTTTTGATCTGGCAATCACTGAACTTTCAGTCCAGTGTATCCCGTGAGTGTTTTCACTTAAATGAGTGAATATTGCATTGGATGTTTGCCCAGTTTTGACAGAATACTTATGCTGTTTAATTCGTGCTCGTAAATCCTTACTGGATTGGCCAAAATAAAAAGAAGGGCAGTCCAAGCATGGAATTTTATATGTTATGTTGTTGCTTTCCTTAGGGCTGTTTTTTATTAACATTCCTTTTAGTGTGTTATTATAGGAAAAAATCAGGTTGACATTAAAAGATTTTAACAATGATTTTACGGTTTCAAACCCGCTAAAATAAGGCGAGCTAAGATTGTTCTTTGGGGTTTCTTTCTCCATGTTATTTTCACCATGAAACTTTTTGTGGGATTTATTTTAGCAAATATCTAGTATATGTGAAGGATAACATAAATCTGTCCTTGTTTTTCTTATGTATTCGATTTCTTCAACCAAATAGTGGGAACTGACAATGTGCAGTGCTGATAAAAACATCGAAGAAAAATTTATATTTTGATATTCTTAGCTTGCCTTTGAATATTATTCACAACTTTTTGGTAGATTGTAAACAGATTATTTTATAATTAGAATATTCATTCAAAATCCCAAAATGTAAGTTATACCTAAAGCTTTCGACCCCTAAAAGCGGTTCATTCTTTTAACCCCAGGAATAATAACCGCATAGGTTTACTTTTCCCTCCTCATGGAGAGACAATTATTGTACATCCAGATTGTAAGTCAGCAGGTGCTCGATAATGCCATAGTGTTGCGAAACAGGTGTCGTGACAAAAGCCATTAAATGGAAATAGGAAGTCTGCTGCATATTTTTCACCAGAAATTGACGCACGGGAATCTAAAAAAACTCCAACATTATGAAGGTTCCTGCAAGAAACGCATTGATGCCACTAAAGCAATTGCTTTTAACGAAAATGGTATGAGAGAAAACTAAGCCCCAAAAGTACATATTATATATAATATATATATATATATATATATATATATATATATATATATATATTTATATATATATATATATATATATATATATATATATATATATATATTTATATATATATATATATATATATATATATATATATATATATATATATATATATATGTGTGTGTGTGTGTGTGTGTGTGTGTGTGTGTATACAGTATATGTGTATTTACTTGTATGTATATTTTCATGATGTTGCCTTGTAATACGTATAACCTCCTATAATTTTGACATATTTACTTTTTTTCATGTGTTATGTGTAATGATAATGATTGCTAAAGTGTCATTTAGTTTGGCATCAGATCTCAAAAGAACTAATGATTAAGTAACTTGATAGCGTAATTTAGAATTGATAATACAATTTTAATAGTAACGTAATTTAGAACGAATATCTTTCTTGATAAAAGCGTAGTATTTGAACACGTGTGTGTGTGTCCAGGAAGGGCTTGTTTCATTTCAATTGTCATCAGTTGAGATAAGAGGGAGCGCTTTGTTTTGGGTTAGTGATGACAAGTTGCAAAAACAAACGCCGATTCGTCCCATACAGGCTCGAGACGAGTGATTTCATGTTGTTACATGCATTGTTCGAGTCACGTACGCCACTTTGAGAGAAAGAATACGTGTCTTGATCAATTACGTCATGTTTTGTAAGATTGCGTTCAAAATGTTTTGCTGGGACGACGTAACTTTCTTCTAGAAGCTTCTCATTAATCTCACACCAAAATGCTTTAGTGACGTCACCTCCTGCTTCTAGAACTTCCCTTTTATATCTTGTACCCAAAATGCTTTAATGACATCATGTAATTGTTTCACGTATTACTGGAATCTAAAATCTATTTCATTCTGATTTCTGAGACCAGTCGAATTGGTTCCCTCTCTCTCTCGTTCATAGAAAGAGATTAACGTAGTGTTTGTGGTCACGCATTAACATTAACTTTTGAGATCTGAATTTAGCAAAGTTATTTAGTTCGTAACGGTGCCTGGTAAAAAGTGTGTTTTGGTGTAACGCAGCTGCAATAAGAAGTGATTTACAGAGGACAAGTTGTGTAAGGTAACGTGAATTTTACTTATTAATACCATGGTATGATAAGTTAGGAAATTTTGAACAAGTGAAATCATTATAGATAAATCTTATGTGTATTTTGTGTGTTTTTCTATTTACAATCTCTTTATATTTTCACATTTTTACGTTTGTGATGTAACATTTATTTACGTAGCATTTTAAATATTTCTTGGTATAATTTAACATTGCATAAATTTAACATTTACTTGATTTCATTTATTAAGATTTTCTTTTTAAATCTTGGAGTAATTCATGATAGTTTAAATTTTTGCTTGATTAATTTAAATTCTTGATAAAGTTTTTGTGAATTAGTTTTGTTTCATAATTTAATTCAAGAATTAATTAAGTGTTGTGTTATTTTCAAGTAATGGTAAATTTTTCAGATTGTGAATTCTAATTAATTGTGAATTCTAGTTATAAACTTTGAATTTAAAAATAAATTTTTATATTTAACATTTTTAGAAAAAGTGTTTCATTTATTGATCACCAGTGTATAGGATTGATTGTGTGTGCATAAGGCAGAGTGATAAACATGTTTTGTTCTTAAGTTTTGCTAAAGTGAATTAAGACCAGGGAAACAGTTAGAGTTTTTGATGGAGTGATGCCCTTCTACTCTAGAATATTTCTAGTTAAATTTTTGATACCTCACACATATTGTGATAGACTTAGTTTGATTTTTCAAGTAATAAATAAGTTTTTCTTAAGGGATCACTGTTACCTTTAGAGTACTCAGTCGTAATAATTAATGTTATGAGAGTTCAGGTATCTGGCTGAAGTGAGGTATATTTTGAATCTTGAGATTAGTTGTGTAATAAAAAAGGTACTTGATACGCATCGTGACATTATATTGTTTGGTGCCCAGAGACCCGTGAAGCAAAACAAAATATCACTCTGGTTTATGGTTTATACTGGTGGTGTTAGGGATATATTTTGATAGGAGAGTGACCACATAGTTATTTTTTGCCTTGTATTGTGAATTATTTAGTTGAATAACTTAGAGAAAATGGGTCTGTTCAATGTTCAGAGGTTTTAACAGCTCCTTCCATCTAAGAGTTACCTGAATCCAACCTCACTAAGGCACAGTGGATTGCTTTAGCAGTGGCGTGTGGGGGTAATGTGCCTAGTGGTATGATTAAGGCACAAATCAAATATATTGTAATCCAAGCATTGATAGACTCTGGTAAAGTAGATAAAGAGTTAGGAGAGGCGCAAGAATTGTTGAATGCAGCTGAGGCAGAATTTACAGATAAACATGAGCAAAAGAAAGAGAAAAGTGATGCAGAAGTAGAGCTTAGGCGTATAGAAGCAGAAGAAAATTTGATTAAGCTGAGGATACAGGCTGAAAGAGAGAAAATGCAAGCAGAAAGAGAAAGAGAAGATAGAGAGAAAAGAGAAAGAAAGGAAGAGAAGAAGAAAAAGCAGCAGAAGAAAGAAAGAGAAAGAGCAAAGAGGAGAGAAAGAGCAAAAGAGGAAATAGAAAGAGCAAAACATGAAAGGGAGATGGAGTTAATAAAAGCTCGATCCACATTACCTGTAACACCGTCTAACCCTACTCAAGGTAATTCAGACCCTGTATTTGATGTAGTAAGAGTGCAGAAGTTAATTCCAAAATTTACACAAGAAGCTCCAGATGAGTTTTTTGATCACTTTGAAAAAGTGGCTTCAGGTATGGGATGGCCAGAGGATAAATGGTCGGTCTTGTTACAGAGTGTTCTCATTGGTAAAGGAAGAAGTGCCTATTTAGCCTTATCAGCTGATCAGTGTAAAGAGTATAAGGTACTTAAACACAAAGTGCTACAAGTTTACCAGATGACCCCTGAATATTATAATGAAAGATTCAGATCTTTGAGAAAGGATGGCAGATAACTTTCTTGGATTATGCTTACAAAGTAAGAAGATGTTTTAAACGATGGTTGGAGGCTGCTAAAGTTAAATCTATGGACGAACTTGAAGAGTTAGTAGTCCTAGAACAATATCTTAGAGGAATTCCTGAACACATAAGAGCCTATTTAAGAGAGACAGGTTAAAAAACTTGACAAAGCTGCTACATTCAGTGAAGACTTTAATATAATTTCTAGCAAAAGAAATTATAATGTCAAATACCAGAACCAACAACACACAGGTTTCAGGTCTCATCAAATTTCAGGAACATTACAACTGGAAATCCTTCTAGTGGCTATGCCAATACAAAGCCAGGTAACACCCCAGCAATTGAATGTTAAATCCTCATCATCCAGTCTGTTCTCAAGACAGATACAGAAGACTAATGTTGTCTGCTACAAGTGTGGAAGAGTAGGGACACTATAGTCAGAGATTGTTATCAGACACAACAGCAGACCAAACCAGTTGGTCAAGTGGTTAAAGGTAAGCAGGTGAAGCAAACTACGAAGAGCAGTGTGGGGATGACTGAGACTAAACAAGCAGAGTGTTTAGCAACCAGTGGAAATGTAACTTCAAACAGTGAGTGGCTGAACAGCTTGGAGGCTTTTAAGCCATATATCTATGAAGGAACGCTGACAACTCAAAGGAGGAAGTGTGCAGGTACCAGTCAAAGTATTACGTGATATGGGGAGTAACCATAGTGTGGTAGTTCGTGGTGCTCACCCACAGCTGGAGAAGAATCACACCGGAGATTCAGTTATTTTAAGTATAGGAGGAGAAGAGGTAACTCCTATATGCCGCTTGCATTTGTCCTGTGAATTAGCTACAGGGAATGTTGATTTTGCTGCAAAGGACTCACTAGCTGTTGAAGGTGTACATGTTTTACTGGGTGATGAAGTTGGTGGTGTACCATTTGTTAATAGTGACAGACATACCATTAAGGGTTAGTCCTACTGTAGATTTAGAGAAGAAAAACCCCCACCTGTTTCCAAGTTGTGTAACTACCAGGAGTATAAGAACTATGTCTGCAAGTGAAAATACTGAGGATTTACCTGCACCAGAAGAATCAAGTGAAGGATCTTTACAGCTTAGAAGAGCTGTTCCAGGAAAGTGAAGTTTCCCCTAGTGTTAGTAGTGAAGAGATTTCCCAAGAAGAAGAGGATCCTGTTGTTTTCAGAGACTCGCAGTAGTCAAAGTGTTCCTGAAGATTAGTCTACAGAAGCAGAGGATTAGCAGATATGGAGAGTTCAGCCCTTGAAGTTGGTCAAGTGACTAGAGAAAAGCTAATGAAACTGCAGAAGAGGGATACAACGTTGGCTGATTTGTTCTTCAGAGTTGTTGATCAAGAAGAGATGCAACAAACCTCCACCTGTTATTATCTAAAGGAAGGATTACTAATGAGGAAGCATCGACTTGCAGATATACCAGGAAATGCTGAATGGGGTGAATATCATCAAATTTTGATTCCATATCCATTGAGGAAACAAGTTGTAGCAGTAGCGCATGAGTCTGGACATATGGGAATCAGGAAGAATGTTGAGAAGATTATGAAGTATTTTTTCTGGCCTGGACTTCACAAGGATGTTAGCAGATTTTGCAGAGTGTGTCACACATGCCAGATAGCTGGAAAACCGAATGAAACCATTCAGAAAGCACCCTTACAACCCATAGAGTTAGAGGAGAACCCTTTAGCAAGGTAATTATAGATGTGGTTGGGCCACCAAAAGGAAATGAATATCTATTAACATTAATGTGTCCAGTGACTAGGTATCCTGAGGCGATTCCTGTAAGAAGTATAAGTGGAAAGGTAATTGCTGAGAAGTTGGTGGAGTTTTTCTCCAAGTTTGGAATACCAGAAATTGTGCAAAGTGATAGAGGAACGAACTTTACTTCAAAATTATTCCAGGATGTGATGAACTTTTAGGAGTAAAGCAACAGTTATCAACTGCTTATCATCCAGAGACTCAAGGAGCCTTGGAAAGGTTCCACCAGACATTGAAAAGTATGTTAACTAAGTATTGTAATGAATCAGGAAGAGAATAGGATGCTGGTTTACCTTTAATGTTATTTGAAGTTAGGAATGCTTATCAAGAAAGCATGGGATGTTCACCAAATGAAATGATTTTTGGTTGAGACATTAGAGGTCCATTGAAGATTCTTGCAGAGAATTGGGAAGAAAATCAAGAGGAAATCCAAGGAGAATATGTGAAGAACTTGAGGAAAAGGTTAAGAGAAATTAGAAAATTCTCTTTAGAAAATTTGAAAATAAGTCAAGAGAAAATGAAAAGAAAATATGATGCCAAGTTGCTGTCAGCTTTCATTACTCCTTTTGGACTCTATCAATACTCTGTTTTGCCGTCTGGTCTGATGAATGCATCTGCAACATTCCAGCGAGTGATGGATCAACTACTAGGATCAATAGAAGGAGTGGGTGTATACCTTGATGACATTGTGATTCATTCTAATACAAGGGAAGAACATCTGAAGATATTAAGAAAAGTGTTCAAGAAACTGCGGGAAGCAGGACTAACAATCAACTTACAAAAAACTGAGTTTGGAAAGGCAACTGTACAGTATCTAGGATTTGAAGTTGGAAAAGGCCTTCTCGCTCCTATTGATGCTAATGTAGAAGGTATCCGTAAGGCTACCCCTCCTGCTACAAGGAAACAGCTACAAAGATTTTTGGGCATGGCTGGATTTTATCGCGATTCTGTCCAAATTTCTCAGCCGTAGTAGCTCCTTAACTGACAACCAGTCCTAAAAGAAAGTTTGTTTGGACTCCAGAATGTCAAGAATAATTTGAAAGGTTAAAGCCATATTAACTTCAAGACCAGTGCTTCAAGCTCCAGACTTCAATAAAAAGTTTGTGATACAAGTTGATGCATCCGACTGTGGAATTGGAGCTGTTCTACTTCAAAGAAGATGACAACAAAATCTTCCATCAGTATGTTTCATGTCTTCAAAGTTGAAAAGCACCAGAAAACTTACTCAACAATCGAAAAGAAACATTAGCATTAATCACAGCATTGAAAAAGTTTGAAGTGTATGTGAACCGACCTAGGAATGAAGAAATTTTAGTGTTGTCGGATCACAACCCAATCTCATTCATCAATGAGGAAAAATATTAATATGAGACTGACCAGGTGGTCTTTATGCCTGCAACCGTATAATGTAAGTGTTAAACACATTTCAGGAAAAGATAATGTCATAGCAGATTATTTATCCTGTTGTGAATCGTTGGATTCAAACCCGGGATAAGTAATCTGCTGGGGGGAGGAATTTCATGATGTTGCCTTGTAATACGTATATCCTCCTATAATTTTGACATATTTACTTTTTTTTCATGTGTTATGTGAAATGATAATGATCGCTAAAGTGTCATATTTAGTTTGGCGTCAGATCTCAAAAGAACTAATGATTAAGTAACTTGATAGCGTAATTTAGAATTGATAATACAATTTTAATAGTAACGTAATTTAGAATGAATATCTTTCTTGATAAAAGCGTAGTATTTGAACACGTGTGTGTGTGTGTCCAGGAAGGGCTTGTTTCATTTCAATTGTCATCAGTTGAGATAAGAGGGAGCGCTTTGTTTTGGGTTAGTGATGACAAGTTGCGAAAACAAACGCCGATTTGTCCCATACGGGCTCGAGACGAGTGATTTCATGTTGTTACATGCATTGTTCGAGTCACGTACGCCACTTTGAGAGAAAGAATACGTGTCTTGATCAATTACGTCATGTTTTGTAAGATTGCGTTCAAAACGTTTTGCTGGGATGACGTAACTTTCTTCTAGAACTTCTCCATTGTATCTCGCTTTTAAAATGCTTTAGTGACGTCACCTCCTGCTTCTAGAACTTCCCTTTTATATCTCGTACCCAAAAGCTTTAATGACATCATGTAATTGTTTCACGTATTACTGGAATCCTAAAATCTATTTCATTCTGATTTCTGAGACCAGTTGAATTGGTTCCCTCTCTCTCTCTCTCGTTCTTAGAAAGAGATTAACGTAGTGTTTTGTGGTCACGCATTAACATTAACTTTTGAGATCTGAATTTAGCAAAGTTATTTAGTTTGTAACGGTGCCTGGTAAAAAGTGTGTTTTGGTGTAACGCAGCTGCAGCAAGTGATTTACAAAGGTTTTCACAAGTTGTGTAAGGTAACACGAATTTTACTTATTAATACCATGGTATGATAAGTTAGGAAATTTTGAACAAGTGAAATCATTATAGATAAATCTTATGTGTATTTTTGTGTGTTTTTCTATTTACAATCTCTTTATATTTTCACATTTTTTACGTTTGTGATGTAACATTTATTTACGTAGCATTTTAAATATTTCTTGGTATAATTTAACATTGCATACATAATTTAACATTGCATACTTGATTTCATTTATTAAGATTTTCTTTTTAAATCTTGAGTAATTCTTGATAGTTTAAATTTTGTTGATTAATTTAAATTCTTGATAAAGTTTTGTGAATTAGTTTTGTTTCATAATTTAATTCAAAGAATTAATTAAGTGTTGTGTTATTTTCAAGTAATGGTAAATTTTTCAGATTGTGAATTCTAATTAATTGTGAATTCTAATTATAAACTTTGAATTTAAAAATAAATTTTTGTATTTAACATTTTTAGAAAGACAGTGTTTCATTTATTGATCACCAGTGAATAGGATTGATTGTGTGTGCATAAGGCAGAGTGATAAACATGTTTTGTTCTTAAGTTTTGCTAAAGTGAATTAAGACCAGGGAAACAGTTAGAGTTTTTGATGGAGTGATGCCCTTCTACTCTAGAATATTTCTAGTTAAATTTTTGATACCTCACACATATTCTGATAGACTTAGTTTGATTTTTCAAGTAATAAATAAGTTTTTCTTAAGGGATCACTGTTACCTTTAGAGTACTCAGTCGTAATAATTAATGTTATGAGAGTTCAGGTATCTGGCTGAAGTGAGGTATATTTTTGAATCTTGAGATTAGTTGTGTAATAACCAGGTACTTGATACGCATCAAGTGACAATATATATATATATATATATATATATATATATATATATATATATATATATATATATATATATATATATATATATATATATATATAAAACATATATATTATTATAAAAATTTTATTAGCAGTTCGACCTCTATTCCTTGCTTTAATCGAAATATAAAATGCTCTCTCTTTGTTAGAGTAAGAGGGAATACCATGTAGGAAGAAGCAAGCGAGCAGTTGTTTTGACTAGATCCCAACTGTCAAAAGGGGTAGGAATTTTAGTGTAGAGGGATATCAGATAGGATAGGTTTTGCTAGGACTAACCTTAGCTAGATTGTACCTTAAGGTCACTTTTCTATGACCTTTGTACTGGCGAGTTTTTTTGTCGTTTCACAAACGCTACCTGCACCCACACTAAGTTGGCTTGTGGGATTAGCCGAGACAAATGGCGTCTCGAGCTACCCCAAGCTTCCAAAACAGACGCAGAGTAATGCCCGACGGAGCACGACGTGTGCCGGGCAGCCCACTAAAGCCTTTGTCTTAGTCTCAAGTGTGGGGGAAGAATTGCCATCCCAACGAACCAAGGACTTTTTATGCAATTGATCACTGCATTGTCTATTCCAGCGTTAAGTCTTATTGTGACAATTACTCCCAGTTCTCTTTCCCTTCAACTCAGCCTCTCATTTTCATGTTTCAAGTTTCCCCTCTCTTAAACAGTCACTGACTAAGTAAGCCCTAGCAAAACCATATCCCATTTATGAAGTCAGATATATTAAGTACTATTATTGTTGTCTAGTAGAATTGCATAAATTATCCTCCATGGTGTTAAAGTAACATTCTTGATCTAAGATTCATCCCTTGCAGTTAATTAATGACAAGTGAAAGTTTCTATGATACTGGAGTGTTATCTGGGTACATCTCTTCCAGAATTGTGCATGCCTTGAACCTGGCCACCCTCTTGTTTGGAGAAGGATTAGCATCCTTGATACCAAGAACGTCAATTCACGCGCTTGCAATTGCCTTGTAGACGTGTCACAAGAGACCCCGATCCGTTGCGTTATTCACCCCTTTATGTTGAAATATCATGTGTCCAAAGTGGGACGAAGTCAGAGCTGTTGTTAGCTCCCGTAAGAAACCAGTTAAAATTTTACTTTGTTGAAACTAGTTGTTTGAGCAATGTTGTTGATTTAGTTCATGTGTTCAGAATAAATCGCTGTATTTGGTAACTAGTCAGCTGGCGACCTGATCTAATTATGTTAATTATCGATTTTTTTTTTTTTAGGTAACTTTCAGCCTTAATTGATAGGATTACATGGGTCTTAGGTTAAGCAAGGCAATATAAATCACAAAAAATTAATAATTAAACTCATTAGCCGAAGAACCCATGTAACAGTGGCGTTACCTTGCCGCGATCCCTGTAATTAATTTCATGCTAAATTCTCCCAAACAACGATACAGGCCAAAGTAAGTAATATTAAGAATACCAATGTTATAATAATAAGGAGAGTAGGTAGGAAATTGTGCATTAAATGAGAGCAGCTATAATTTAGAATTTACAGTAATGAGGAAGCATTTACCAAGTTCGAATATTGAGCCGCAGCCGCATACCAGCCAAGGTCGTAAAAAGTTACTAAGTCAAGATTTAATATTTTGCCATTCGCCAGCCAATGATTAATGCATGATATTAAATTGTTGAACTAGTTAGCTATTGCATGACAGTATTGGGAGGGCGTGTGCCTAGTGCTTCTCTCGTAAGATAGGACGGACAATTTACAAGTCCATAGGATATTTCTTACAAAGCAACAAATGGAAACCCTAGAGAGAAGGCCCTGGCTGAGCATCACGAAGAGAATTAATTGCCCTCGTGCGAAACCATATTAAATTTCTTTTCCATTAATATCGCAGATGAACTGTATCAATGTTTAATTTCATAATTTGCCTTTTACAATAACGTAAATCAGGCCAGAAAGGACGTTATGTGTCCATTCCTATGTATTGTGAAGGGCCCTGCAGGGAGCAAAGCGGCCAAGGGTAGGAATTAATTACGACGTCGAGAATGAAAAAAAAAAGAGAAATCATAATAAATTGTTTTCCGTCTTTATAGCGTGAAATAACTTGCATTTGTGGTATTTTAAGTTAAAACTTGTATTCCCACATAAGCTTCATTCGTTTTGTAAGAGGAATTCGAGTGTTTTGTTTTTTTGTATTGTAATGCCCGTTGTGTTTTGAGCCATCAGCAGTGTGTGGTCATGTGACCTGTCCGCCATCTAGAGAAGGGGGTGCCGGCGACCCTTAGCCGCCATCTTAAATCTTTGTTGTTGTTGTTTACCTGTGTGACATCACGAATAACATCTGCCTCATATGCTCGACTTAGCCAATTACCTTGTCTTGCGCAGTACCATACTCGCAAATCTTAGGAAAAAATATACTTCAGCTAAAGGGAAAACTAGGTATAGATTTAATGCAACAGGTAAAAGAAAGTTAATAATTTAGTCAGGGAATAATTTATTTAGGAAATGTAACAAAAGTTCCCAATTAAATATACACTTTGACAGGGAATTATATAAAAGAAAAAAAAGCAACTCATAATTTAACCATACTTACCAGCCTAAGAATTATAAAGAATATTACCAAGAATTATTAACAGCAATGATAATAGGGCACGCCAATATTGGTAAGACAACCCAGTACCTAACATAACGAAATTAATCAAGAAGTATTCGAGAAAAGAAAACCTGCTAGTGTGCATTTACAACTTACCTTAGTTACTCAGGCAGGGCAAACTTCGCTTCTTGGATACTTTTCTTTTCCCTCTCTCTCTCTCTCTCTCTCTCTCTCTCTCTCTCTCTCTCTCTCTCTCTCTCTCTCTCTCTTCCATTTCTTTTATCCGTTTACGTAAGCGTTTAAGATAGCTCAGAAGTGTACATGCACCGTCTTCATTGAAAGAACGGGCCGATATAGGAATAATTAATTAAAATATAAACCAAATAAAAAGAAACACCTCTGTCCCACAGATAGATGAGGATAACTTAAGATTAACCACAGTTGTTGAAAACTGTCTGCCACGAGTGGACTTTTATCCAGAATCAAGCATAAAAACCTTCCTCCCTCCTCATGAAAGGAAGTAGCACAGCTAGTACTAGGAACTAGTCACCCACGAGGACCAAAGCAACCAAAATTGATTTCTGTTTTCCACAGTGCCACTTATCTGAGGCACTGTCACAAACTGAAGTGCTTACCTGTCTGTTCTTCTTACCTTCCTTTTTTCACCTACTTATTAGTTACGCTGTGCTTGGGCAGAGTGCATTTTTCCCTTAGTACAATTACTTGTACTCCAAGAGAGTGTTGATTCCTAGGAACGCACTGGCACCATAGGGCCACCCAAAGACAAAAGGTCCTTTGTGACTACACAAAGCTACACCTGTACCTAGAGACACAGAGTGTGCCATAAGTGTGACCTTTGCATGGCACACTCAACCACAGTGCCACCTTATTAAAAAGGTGCCACACCACTGAAGTGTCACCCATATCTGAGGGACACTTCCTCAATTCCA
Source organism: Macrobrachium rosenbergii (assembly GCF_040412425.1). Classification (NCBI taxonomy): domain Eukaryota; kingdom Metazoa; phylum Arthropoda; class Malacostraca; order Decapoda; family Palaemonidae; genus Macrobrachium; species Macrobrachium rosenbergii. The sequence goes on along the minus strand of NC_089793.1, from coordinate 31,150,620 downwards.
AAGTACGTCCAGTCATCCCAAGTAGACGCCCTTACCTACCAGAACCATGGCGACAGAACATTACAGAACCTTCATGGATCTGGGGAAGGAAGGTCTCACGGGACACGAACTCGCCAAGTGGGTCAAGGAACAGCTGGATGGCTTGGCCACGCAAGAGAGGGAAGAACGAGTGGAACAATGGAAGGAAAAAGAGGAACAATGGAAGTATGAAGCAGAACAGAGGTGGCTGGAAGAGGCAAGAGAAGAGAAGAGAAGACAGGGTGAATTAGCCATCAAGGAAAGCAAGTGGTTAGTTGCCTTGATGAGGTGATGTAAAGCTAGTACTCGTGGTCTTTGGTTAGGTGATGCCACGGTACTTAGTTATGGTGGTGGCATTGTGCCAGGTGTAGCACTAGTGTCTAAGAGCCTAGTGGCTCTGTTACATACAGTTTAAATTTGCCATGCAAGTAATTGCACGAAAGGAAAGTCAAAGACCCAAAGTGCCAGAAGGTCTGGCAGCTGGCATTCTGCATTGGGAAGAGTGTGATGCAAGGTAAAAGGTGAGTTGTTACAAGGTGTAAAATAAGTTTTTAACACATTAAAGTTAGAAGAAGAAAATGTTACAAGAAGAAATTAATTTACAAGGTTATACGTAGTATTAATAAGGGAAGAAACCTGCCATCCTACTGTGGTTGGAGGCGCCAAAGTTCTTCATGAGATAAAGTAAAGCATTGTGCCATATGGGTACGAATGTAAGGAGAGCTCAGCGGCTCTAATAAGACCAGGTAAATGGTTTAAACTACATAACACAAACAAATAAATGGGGCCATGATGTGTCCTCAGGTTGCCAGGCTGGGAACCACTAGGCTAACTTACTGACTAAGACTATGAGGAATATATACAGTAATGCCCCGAACTTGTGCGATTTGAGTTGCGGGAATTCACAGACACGCGAACTTTTCATTGGAACCTAACTAATTGTCATACACGAGTTTTTCAGACTCGCCAACATTTGTGAATACTGAGAAACCCTGCAAAAGTGTTTATGTTTAATTTTTTATGTAATTTATAAGTTTTCAAGTTTTTATGCGTAAATTAAATAACAATAATAAAAGTAATAATTTCTCTCTCTCTCTCTCTCTCTCTCTCTCTCTTTTACCGAGATGAGAGAATTTTAATGGTACATGTATATGTTTATTTGTTTTGTATGATAAATAAATTTTTTACCTAATAATAAGTGCTAATTTTCAAATAATAATAATAATGATAATAATAATAATAATAATAATAATAATAATAATAATAATAATAATATTAATAATAATAATAAAAACTGTAATTACAAAATTCGTATGTGATATGTATTTTAAACAAACAAACATCTTTCCCTCATCTTTTGTAAGAAGCTTGAAGGCAAAGCTGTCAGACATGTCGATTTAACATGACCAGAGGGGGGAGTGTTGCCGATTAGCGGGTAAAAGGTTTCTTACGCTCTTTCTGTCTCTCTCTCTCCCGTTCGTAGTTAGAGCAACCTACGTATTTCTGTTTCTCTGTATGTCTTTAACTGTACAGTAGATAATTTTAAATTGATCTAATTTTACCTGTACCGTCTACAAACTGTAAATGTGCCGTTCTAAAACATAGAGACATAGAGCATTTCAGAACAGAGATAGAGACAGAGTAAAGAAGTTTTTAAAAACGAGGTTGAGAAGACTTCTAAAAATAGATCGGTGGAATGGGGAGGGAGAGAAATAGTATACTAATCTTCACACCTATATTTTTACGTCAACCATTTATTTCTTTTTTAAAGGGTAACGTATTAAGCTAACTTTTAAATGAAATTACAGTAACTTTAATTTCATTTAAAAGTTAGTTTAATACTGAATATCCATCTTTTGATATCTAACTTAAGAATAACTTCTCTCTCTCTCTCTCTCTCTCTCTCTCTCTCTCTCTCTCTCTCTCTCTCTCTCTCTCTCTCTCTCTTGTTATTCTCTCTGTCTCCGTAATAATTCATCAAAAAATTAATTTGATATTTCAAGTAAGGACAATATCTCTCTCTCTCTTGTGTGTTATTCTCTGTGTCTCCGTAATAACTGATAAATATTTTCACTCTCTTAAGTAAGGACAACCCTTATCTCTCTCTCTCCCTCTGTTTCTCATTCATAGTTAGCACTCACACATTTCTACAACTTATTACGTCTTTACCTGTATAGTAGATAGTTTAAACTGATCCAATTTTACCTGTACCGTCTACGAAGTGTAAATGCGCTAGTGTGGCAAATACGTTCTAATACATAGAGACATAATAACTAAGAGTTGCATTAGTCTGAATAAAAAACACGTTTGTTCATGAAAAAGCTTTTCAGAACAAAGAGAAAGAGACATAGAATAAAGAAGTTATTAAAAAGAGGTTGAGAAAACTTCTAAAAATAGATCGGTCGGAAGGGGAGAGAGACAAATTCTCTTCCAACTCTCTATTTTTATGTCAGCCATTTATTTCTTTTTTAAGGGTAATGTATTAAGCTAAGTTTTAAATGAAATTACAGTAACTTTAATTTCATTTAAAAGTTAGCTTAATAATTTGGGAGCATGATTAGGTTATATTTAGTGTTTAAACTTTAGAAATAAGCATTTATTAGCATTTGTAGAGACCGTGCCAAACTTATGCGAAAATTCGCCTTGCACTACGGGTTCTGGAACCTAACCTCGTGTAAGTTTGGGTTATGGCTGTACATGACATTGTGCTTGGGCACCAGTACTGAGAGAGCACTCTGCTTGGTCAGTGTTCATGTTTTAAGTGCTTGATCTTCCAGCTGCAGCAGTGGAGGCCTAGCCCCTTTATGCGGGTAGCCTTCCAGTTAGTTCTTCTAGGAAGTGCTGGGTTTGTAGTTGCTGAGTTAGGTGAGGACATAGAGTCCTGTCTGGGGCAAAGGATGGAGCCTTCAGGAATGAAAAGTTTCTCAATTTCCATGGTGGACGGAGACTGGCACTGCTTAGGGCACTCAAGTGGCACTGGCAGGGAATTAATTTTCGTCAGGAATACCTGATGAAGCTTGGGAAAGTACAGGGGCCCTGGATGTCCTATATGAGGGCTGTGAACAGGGTTCCTGGCCCAGAAGGAGGTCATGGCCTCCAAGAAGGTGTGTAGCTACTGCAAGTGTGCAGATTTTAGTTTTATGGGGTGTGGTGACCTTTAAGCGAACATTTGGGAGTGACCTCGGGGTGTAATTTATACTTTCGATGGTAATAAGGCCATGTCTATCCATTTCATCCCCATGAGGGACCTTGTCTTCCCAAATCAGTGAGATTTGGACCCCAGTATTGTAAAAGGTGTTGACTTGGCTTGCATGGTGAGAACCTTGGGCAGGTGCCACCAAGATAGGTCCTTCGGCTGGAAGGCATAAGAATGGAGGAATGGCAGCCATGCCAGAATGTCGGGCATCTGGGAGAGTTCAGCACAGGTTGGCAATATCGTGTCACTGATTGCAAGAGGAAAGGGTTCCTCTTAATTCAGGACTGGCACTGGAAAGTGAGGCAAAGATGGAGCCACAGGTTGTGAGTCTGTGGAGCCATCAAGGCAGGAAGTAGGAAAGGATGGCCAAGACAGATCCTCAGTTTGCGAGGTTGGGGAGCTGCCAAGGCGTGAGATAGGAGAGGAGATGAGAAAGCTGACAGGCTCCTTATTGTAGCTGCTGTCAGGGACATGCAGTGCCATCTGGCACTGTTGGAGAGCCCTCTGTGCCAGAGGACAGGAGTGTGGAGGTTAATGATTTCCCCTCATAATCACCCTTCAGAACGAGTCCTGGGTTTACTGGGTGCTTTGATTTTTCTGATTTAAAGGAGGAAGAAGTTGAAGGGGCAAGAAGTTTGCATTTTGCACGAGGTTCTTCTTGCCCTGACACCATAGCAGGCTCTGGCACAAGGATTGAAGGAGTGATGTCAGCAACCTCATGGTCAGTAGTGCCAGATGTCAACTCAGGTGTTTGGTTCAAGTGGCCAGAATCTAAATCTGGGAAGGGCTCAGTGACCGAATGGGACGGAGCACTACACAGGTCAGGCAGAGGCACTGACTCAAGAAAAGGCACTAGCTTGTTTGTTGGAGGGGATTCAGTCCATGGGAAGTAGTCCATCAGTAGGTCACGGTCTAGTATGAGGTGGTGCCTTCTGGGCAGTCTTTCCATCACTCCTAGGTGGCACTGCTTTATTGTTATGTGGCCAGTGCATCTGTGACTTGTCCCCACCCTGAGGAGGATGGTGGAAATTGTTCAGGTAATGCCATCCATCCACTCAAAAGTCATTCCTTCGTCCTCGCTGATTTAGGCATCCTCGGGTAGCATTCACTTTGCAATAATAGAGCCCTTGGCCTCTATATCAGCCAAGGGGTATAATTGCCACCCGACCCAGGTTGAATCATCATCAGGGAGAGCAATGTGATAATCTCTTTTATTTAGTTCATACTGCAGTGAGTCGCAGAAACAATCTGTGGATTTTCCCAGAGGTGTAGCGGTCCTAGGGACACAGGGTGGAATTCTGGGAGTGCCCCAGAATTCCACCCAGTGTCCCACAAAGTGTAGAAAGGGAGACCAGCCCTTGGGCTGTAGCTCTGGAGCAGGTGTAGGCTCTGGCTGAGACTCAGCTTCAGGGCTGGACTGAACTGAAATGTCTGATGAGGAATTAGAAGGGGCAGGACCCTTCTTGGGCTGTAAAAGGAGCCGAGCCAGGAGACCCTGTCCTAGGAGGAGATCATAGTCTCCAGGAAGGAAATCAACTACTCCGAAGGTACTGATCCTACTTTGTTGGGGGTGTGATAACCCTCAATCGGACAGTTGGGAGTTTTGTCATACATCTGTTGACACTTTTGTAGGTTATCGTTTTCGTGGGGTTGATGCCTACCTGATCTGGTACCTGGTCTTTCAGTGTGAGGGAGATTTTGCTGTGGAAGTCCTCAAGAGTGGAGACCTGATGACAGTGAGGACTGTATTTGGGAGGTGCCACAAAGATAGGCCCCTCAACTGGCGACCCTAGTGAGAGGGCTCCCTGCTTCGGATGGGTGCCAAGGGCATCTTTGAAGACATTCATTCATCCATCTTTTTACATAAGCTCGTAACTGACCTCCAGTATTGCCTGCTTTCTGTCCTATCTGCTCACAGATAGCGACTGCCTCCTCATAGGTGACCATTTTGCTGAGTTGGTAAGGGTTGAGTTTTTCAACTACTATGGATGATTTGGTGTGGATGGGTTAGCAGTGTAAAGTGGCACTGCATGGGAAGGCATTGCCTCTAGGCTGTGCGGTATAGGCACAGATGAATAAGTAATGAGTGGCTGTGCCAGAAGGGGCACGGAATGGAAATGGCACACTGCTTTGGGAGGGTGTGATTATTTGATGGTGTGGGCCTGTAGGTGGTACCACTAGTAATGGTAGTGCCCTTTTTACAAGATAGCACTGGCACTAAGTGCAAGGTTGTTCTGGAGAACTAGTATTTGGGTTTGCAAGGCGGAAATGGATGGCACTGAGCCAGATGCTAAGGGCAGTAATTCGGGCAAGTACCTACAAATGCTGTGAGAGTGCTCCCTCTGGAGAAGGTGGTACTGAGGGCATTTCTTGAAGTGAGTGGGTAACACTCTAAGACCCAAAAATTGGTTACCTGAATGCAGCTAAGGTGAAGGACACATTGGTGGCACTCAGTGCCAAAGGGCACAGTGCTGGTTGTGAGTTTTCTACATGAGTGATGGATGTGATTTTGGTACTTGGGTGCCAGGGGTCTGGAGGGCTAGATATGTGGCACTCATGGTGTGGATGGGTCATGTAAACAAGATGCAACTGTGCTGTGAAGAACAGTTTGTTGCTTGCACAGAGATGAGACCGGCTAAAGTGCAAACTTTCTTAAGATTTGTTCAAAAGAACGGTTCTGGTTTGTTCCTAAGAACAGTAATTTGTTCCGAAGAACTGTTTGTTTGTTCCGAAGAACAATGGATAGCATGCACACTGACATTCCTGGCTATAGTTCAGAGGTTATGGGTTCTGAGAAATGGAGTTAAGGTTATATGGTTCTGAAGAATGAAATAAGACACCACGACAATGGTACGCTGGTGGGGTGTTGAGTTCAATGACTGAAATTTTTGGCACTTAGGAGTGTGGACTCGTTCTGGAGAATCAAGTGTAAAGATTAAGTAAGGATTGGAGCTCTTGGTATCCACATACGCTCGAGTAGCTCGGATGTGTATGGTAAAAAAGAAGTAATGGGTTTGTTTCTCTTTTTTTGTTTGCAAAGTGCAGTAACATATGGCAAGGTAAGCCTCAATAGGAGGTGTGCAAATGAGAGACACATAGAGCGAACGTTCAGAGCGTTGGAGGCTTATGCAAAGTAATTGAGGTTTGTTGTGCTAAGCAAGTATGAAGCGATAGCTTGTATGTATACATAATGGTTATGTGTACAAATGGTTGTGCTTATTTCACAGCAAGTGATGAATGTGTCAGATATGACGAGTACGTTTCTTGAAGTAATCATGCAACAGGACGTTAAACGTGGTAATCAACTATGTGAATAATTGTTCATTACATAATGTTGACTTGATGAAAGCTAGAATGCCTTTGTGATAGGGATAACAAGTGATCATAATAATGCATGGATGATTTCACGTTAGGAGGTCGTGGGGTAATAATTTGAAATTATTCAGACATGCGTGATATAACAACACTTTGAAATTACACGTCTTATGCGGAATTTTCAGGAATAACAGCAGACAATTTTGAAAAGTTCTCGCCACTCAGCTGACGTTACAATCCAGAATAGCAGACAGCTGATTTGAGTGTGAGAGCAAACACTCTTACTACACAATGACTCACAACATATGTGGAAGTGAGTTGAAATTGTACATGCAAATGTTCAAATGAATGGACTAGGGATTTTGGGACAAAGCAAGTGTATATAAAATGATGAATCAGTTACTGAGTGTGCAGAAAAGAGTTCAACGAGACAGCAGTGCTGATCCTGCCATGTACTTGAATGGGGTTGCCAGATACTGTGTTCCTAGCTAATGGACTGCAAATTGTCCAAGACACATGAATGGGAAATAATTGCACTTTTCCATGATGTAACACTTCTAATGCCTCACTTCCTGGCTGTCCTAATAAATTAAGACATGCAAATTTGCTAACATGCATTAGCAGCAAATTCTTGTGTTTCTAATGGCAACACTCTCTCACTGTGAGGAAATGATACACTTGGTTTGCATGCGACGTTAAAGTTAAGATTTAAGCAATTCCAGTCACAAATTACGATTACTGTAATATTACACTAACAGAATACTTACTCTTTGTAATCTGTGTCTGACTATATATGCGCAGGGCATGTTTCTGTCTTGCACTTCAGGTATCAATTGCAAGGGTAGGAATGCTAGTTTACTGAAATGTTGCATAAGCAAGATGCAAGAACTTGCTGGCCAGGTCACCAAATCTTACACTTGAAGGTGCGGCTCTAGAAAGAAGTATATATTGGGCATAACAGGGACAAAAGTCATTGACACAAACATATTGTGAGGCTTAGTGCCTGTTTTGTCTATGGAACGGTTGTTCCCTTGTTGAGAGTGCACTCCTTTTCCCGGTGGTGCTTGTTTTTTGTTTGTAGAGTTTACATCTGTTGTCTTCGCTTTGGTAGCGACAGTCAAGTTTGGGTAATCATCAAGTCAGGGTCCAGACAGCATAGCAGCATGGACAGGTAGTTGTTACCTGTTGGCCCCTACAGCATTTGAGGATGAGAACTTCGTTCGAGTTCGAGGATGAGTTGATGACTAACCCTAGTCATCAGTGGAGAGGAGGCATTCCTCTGGGACAGCAGTTTGGCCGTCGCATCGACTCTGCTGTGAACGTCGGTGTTTCATGGAGATGTTCCTGTTTGCCGTCATGGGGCGGTTTTGACGACTTCACGGCAGTAGTTTGATGGTCATCCTCGTGACCTATGATGGTCTTCCTCTGTCACCCTTGTTAGTGGTGTTGACATCTCTGGGTAGATGTTTAGTTTTGTACTGTAGGAGGATTGTGAATTATCATTACAGATATTTATGTATTATGAATGTAATTGGTATTTACGATAATTTGGGTTATTGTTATTTGTGCTGCTTTAATGACTTTTTAGATATTTGGGTATTTTTGGTTATACCATTTATGTTAATTGATGTCACTTTATGCTGTCTGTATTGTTTATAATTGTTTGATGTAGCTGAAATGTTGTTCTCCTTTATATGGTGTTTGTTACTTTTTGCTTCTGTGGTAATGTTTTATTTTAAAGTAACTTTTTGTGCTACATCTTTGTTATTTGACTGACTCTTTGTGTGATTATTTATTGATTTACGCCAGACTTGACTGTCGCTACCAAAGCGAAGACAACAGACGTAAACTCTACAAACAAAAAATAAGCACTACCGGGAAAAGGAGTGCACTCTCAACAAGGGAACAACCGTTCCATAAACAAAATAGGCACTAAGCCTCACAATATATATATATATATATATATATATATAGAGAGAGAGAGAAATTCAGAAGAAATTCAGGGTAGCTGTGTATGCTACTTTATTTTCTCATCTTTTATGTTATCTCCATTATTTGTGTGTGTACTCAGTACAGCAAGTTTGCTTACTTCTAAAGGAACAAGATCTTTAATACTATTGTCTTTTCCTACAAAACTAAGACACTATAAGTCATTTTCACCATGTTTACATTTTATGTATGGTTACTAGTTGAGCATCGTTTATAGACCCGCTTTTTTTTTGCTCTTGACAGAATTAGGAGTGATTAGACTTAAGAATTTGCCGCTGCTTGGTAAGAATGACACGAAATTTGGTGAGTATCATGTGTACGGTGGTTTGTGTAGTATTTATTTTCATTATTTGTTCACATCATGTCATGTGTCCCACAAGGAACTATTTTCTGTTCTTTTCTCTTTATTAAGATGTTTAGTGATATTGACAACAACCAGCAAAATCCACATAAATCTTTATGTGCTGACGATCCCCGTGTCTTCTCTCACCAGACTCGTGTGAAAACCGCGAAGTCTCAAAATGAACTATTTAGTATAGTTTGTCCTGGGATGCAAACAAACACGGCAGCAACTATCAGGGGCTGCTTTGAACATGTACACGTTGGTAAGAAATGAAGGAACGTCTGTTATTATCTGGATCCAGAGAGATATACTATTACGATGAGGCACCAATTGAAAGATTTCGGTGTCATCATTTTTGGAAACTTTACAAGATCTACCTGTATCGATAAAATCATAGCAAACCTCTGTAAACACTCAGAAAAATTATTCAGAGCACTTTCAGAAATGTATATCACGACGATTTGCTCGCTAGGAGTGCCACTGATTATACCGATGGCAGATTATTGCTCGCTAGTATTATCCCCATATCAATCTAGCTGTGTTCATGTGGACAGGACAGAGGGCGCACCAGGTTAATAATTTTCATGGCCTTCCCTGCTCTGCTAGACTGAAGGCAATGGAACTTAAAGTGGCATCCAGCATAGGCAGGAACACTTTAAAATTCCATACGTCTAAAAAAATCAATGTGGGCTCAGTTCCAAATCTTCCAAGATGCTCATTAAGGCCAGAAACTTGTACCCTTCAACTCCAGCTGCTTTGCATCATCACCTGCGGAAATTGCTTGGCCATGATTTGTTTGCACGGTCGTTAGCCTATTTAACTTGTGTCTACTGTGATGATCAGCCCATACACACATTTTTAAGTATAATAAAATTAGACAAGTTCCTGGGTAAACTATCACATGAGTCATTTCTAACTCGACGTTCAGTTCTGAAGTCAGTTCCGACATTATTGCTGTTCATAATAACCACATAAAGGAGCGCAATGATAATACATTCATTTTCATATAGTTTCCCAACCTTTTGTCTCTCAGTCCCCGCTATAACTTTCCGGAAAAAAAACTTATGCCCCACTAATGGCAGAAAAAAATTTTAAAAATTATAACTTTATACTCAATATTCTGTTAATTAATGAGTATAAAAATCTAACTAACATTTATTGATTTAAAAAGAATAAGTGAATCACTTTAGTTAAATAAGAACTTTGTGTCTCATTGTCAAAGGAATGTTCTTGAACCCCACGCCCACACCCCACAAAAATTTTCCCAGGCTTCACCGGTTGGGAATCACTGTCTTCTTATATAAATTGTCTTCAGTAAACCTGATCTGTCCCACAGAAAGCTTTTCTCCTCCTGGTGCCTGTGTTGGTCATATACATGTTAGTCTACATGTGGGAAAGCAGAGTCGTACTCACTTTACCAAGAACTTTCTTTTTGTAAGTTATCAGCAGACTTTTTATCATATTTAGTGATGACAGAGATAGGTTCTTAGAAACCCTTTTGTAATTTGTATTGGTGAAGACTGTGCCTTCCAGAAAATATTTTCTTTAGTTTGATACAGTCGGCCATTATTTGCAAGTCTGAGTAGCAAAAGTAAGAAATTGAAACTTAAAACATTAGACATTTCGTTCTGTTCAAACTGATTTCTTCTGAACCATGCGTAAATCAGAGTTAATTTTTTGGCAGAACATGGAGTTTCATTTCAAATAAATGGAGTTATCTTGAAGAGCTTATAGCTTATTTTGCCCTTGAAACTATGATCACTGTAAACATACCAGAGGCCATTTTTCAAGCATGAATGAAGAAGAAAGCAATAACAGAATTTTCATTTTACCACAGAGGTAATGCTACTTGGAATGGGAAGGGCTCGTTGCTTTCCTTTGATTGGCTTCCAGGAGGATTTCTGAACTGGAATGCAACAGAGACTTCCACTTCAACAGTGAATACACCTGAGAGTCATTTGGTCCCGCTGAGGGGTATTGGTGATTCTTTTCTGCCCTTCGAGGAAGTGTATGAAAACAGCACTGAAGAGGCAGCCGATGGTAATCCACCTCTGAAGAAGATACTCTTTTGGAACGATGTGAGTGGACCCATTCAGTTTTCTAAGAAACATTTTATTTACCATTAAAGTTTCCAACGACCTGACAAACTGAGTATGTAACATTCTTTTTTTTTTTAAACGGTGCCTCATTAAGTACACATCTCCGATATGATTTGCATAGAAATATTCTTCTTTCCATGCTTAATTTGCTTTTGAATCCATACTTCAGCCTCATGATTATTTTTGTCTCACTTTGAAAGACTTAAAGTCTTACTATGGCGTCTTCTCTCGCTCTTTGGCTGTTATTGTTTAGACCACTGTTTCTTAACCTTTGCTGACCCCAGCATCCCCTGTAGTAAGGCTTCACAGTCTAGCATCCTCTGTAATAAAGTTCCACAATTCAGCACCCCTAGTAAGGCTTTACAGTCCAGCACCCTCTGTAGTAAGACTTCACAGTTCAGCACCCCTTGTAATAAGTCTCCACAATCCAGCACCCCTAGTAGTAAGGCTCCACAGTCCAGCACCCATTGTAGTAAGGCTCCACAGTCCAGCACCCCATGTAGTAAGGCTCCACAGTCCAGCACCCCTTGTAGTAAGGCTCCATAGTCCATCACCTCTTGTAGTAAGGCTCCACAGTCCAGCATCCCTTGTAGTAAGGCTTCACAGTCCAGCACCCCTTGCAGTAAGGCTCCACAATCGAGTACCCCTTGTAGTAAGGCTTCACAGTCCATCACCTCTGTAGTAAAGCTCCACAGTCCAGCACCCCTTGTTGTAAGGCTTCACAGCCTAGCACCCTTGTAGTAAGGCTCCAGAGTCCAGCGCCCATTGTGGTAAGGCTTCACAGTCCATCATCCCCTGTAGTAAAGCTCCACAGTCCAGCATCCCTTGTAGTAAGGCTCCACAGTCCAGCACTCCTTGTAAGACTCCACAGTCCAGCACCCCCTGTAGTAAGGCTTCACTTTCCAGCACCCCTTGTAGTAAGGTTTCACAGTCCAGCACCCATTGTAGTAAGGCTCCACAATCCAGCACCCCCAGTAGTAAGGCTTCTCAGTCCATCACCCCCTGTAGTAAAGCTCCGTAGTCCAGCACCCCTTGTAGCAAGGCTCCACAGTCCAGCACCCCTTGTAGTAAGACTCCACAGTCCAGCACCACCTGTAGTAAGGCTCCACAGTCCAGCAGCCCCTGTAGTAAGGCCCCACAGTCCAGCACCCCTTGTAGTAAGCTCCACAGTCCAGCACCCCTTGCAGTAAGGCTTCACAGTCCAACACCCCGTGTAGTAAGGCTGCACAGTCCAGCACCCCTTGTAGTAAGGCTCCATAATCCAGCTTCACAGTCCATCGTCCCCTTTAGTAAAGCTCCACTGTCCAGCACCCATTGTAGTGAGACTTCACGGTCCAGCACCCTCTGTAGTGAGGCTCCACAGTCCAGCACCTATTGTAGGAAGGTTCCACAGTCCAGCACCCATTGTAGTAAGGCTTCCCATTCCAGCACTCCCTGTAGTAAGGCTCCATAGTCCAGCACTCATTGTAGTCAGGCTCCACAGTCCAGCATCCCTTATAGTAAGGCTTCACAGTCCAACACCCTATGTGGTAAGGCTAGATAGTCCAGCAACCCGTGTAGTAAGGCTTCACAGTCCAGTACCCCTTGTAGTAAGGCTCCACAGTCCAGCACCCCTTGTAGTAAGACTCCACAGTCTAGCAACCCTTGTAGTAAGGCTTCACAGTCCAGCAACCCCTTTAGTCAGGCTTCACAGTCCAGCACCCATTGTAGTAAGGCTCCACATTCTAGCACCCCATGTGGTAAGGCTCAACAGTCCAGAGCCACTTGTAGTAAGGCTTCACAGTCCTTCACCCCCTGTAGTAAAGTTCCACAGTCCATCCCCCCTTGTAGTAAGGCTTCACAGTCCAGCACCCTCTGTAGTGAGGCTCCACAGTCCAGCACCCCTTGTAGTAAGGCTCCACAGTCCAGCATCACTGGTGGTAAGGCTCCACAGTCCAGCAATCCTTGTAGTAAGGCTTCACTGTCCAGCACCCCTTATATTAAGACTTCACTGTCCAGAACCCCCTGTAGTAAGGTCCACAGTCCAGCATCCCTTGTGGTAAGGCTCCATAGTCCAGCACCCCTTGTAGTAAGGCTCCACAGTCCAGCACCCCTTGTGTGGTAAGACTCCACAATCCAGCACCCCTTGTGTGGTAAGTTCCACTGACCAGCATCCCTTGTGTGGTAAGGCTCCACATTCCAGCATCCCTTGTGGTAAGGCTCCACAGTCCAGCAGCCCTTGTGGTAAGGCTCCACAGTCCAGCACCCCTTGTGTGGTAAGGCTCCACATTCCAGCATCCTTTGTGGTAAGGCTCCGCAGTCCAGCACCCCTTGTGGTAAGGCTCCACAGTCCAGTGCCCTTTGTGGTAAGGCTCCACAGTCCAACACCACTTCTGGTAAGGCTCCACAGTCCAGCACCCCCTGAGGTAAGACTCCACAGTCCAGCACCCCCTGTAGTAAGGCTCCACAGTCCAGAAACCCCTTTACTTACGGTTACTGAGATTATATTCGCTACAATAATAAAAGGATAAATCAAACTGACGTGCAGTATGGTTTATTTTTTTTGCTCAGTCTCCAAAAATGACACTCTTAATATGTGAATACTTATCAAAATCAGTAATAATAATAATAATAATAATAATAATAATAATAATAATAATAATAATAATAATAATAAATTATTATTTATTTATTTATTATTATTATTATTATTATTATTAATAATAATATTAATATTATTATTATTATTATTATTATTATTATTATTATTTGATTGTGAGGCTGTTACATTTTCATTGTACTGCATTTCCAGCACTCCTCAAATTGATTTCAAGAACCACTGGGGTGCCTGCCCAACACACTGTCGTGGTTAGGTATCAATGTTTTATTCTCTCACACGAAAACAGTTCTTCGGTAACAAATCCCAGGGTTTCGGTTTCGGTCGAGATCCTTTCGTCAAGTCCAATTGTCGAATCAGCACTTGCTTCACGACGGCGAACCGCACTATGTTTTCCCCAGAGGAGGTTGATGCAGTTGTCTGGCACGTCAGGTCGCGTGATCAGTCCTTCCCTCCCAAGAGGTAGGAGTTTAGTCATTTCCAGTCAGTCATTAACAGAGTTTAATGAAAAGCGCTTCCAGTTCATGTTATCATTATCGATAACGTGATAGAAACAGTAGATTAATTTCAGTTTTCCATTAGTCAGTATTAGAAATGTATGAAAAGCACTTCAGTTTACTTGATCATTTTCATTTGATTCATTTTTAGGAGCGAATAAAAAATCTTTCTTTTAATGTCACTTTGAGTCCATGGTAATCCCCAACAAATATCCGTCATTATCAGCAATACTGCACTTGGAGAACACTTTCGTTTCAAGTTACCACTTTCTTTCATTATTGGTAATATATGATCAACACTTGTTTCTTGTTGCCAGCTGTTGTTTGCCGTAGAATTTAAAGCAGTTTTATAACCTAAGTACAAGAGTGAAATACTGTTCCTAGCCGGGCGCGATCCTTGGTGAGCTTTTAAATAAAATTAATCTTGTAGCCATAAATAGGATAATAGGATTGCAGTTTTGATATCCTTTATTCTGAATAAAAGGTCATGTATGAGAAGCACCAATAATTTTTTTTTTTTTATAATTTATTTTTGTTTTTGTGGACAGGTCACCTCATACCAGATACATATATTGGGTTCTAGAATCGCCGATGTATGTGTCTGCTAACCTCAAAAACTTAGCAAACGTCTTCAACTGGACCTTCACTTATAGACTAGACTCCGATGTTCCTTGTCCGTAAGTTAAATGTCTTTTTTTTTTTTTTATTTAAACAAACGTCCCCCCGTTGAACGTTGGCTAAACGTATCTTTCGAGTTAGGATGCATGTTTGATGCTCTCTCTCTCTCTCTCTCTCTCTCTCTCTCTCTCTCTCTCTCTCTCTCTCTCTCTCTCTCTCTCTCTCTCTCTCTCATGTCAACTTTTCTGAAAATTTCACTCACACATAAATCATCTCGTTTCAGCTTAGTCTTGCTCAGTGCTGAATATAAATATCCTTCGACCTGTTGTATCCCAAATGTGAACTGTATCCAATGTGATATTTGTGTTTGCTTGAGTTTGATCTTTTTGAAATCACCACAAGTTAGACGCAATTTTCTCCAGTTTTCAGAATAGTGTCGTGTGCATAGCAGAGAACAATCTCCCTAAAACAAGGTTTAGTGAGCGAAGGGGCTTCAATTATTGTCATCAGTATCCTAAAGTAATTCCAACGAAATATGCATCAAATAACATCAGTATTCACACTTTGCAGGTGTAATGTCAACGTCGTTCGTTTCCCCTTTTTGGGGATAATTCTAAGTGACTGACGAATGTAAACAGTGGTAAGATTTACAAACTATATTTACGAAATGATTTTGACGACTTGAGGCAAATTGGTGCGTCCTCCTTTCTCCCTTCCTTTTGACACTCCGAACTGTGTTTTATTCTCATCAGGCTATCGCCCTCAGTTCCTTATGTATGACCAAAACTTCCCAAAGTACATTTATCACCCTTTCGGTTTTTCCGATACCACAAAAACCCACCTCAAAAGCTTCACCTTATTTCATCCATGTGCATTCATCATCCATACTTCACTTCCACAAAGGTCAGTTGGCTCAACAATACCTATATATATATATATTCCACCCTTGTCTTTCATAAACATTCTTTTCTCCTCTAACTCTTCTGTATACATCCTGATGCCTTCTAGTCCAGGCAAATTAGCATTTTTAGGGGAAAAATTAATAAGTATTTGATATTTGGCAGAAATACTCCCCAAGGATCACAAAACAAATATCTGAAGAGTTCCCCTCCGTAAGTGGGGTGCAACCTCCTTTTATGGGGAGAAAACCCCTCGTCGGAGGGTAGCTTTCCGCATATTTACCGATTTTTCTCCAAGACAGTGCGCCGTAAGGATAAAAGGTATAGGGAAAATAAAAATAAAGAATTAAATTCTGCAGAAGTTCATCTCTATGTCTTTTTGCTTTAAATATTATAGTTTCGACGCAAATGAGTCCGAAAGTAGAGGACGCATTTTCGCCGAAATGTAAAATTATGCATTTCGCCCTGACATCCCGTTCATTTACTCTTAAACCACCCATTTCTTGTAAAAATACTATATAGATGCCATTGTAGAATGAAGATAACTCTTTCATTTGGTGTCTTTGTTTTCCTCTAAATATTAAATTAATGACGCAAAAGAGACAAACAAACAAACAAACACGAAATTGTAAATTCCTAGAAATGCTTATCTGTTTATTTCACATCATAAGATTTACAAGGAAAAAACTTGTAAATAAAATTATACTTTGCACATTTTTGTTTCTCAGTAGGTGATTATCATGTATATTTTTTTCAGAGACGAATGGAATGATTTTCAGAAGCGAATGAGTGGAAAATTTACCTTGTTGTCAAGAGATGAAATGTTTTTGCTGCCATAAGACACTAAGTGAAGGTGAAATTGTGAAAGTGCAACAAGGCATCCACAATTTGAGTCGTGTTAGTGAAATCCGAAAAGACGGTAATTTAGAAATGCTACAGAATGTTGGCACTATTGAAGTGCACAAGATATGTAGGCATCAACATATAAAAGAGAAGAATATAGCCAGAGTTGTAAGAAAGAATAGTGAAAAGTCACCAGAAAAACAGCTGTCCTTGAGATCAGAGGAAAAAATTGAATTTCAAAAGTAACTGCTTGTTCATTGGTGATGTATGTGATATTGCTTCAGAAAAGAAAAGGAATGTGCACAAACGCAAAACAATTTCAGACTCTGCTAAACAAAGAAAAGATGAGTGGGGTGAGAAAAATGTTCAAACGAGTTAACAGTGTCATGTGTCTTGTTGCTGAACAAAAGAAGCACGTTATCATGAAGTGTGCTACACTAAGCTTTTTGCACGACATCATCATCTTTGAAAAGAGTTCGTCCAAAGGATGAATACATTGACAGTGCTTTCCCAAACCTGTGTACGTACATTGATGATTCTGAGGAATGTCAAGTCACTTTACACGATTAGAAATCTTGAAGAAATTATGCCAGAAAGTTCATCAGTAACAGAGAGAACATTGAAAACTAAGTTAATGAACACATGTGGAGACCTAATAACGTTTTTTTTTTCAAATGAAGAAAAGACCAACAGTAGTTTGTTTCCGTAGTTCTGGACTAAAATTGATTAATACCTGGTATACAGGGAGAGAAAAAATGTGATGATGATGAAAGATTAAGAATTGTAAAAACTGCAGCAACAATAGTTCGCGAGGACATAAGAACAAGTCCTTACAATACCGCAGATTATCCAGATGTTACGGACTTAATGAAGAATGCTGAAGATGTATTTCCTGAAACATTGCGTGTATTTTTAGACCTAGTTATTCAAAATGATCAAAAGAGTGAAAAAGGAAAAACTAACAGAGAAATGTACAACAATTGCCTGTGCAATAATTGCAGCAACGCTTCCAAGATCATTTTTGTCTTGTATATTGCTTGGTTTGGTTGTGTATTTATTTCGGAAACTTTGCTCTAAAACCATCGTCAACACAGTATCACACTTGGGATTTTGTTCCGCATATAATGATGTCGCACTTTTTGAGTCATCTGCTACAAATTCTTGGAAACCAGATGTAGAAGGAGATTCATTTTGTCAATATGTTTTTGATAATGCTGACTTTAATATGAAAACCTTAATTTGCAAAGGAACTTTTCATTCAGTGGGTGGATAAAGTGCATAACTCCACCAAGAACTGTGCAAACTCAAGAAATTAATAAATTGCAAATCATTCCATTCTCAAACGAGATCGCAGCAGCTGGAATTCAAAGAAAAGAGCATGGAAGAAAAGAAAAAGAAGGTTTGAATGCCTTAAAACTGAAAATTGTGTCTAGCAGTGAAGCTGTACAATGTTTCAACTCCAGCAACAAAGGCTGTAAGGAAAATTTCTCCAAACCCAGTCCTTTCCCTCATGGCAAGGTTTCATGGAGGCTACAACACATACTCATTCTTCTGATAAGTGAAAAATTTTTTGCACCGCCTTTCATTAGGCTACCGCCAACTGAGTAGAATGCAGTGCTAAGTGCTTTAAGCTATGCTGCCGAGGAAACAAAAAAGTCGAAGCAAGTGACGTGCTTTGTCGCTTTGACCAGCCACTCTACATCTAAGCCAAGGATATAGTGTCTTCAAGTCCAGAGGGTGAACTTACCCATGTAATTGTAATGATAGGAGGATTTCATCTCTTGTCTTATCTCAGGTCCATTGGATACATAATGGAGATCAGTGGGATTTCGGAACTGTGGTCATCTGTGTATGGTTCTTCAGCAGTACCCCACATGCTGTCAGGACATGCATATGCTCGGGCTATTAGAGATCATATGGTGACATACTGTGCACTAGCAAAACTCATTCTTCAGAAAGTTGCTAATGGTGACAGTGCAAACAGCATGTAGAACAAGTTCTTTAATCATTCAAGGCCCATCCTCCATCGTTCAGTGCAGTTGAAAGTGATGATGTTCTCAAAAGAATCCAACGAAACTTGAATGAACACATGTCTGATATTTTGGAAAAAGGTAAAACAGCTCAGTTATGGCTACAGTATTTTGATCTTGTGAATGTTGCAATGCATTTCATTGAGGTAGAGCGCATGGGAAGCTGGAAGCTTCATTTAGACTGCATAAGAGCTAAGTTGCCCGTTTTCTATGCCACTGGGCATGTACAATATGCCAAATCTTACCAGCTCTATCTCCAGGATATGGATTCTCTTCCTTGCTACATGTCACACAGTGAGTTAAAAAAAAAATTGCGGCAGATGGGTACTTTACCATTCAGCGTTCAGAAAAGTAGTGGTGTGGTGTATGGTCACATATGACAATAGAACAAACATTGATGAAAGAGTATAGGAGACATCACTAATGGAAGAGGCTTCACTGAAAGTGTTTTGAATAAATGGGTCTTCGGTTTACCTGTAGCTCACCATCTTTGTGAAAGTGTTGAGCAGTTTACTGGCTTTCAGAGCCGCAACAGCTTTCAACATGTTGAATTAAGAGAATCAAGGACTGAAAAAGATGAGAAAAACGTTCAAACTTTTGTCGAATGGCTTCAACGCCATTACCCATTCATCAGAACAGAAGGCCTTGTTTCTGAACAAAAGGAATAATATATATGACAACAAAGATCCCAAATGAAAGAGGAATTGTCACTCTAAAATGTCAGAAATTAGAAGTTTAAGAGTTATTGAAAAAAATATATGAGTGAAATTCATTTTTTTTTACATTTCGGATGAAAATGCGTTCTCTGCTTTCGGGCTCACTTGCGTCGAAACTATAATATTTAGAGCAAAAAGGTGAACTACTGGAAAATTTAATTCTTTATTTTTCTTGTCCCTATACCTTTCATCCGTACAGTGCACCGTTTTGGAGAAAAATCGGTAAATATGCGGAAAGCTACCATCCGAAGGGGAGTTTTTCCCCAAACAAAGGGGGTTGCACCCCCCTTTACAGAGGGGAACTCTTTAGATCTTTGTTTTATGACCGTTTTGGAGTATTTCTGCCAAATATAAAAATCTTATCATTTTTCCGCCTATCCGGCCTTTTTTCGTCTAATTTGCCTGGACTATTCCTTGCTTTAACGCAGGCAGTATTTTAATTAGATCATCAGTTTTTAAACATAAATTTGGATATATGACAGCAGTGCTTGAGCTTTGCCAATGGTCCATCTTCAAGGCATTCTCCATAGTGAGGAAAAGTTGTATTCAAGGTAGAAGTCACTTGTATGGCAGGTATAAGGAGAGGAACTGCTGGTGGATAAACTGCTGTTTATGCATGTTTGCACATATTCAGGGGCTGGTGCTGGCGAATTTGTATATAGTAATACTGTACCCCGAACGTGCGCGATTCGAGTTGCACAAATTCACAGACACGAATTTTTCATTGGAACCTAACTAATGGTCATACACGAGTTTTTCATAGACACGCGAACATTTGCGAACACTGAGAAACCCTGCAAAAGTGTTTGTTTAATTTTTTTATGTAATTTGTAAGTTTTCAAGCTTTTATGTGTAAATTAAATAACATTGAATATTATTAAAAGTAATAATTTCTCTCTCTCTCTCTCTCTCTCTCTCTCTCTCTCTCTCTCTCTCTCTCTCTCTCTCTCTCTCTCTCTCTCTCTCTCTCTTAGTGAGATGAGAGAATTTTTATAATTACATGTATACAGGTATGTTTATTTGTATGAGAAATAAACTTTTTACCTAATAATAAGTGCTAATTTTCAAATAATAATAATAATAATAATAATAATAATAATAATAATAATAATAATAATAAAACTGTAATTACAAAATTCGTATTATTTTAAACAAACAAATTCTTCCCTCCCTTTTGTAAAGAAGGTCAAGGCAAAAGCTGTCAGACATGTCATTTAACATGACAGAAGAAGTGTTGCTAATCAGTGGTCAAATTTTTTTGTAATTCTCTCTCTCTCTCTCTCTCTCTCTCTCTCTCTCTCTCTCTCTCTCTCTCTCTCTCTCTCTCTCTCTCTCTCTTTGTGTCCGTAATAATTCATAAGAAATTTCACTCTCTTAAATAAGGACAACTGTTATCTCTCTCTCTCTCTCGTTCGTAGTTAGCAAGCCTACGAACTACTGTTTCTCTGTATGTCTTTAACTGTACAGTAGATAATTTTAAATTGATCTATTTTTACCTGTACCATTTACAAACTGTAAATGCACCGTTCTAAAACATAGAGATATAGAGCATTTCAGAACAAAGAGAAAGAGACAGAATAAAGTTTTTAAAAACGAGGTTGAGAAGACTTCTGAAAATAGATCAGTGGAATGGGGGAGAGAGTCACACACTCCTATATTCTTACGTTAACCATTTATTTCTTTTTTTAAGGGTGATGTATTAAGCTAACTCTTAAATGAAAATACAGTAACTTTAATTTCATATGAAAGTTAGTTTAATACTGAATCCATCTTTTGATATGTAACCTAAGAATAACTTTCTCTCTCTCTCTCTCTTTCGTTGTTCTCTCTCTCTCTCGTAATAATTCATAAATAATTTAACTTGATATTTCAAGTAAGGACAATATCTCTCTCTCTCTCAAATTAAATTATTTATGAATTATTACGGAGACTTGCGATGCTGCTTTACTTGTTGATTGCTTGTTACTTGCAGGTATAACAGGGTGTACCGTTTGCGAACACCCAGGCCTGTACCTGCTGGGAAGAATTATGCCTCTGGCAAGACGAAGTTGGCCGCCTGGTTTGTCTCTAACTGCGCCACCAGATCTGGCAGAGAAACGTGAGTCAAGAAATCACAGTACTGTATTTTTAAATCTTTTATCGTTATGCATTTTGGGGATGATCGGAAATTTTGAAAGAAGGGTTTAAGTGTATTTTCATCTTTTTTCTGTTACCATCCCTGAACTTTTTTTATCATAGTATCATTTCGTATTTGTAACGATGGGCCATGTGTCATTTTTCAGTATAAAATCTTGGCTGTGCATATGCATTCTATTGTATTTTTTAAAATGTGACTGTCTGTGTGCAACACATGTCACACTTTCTGTCCCATTCGGTGTTGTTGATTTTCCTTGACCACGAAGAAGGGCCTTCTTGTCCTAGATGACTGGGCCGAGGCCCTTAATACTATCCATCCATTACTTTGTTAAAGTGTTTTATTTTCATATAATTGGAAAGATTATTCAGAATTTTCCATTAGCTTGATTTGCACAATGAGGGCGAAATGCATCCTAGGATGAAAAGGTTTCATTAACAATGCTTTGTAATATTTAATGTTTGAGTATCAGGTTTTCTAAGAATTTGATTAGATTCTCTGTATTTTCAGCTGTTTTCAGTATTTACTGTAGAGGATACATTCCTACCAAAACTGTTCCTTTGATGTTGAAGCCCAGATGGACCCATCTGTCCAAATTTGTCGCCGTCACCTAAGGAAAATTAGTAGTGTTAGTGATTTTTCTTCCTTCTATAATGGTATTTATTGTCAGAGATTATTGTGTATAACGCAAACGACCGAGCCATGTCTCTCGAGTCTCAAATAGCGGGTCCTAACGTTTTGATTTAAAAGAGTGAGAAAAACAACAGCAAGACAGCTGAAGAAGTTAGACCCTAAAGTGATGATGGAACTAACGAAAACTAAACAGGCTGTAAGCGGTGCAGCTGGGGCTGAAAGGATGCTGCAAAGAATTCCCAGCCAGTGGTGTAACTAAGGGGGGGCGTGGGTGGAGGGGGTACACCCTGGACGGCACTGTCCGAGGGGGCAGCACTCTGGCATCTTTTCAGCAGCTCTGGTCTGGCATAATTCTAGATTTTCTAGCACATTTCATCTGATTGGAGCACTGAACAGTGATTTATCATCTCTGCTGTTGGACTTTGATGTTGTTATTAGCAAATCCGCTTCTGACAAAGCTCGCAGTGTTTTGTTGTAAATGTGCTGTGTTGTTTTTGTTTTAGTTTTATGAAATAAAGTAAATAATTGAGATGCAAAGACTTAAAATGTGCGTTTAATTTTCAGCACTTTAGTACGTTTTAGCACGGGAATGAGGCAGCACCTTCAGAGTACGCTACTGTTCCCAGTGCTGCCTAGTGTGGGATGTGCGAGGCTCAGTGTTACCATCAATACCTCCCCACTAAAAGGTGGTTTCTAACTTTGGGGTGAATAATCCAGAAAAGATAAGGAAAACAGTTCAAATATTTATTTCTCGTGCCTCTTACATTTAAAAGGCTATAGGAGATTTGGTCTCATAGAGTGACCTTTCAGTTTGATCATTTAGAAATTTATGGGTTAATTTAGCATATGCTAATAGAGTCATTTTTGAAACCTAAGGGTCTTTATAGTGGAAAATTTAATATATACACGCTTTTGAGACCTCTCTACTACGTCGAGCAAAGTTCAGTAAGCCGGCCAGTATTTGTAACGATTGTAAAGTTAGTTTTAGCCTTCAAGAGACTCACAGTCTTTCTGATTATGTGTTTTTTGTTGGAGATGTATCGGATGTCAGAATTCAGAGATATGAGGATATGTATGCGGATGTCATACTCACATGTTCTGCGGATGAGGATGCTGATGCGGATGTTAAAGACTATGCGAATGCTTATATCCACATCTCTAATATTTACTTCGCCACAAATACGGGTGTGGATACAGATGCGGACGTTTTTATTCATCAAGAGCGGATGCGATTGCGGATGGTACTGTGGATGAGAAGCATATATCCAAAACATCTCTAATATTTTACTTCGCCGCAAATACGGATATGGATACAGATGCATAAGCTTTTATTTATCAAAAGCAGATGCGATTACACATTTTAAAAACTATGCGGACACTCTGCGGATGCGGAAGTGTATATTCAAAACAACTCTAATATTTACTCATAAGAGCGGATGCCATTGCGAATGCTCCGTGGATGTGTACCTCCGATACATCTCTTTCTTGTGCATCCTTAGCATTTATTTTCAATGACACTGAAAACGCTCGTGGTCTCCTCAGGTTGGTGAACACGCTCAAGAAGTGGATGAAGGTTGATGTTTATGGACTTTGTGGTCAGTACAAGTGCCCCAGGGGTGGTAATTGCCACAACATGCTCGAACGGGACTACAAATTCTACTTTTCTTTTGAGAATTCCATCTGCAAAGATTATGCCACCGAGAAAATATACAACGTCTTGAGGTAATTCACTGTAATTCACTTGTTTATTTCATAGCTCACTTCACTTGCTGCTTGGACTGGTGACGTCATTCAACAACAACAACTCCGCCCAACAGCTCTCAGACGACTGCAGGAATTATTATTCATTGCCTGAGTTAATGGAATGGAATGGAATAGAAAACTGTAGGCCAAAGGCCAAGCGCTGGGACCTGTGAGGTCATTCAGCGCTTAAAGGGAAAAAGAGAGTAAAAAGGTTTCAGAGGTGTAAGAGGAGGAAGACAAACGTTAGGAGAGGGTGGAAAGTAAGATGGAGGGAAGAATATGAACGGAGGTACAGTAAAAGGAATGAAATGGGTTGCAGCTAGGAGCCGAAGGGACGCTGCAAAGAACCTTAAGTAATGCCTAAAGTGCACCGCGTGAGGTGCACTGACAGCACAATCCCCTAACGGGAGCCTGAGTTGATGTATAGTAATTGCTGTTCTGATTAATGTCGAATTTTTTTTAAGTTACAGTACATGCTGTACGTGTGGGTATTAATAGTAAGAGTATTATGTAAATTTAGCTAAGAAGATCAATCTATCATGAGGTGCATTGTAGGCTCTTTGCAGCTTCCCTTTGGCCCCTAGCTGCAACTCCTTTCATTCCTTTTACTATACCTCCATTCATATTGTCTTTCTTCCCTTTTACTTTCCATCCTCTCGTAACAATTGCTTCATAGTGCAACTGCGAGGTTTCCCTCCTGTTACACCTTTCAAACCTTTTTAATGTCAGTTTCCCTTTCGGCACTGAATGACCTCATAGGTCCCAGCGTTTGGACTTTGCCCTAAATTCTACAATCTGTCTCCCTCTCTTGGGAAGCTGAACTTGTCACGTGTCACACTCGTAGAGGCCTCACGTTTATGATGTTACATTACCTCACCCGTAGCTTGTAAGCAAATGTATGAACTACTTTTCACGTTTGTGGAATTTCTTTCAGTAATTCGGTATTTCATAATATACGTTGACATAATTATGAAAATCATAATAGTCAGGATGACAAATGAGTATTCTAATGATGCATGTGATTGGCGTAACATCTTTC
Source organism: Macrobrachium rosenbergii (assembly GCF_040412425.1). Lineage (NCBI taxonomy): Eukaryota > Metazoa > Arthropoda > Malacostraca > Decapoda > Palaemonidae > Macrobrachium > Macrobrachium rosenbergii. The sequence goes on along the minus strand of NC_089793.1, from coordinate 31,125,912 downwards.
TGGACCTATTCCTCGAAGGACAAAAGGTTAAATGCTAAAATAAATCTGTGTTTGGGCAATTGTTAGTTAGTGCTCACGTAAGAACAAGCAGTGGGGGTGTCACTGCAAGTAGTTGCATTTAGTTCTTATTTCTAGGGTGTAAACATTTATTAATGAAAACATACCCAGTTTGGGTCTAATTGTGGTAATTTGAGGAAAGTAACTCTTCTGTACTGTATGTTACTTGGAGTTTTTCACACTGAATTTCCTAAGTTTTACGCATAATGGATTTCTTATTGCCATGTACATTCGACAAGAAAAGTGAAGATACAGTTTTCTTTAGATTTCGTTCATCAGATTTAATTTTTTCTTACAGAAAACACATAATCTCAGTAAATTTACACTAGAATATGAAAATACTATGCAAATTATATCATATATGTTAAATCTATAAAAACAAAACGTTCAGATACTTAAAAAAACCATGCATGTCAGAAGTAATCAGAATTTCTCAGATGACTTCGTTCATAGAAGATCTAAAAGATAGTGTATGGATATCTCGGTGTAGTACTTTTTATCAGAACGGCAATATTTACTCGTTTTCCGTTATGAACAGGCTTATTATTGCATCATCATACGAGGTAATGATAATTTCTTTAATTTTTAAAGATTCATATTTGTATTTCACGGTGTTAAAGGTCAGCTTCACTGTACACTCGGCAAGAAAAGTGAAGATACAGTTTTTTTAATCTTCGGACATATATTGCTAAATAATGAGGCATCTGGCAACTTTAGAAAGGGGAGCTTCAGTCTTATTGTGTTTGTTTTTGTGACCACCTATAACTTTCAATCACATTCTACGGTTCTGAAATCATTGATACTTAAATGCAGTAGTAAGCTTTACAGTATTCGTTCAAGTTGTAATTTGTAGCGACAGTTTTGAGCAAAAGAAACATTTTCCACATAATCTACGAAGTAACCTTGCACATGAATTTATGACACCACAATGAACGGAATGCTTGCATAATCAGAAACGCGATCTTCCATAATGAAATCAAGAGTTAAATTTGAGCAATGTCCAACGAAAACTTGGGAACAATAATGGAACGAATGCAATGTTATGGAGAGAGAGAGAGAGAGAGAGAGGAGAGAGAGGGGAGAGTTGCTGTTGTGCAAGCCTAGGCCTATATGTACAGCTCTCATTTATTATTTTATTCTTTTAGAGATTGGCAGACTATATTTGTATGGTATGTTTTAGCAATGGAGGAGAGAGAGAGAGAGAGAGGAGAGAGAGAGAGAGAGAAAGAGAGAGTTGCTGTTGTGTAAGCCTAGGCCTACATGTGGGCTACTCATTTCATTATTCTTTTTCTTTAGAGATTGAGCGATACTATGTTTTGTACAGTATGTTTTAACAATGGAGAGAGAGAGAGAGAGAGAGACTATGGCAACGTTAAGAAACATCCAGTTGCTTGCGTTTTCAACACCGAAGTTAACGCGGTACTCCGCACATCATAGAGAACGCTCTTGTGGATTTAAATAGATTGGGTCAACCTGCCTAGCTGTCACAACATTTACTGCCATTAATTTCAGCTGACCTTTAACACCGTGAAATACAAATGTGAATCTATAAATTAAAGAAATTATCATTACCTCGTATGATGATGCAATAATAAACCTGTTCATAACGGAAAACAAGTAAATATTGCCGTTCTGATAAAAGTACTACACCGAGATATCCATACACTATCTTTTAGATCTCTATGAACAAGAAGTCATCTGAGAATTCTGATTACTTCGGACATGCATGGTGTTTTTAAGTATCTGAACGTTTTTGTTTTGCAGATTTAACATATATGATATAATTTGCATTGTATTTTCATATTCTAGAGTAAATTTATCGAGATTATGTGTTTTCTGTAAGAAAAAAAATTAAAATTCGATGAACGAAATCTAAAGAAAACTGTATCTTCACTTTTCTTGCCGAGTGTACATCTAGAGTCCCAGTGTAGGCGACATTCTTCATGAAGCAAATATCTCCAGTTTTTTGCGAAAGTTGTCTGGAATAGTATGTTCTGTAGTACTGGGTACTCCAAGCCATAGCAAGATAATTCGCTAATTTTTAAGTGTTCTGCAATGTTTCTGAGAAAAGTATCATGACATGCCTTTGTCAAAATTAATAAGAACGCAGATTTATAACTTCTTTGTCTGTGGTTAACAGCGTTATTTCGTCAAATCCCTGTCAACCCAACAACCCCTTGAAGATGTATCGTGTAGTTTTAGGGATAGACAGAAACATCACTTAATTCTGTGTATTAGAATTATACTAATAACTGATCTCTTTCTGTGTTTCCTGTTGTCTTCTGCAACTTCTTTCAAATGAACACCATATTGTTAGGAAGTTTGAGTTTCAAGTCAGTGCCCCCTGTAGGCTCGTTCCATATGAATAGGGGTTTATCTTCTGAATACTAATAATAATAATGATACTTTGCTTTCAGGTATAATGTTGTACCAGTGGTTTATGGTCTTGCAAATTACACAGCATTTTTACCTCCTAAGTCTCACATTAATGCTCTTGACTTCCCAAGTGCCGAGAGTTTGGCTAAGTATCTTCTGTATTTAGATAAAGATGATACGGCATACAATGAATATTTCAGGTAAGGTTGTTGATTTTTGACCACAGTTTTTTCTTGCATTTAGAGACAGTATTCAAATGATATATAATTCATGTAAAAACTATGCAGACACCACCCTACTTACGAACATTCAACTTACAAATATTCATAGATACATACAAACGGGATCGCAAATTAAAATTGTGTTCAGAGCGCTCCCCTTTGCTACCCGTAAGTTCAAATTTTGTTTTGTGCACCTGTTCTGTACATACAGTGTATTGTGTTATAGGATGAGAAACGTAAAATACTGTATTGATTTTATATCGTACTGTATATAAGTAGGCATGAAGAGTACAGTAACCAACTGGCAAACAATTCAGGATACAAATGGCCGTCTGGAATGTAACTCGTTTGTAAATAGAATTAATGTCTGCATATATTTTAGCATTAGAATGCATCCTCTAATAAATTTGGCTTTCAAGAAAAGACAACACACCCTTTACATTTTACTTTTAACTGGAAGCGTGGATTTTTACGCCCTCGCAGATTACATCCACATCAAGATGTCCTTCATGCACCTCCAAAGAAGGCCCCACAAATCCCAACTTATCTCCAGCCTCTCTTCTCATATTTCTTACCTTGTCGATTTGGGTCTTCCAACTCTCCTGGTGTCCACAGGAACCCAGCTGACACCATTACATACCGTTCTGTAAGGGGTTGTGCAAAGCCCCTTTCTTGATTATCTCTTCTACATATGAAATTTCCATAATATCCCGTATGGTATCATTTCCCCCGTAGGGGGAGTAGTGCCATCAGTGCAACTCACTTGGTGCACCTTAGGCATTATTTAAGGGTCTTTGCAGCGTTCCTTCGTCCCTTAGCTGCAACCTCTCATTTCTTTTACTGTAGCTCCGTTCATATTCTCTTTCTTCCATATTACTCTCCAACCTCCCCTAACAGTTGTTTCATAGTCCAACTGCGAGGTTTTCCTCCTGTTACACCTTTCAAACCTTACTGACTGCCAGTTTCCCTTCAACGCAGAATGACCTGATAGGTCCCAGTGCTCGGCCTTTGGCCTCAATTCCATATTCTATTCTCTTCCACAGGAGCCCAGCCGACACTATTATGTATGTACTGTTCTGTAAGGGGTTGTGCAAAGCCCATTTTCTTGATTACCTCTTCTGCATATGAAATTTCCATAATATCCCTTATGGTATCTTTTCTCACTATCATGCAATCTAACTCTAAATATTCTTCTTAAAATTTCATTCCCCAATTGACAGTCTTTAAGATATACTTTATTGCCATACCATGACTCAAGTCCATGCAGCAATATAGATCGTACTTGACTTACGTACAATCTTACTTTTGTATGAAATTTCAGCCAATTTGATTCTAAGAACTAATACATAATTAGAAATCACACACACACACACACACACACACACACACACATATATATATATATATATATATATATATATATATATATATATATATATATATATATATATATATATATATTTTATATATTTCTGGTGCGGGTGGATCTTATGACTCCACAATTATTACTTTATAGAAAATGGCCTTGTAAGATACCCAGGACATATAAAAACCTAAACAAAAAAGAAGTACACAGGCGGAGGGCTCTTCACTAGAAGTGCGTGAAACACGTGGATATAAAAATAGTTATATTTGATAGCACACAGAGTCAAAAGGAAAATTAACTGAAAATACGGTAAATTACTGCCGTAGAAGTCCTCCCTAAGGGAGCTTAGAATGCCAGAACACGGACCAGGATAATTCTGCTACAGGCGTCTTTCTGAAACGATATTTGGACCCACGTTACACATCTAATGCTGGAATTTGGGGATTGAATTACTCGGGGGTGCACTGAAGGCGCCAAGGACTCCCCGAGGCGTTACTTGTGACTCAGAGGAAGAAGCTGTGAACACGTGGGCCTGGCTTGAACCAAGGAATCGGGAACACAAAGTTATAGGCCCAGAAAGTTAATAAATGCAAAGGGCTAAGTAATCGTGACTAGCAACTCGTTTTGGGTACATTACCACATTTGTAGGGGCGCAGGGATGACGACGTCTTCTGCCGAAAACACGTGTGGAAGCGTGGACAAAATGGTAGCCTCCCTCTTCAAGGTATTTCTTCAAGTCGTAGATTGGGGCGGAAAGAGGCGCCGCAGGGATGATGAAAGGCCGCCGTTTAATGTCAGCTCGCGTTTGGAAGCTTGCAATCCCCCTTGCAGTCTTCACAAGGCCACGTCGGAGATGGAACACGGGGCACACAGGGCGGCGATGGGATCCACGGGCGGCGAGCGGAAGAGGAGGGAGGGGCAACGGCCCAAAGACTGGACTTGTTCTCGGCAAACTGGCAGGCGCGTGTGGGAAAGGGCTGCCTTCGCCTGACCTTTTATGCTCCTGGACTGGGGTAGGGGGCCGATGTCCTGACCCAGGGCACGCTGCTATCTCATAGAAAATGGTATTTTCATCTTTCTGTACCAAGAAAACGGTGCAAAGCAGATTACTGGTCCCCAACAATTATATTTTCTCTAGACCCTTATTTCCCCGACCTTCAAAGGTTCAAACCAACCCAAAGCAGGGAAGGAGAAGAGGTTTCCTAGCTTATTTTGGCGCTACTCTTTACAGCTCCTGGCAAGATAATATTCACACCTATAAACGGGTGCGAATATTGACAAAAGCAAAAATGAGGCGAAAACGTTCGACTTTATTCTATCTTTTACTTTACAACCTTTACTCTACTTTATTTACCCAAACTCTGATGCCACTAATCAATAACAAACTGAAGATTTACTTTAGGAGCAGAGTGCAATTTAGAATATACAATAAAGGGTAAACTTGCTTAAATTAATTGTGCTCAAATACTTCTAAGTACTGTTTCTACCCATTCTTTATTCGATTTACTTTACTGGGGTAATAAGGCGCTCAAAGAAAATAAACAAAAACACTTCAAAATTTCAAAAATAACAACAACAAATAAAACATACAAGGCAAATTTAAAAGGAAACAAATGTAAACCCACTGATTCCTTAATGCTATCCTGGAATTACAGGCATGCTATTACTTGTGCCTTGAAGGGGCGGCATTCGTGACAATACACTGTAGGTATTAAATAAATATCCCCTTTACCAAAATTGTAATGTAAAATTCAATTCGTCTTTTCAATCGACCTCAATTGTTCACAAGCTCGACGAGCATAACTAATATTTCCCACGAACGCTAATCTGAAGGGCAAGAACTTGACAGCTGTGAGGCAAAGAGATTATTCGCGGGTTCTAACTCATGGCTTAAATGACGCTAAATTTTACGTCTGCAGCTTACAACTCGGGTGTAAGCTAAAAATAGACTACTCGACTTATGAATGGGAGGATAAACAAATGAAGGGAAAATGGACAAGGATAACATTCTCCACAGGGATAATTAAAAAAAAAAAAAAAAAAAATGTAAATAAATAAAGGAAACTACACAGAACAACAACGAGATATTACTTCATACTAAGGGCTGGGCCGCACCGCGTGATTAAAAAACAGGCAACGTTAAAATTCGTAAGGGCAGGAATCTGTGACTCAGGATTCGTAAAAAAAGGAAAGATTAAATGCAAAAAGTAAATAATATACATAGAAATAAAAGGATAACAGAGTGAGGTATTTAGGATTTACTTCTGTATCTAACTTCCGTCATTGAACAGACGACGGTCAGAGCCAACTCTCAGCCCCAAGGGCCGGGGAAAAAGCCCAAAAGGCGCGACCCCTTCAGGAAGAGTTGACACACGCCTGCCTTGTGCCAAAGGACGGGCGTAAGGGGCGTGCCACTTCCCTCTCTGTCTCTTACTGCTTCAAAAATAAAATTATTTATACACATTTCAAAGGATGATATCCATATATTAACTGCCGCTTGCGGTGGTAAGGAGAAAGTGTGGAGGGAAGATCGATAGGAAGGATAAGGGATAGAAATTCCAAAGGAAAGGAAAGAAGATAGCGGAAGGCCTTGGCATCCTCTCCTGGATGAAAGGTGCAAGACGTTCAAAGATGAAGGGGCCCTATGCCAAGTTTGCACAGAGGCCAGAAGGCTCGGGGCTCCTTGTGGACTGCCTGCGATCGCCCACACCCGTGGTAACTCCGCCGCGAACCTCTCCTCCTTGGACCGTTGTCGCTTGGCCGGGGAATCGGAGGCCCGAGGCCAAAGGGCGGCAAGGGGTGCCATCTGGGTCAGCTGCTGCGACAACTGACCAGAATTTTATTCGCCATCTCGGACATTAACCGGCAGATCCGCAGAGTTCATCGGCCCAGGAAGCGGGGCAGAATCATGACTCGCGGAGGAATCTGCGGCCCAGGGCGGCGAGAGAGGGGACGGCCGGAGAGGGCGAGGTCGACTTGCTTGCAGGAGGTGACCAGCTCAGGCACTGACATTGGCACTGGCGCTGGTGGCGGCGATGTGGTGGTGGTCTCGTCTGTCTGGACGGACGGAGACTGGCACTGCTCAGTGCGCCGAAGGGCACTGGCAGAGGAGTTGAAGGCCGAGATTCTCCTGAAGGGAGATCTGGCTGAGAGCCCTGCGCACTGGCACTGATGCGTGCCGGGCACTGGACTCAGATTTGGATGATTTATTGGGAATGGGGACCCGTAATGGTTGTGGCTGCAAAGGGGCGCAAAGTCTTGGAGGAGGACGTCATAGTCTCCTGGAATGTGTTCGCTCGGCCGAGGCAGATGGTCTGGCTCTGTGGGGTGGGCGACCCTCAGTTGGACCGTAGGGAGGATCATTTTAAAATTGTTATGCCCTCAATGGTGACGAGCTTGCGTCGGTCTATTATAGCTCCGCAAGACTTTGTCCTCATATGAGAATTTGCGCGCCAGAGTCGTCAAATGCCTTGACCTGGCGTGCTGAGTATTACCTCGAGGAGGTGCCACATAGATGGGACCCTCGGCAGGAGGGCCTGGGACTCGGGATTCGTTACTGCCGGGGCGACGGCGGGTTCCTGCCTTATTATTTCTGGGCATTTTGCCCGGGAGGAAAGTGGCCATAAACCTTGCACGCCGTGCAAAAGGTTTGGCTGAAATCTCTTTTTCTGCCCGGCAGAGGAGCGCGGCGACGCTGAGGCTGTCCGGGAGAGAGAGACGCGGTGGTTTACTGGCATTGCTCCTTGGCATGCCCGATCTTTTACAGAACCCGCACGACGGGCTTCTGATTGCCCGATTCTTCGGCGGAGGGGCACCCGATAGGTAGGCAGGTGGCGTAATTTTGCGCTGCCTGGAAGCTCTCCCTGGGGGTGATGGGTGTCCCCTAGATCCGCTATTCAGCAGCAATCAGCTAAGGTGGGGGCTCCTTCTCGGCGATGTGCGTGGCGAGGGCCGGCGGGGTGTAGAGTAGGAAGTTCTCTGTTTGTATTTGTTCGATGGCATCGTTGGTCATAAACCCACGGCCTCGAACCATTTAGCCACAGGCACGCTCGGACTTGTGGGGCCCAGTCTGCCCAGGTTTGATGGCCTCCTTCACTGCCAGCCAGCTCTCCTCCAGCGTTCAGGGGTTATCTCATGCCCTTGGCAATAGTCTGGCGTCGACCTCCCAATTTTCTGCTCCTCCGGGCCCGGGAGGGCCCTGAGCAATCAGGGCCTTCCCTCAAGGAACAGCCCACCAGGAGGTTCGGCGGCTCGGGGGGCAGGCCTTTAGCACTGTCTCGGCGCTGTCAGGCCACACCTGGGCGCTCAGCCTCCGTCCCGCCGGCATGCAGGCGAGAGCCTGGCTGAAGGCACTCATCCCCTGGGGGCAGGTGGGCGAAGGGGCCACTCTGTTGCGGCATTGTGAGTTCATGGGCACGCTGCTTGTCCCTTTCTTCCCTCTCAGCTTCTTCTCATTTCTCTGGGCTAGTCTCTGCTGCGTCTCGTTTCTCCTGGGCTGAATCTCCGCCTCCGTTCTTGTCTCTCGTCTTCCCGTCTCTCCTGAGCCAGCCTCTCTGCCTCGTTCCTGCCGTGCGGCTTCCTCTCGTCTCTCCTGAGCCTGTCTTTCTGCTTCTACTTGTCTCTCCTGAGCCTGTCTTTTTCTGCCTGTATGGCGTCCATCCTCTCCTGTGCCCAGTCTCTTGGTTCTCTCCCGGAAAGGCCGAGTTCCTTCCCTGAGGACATGAAGAACAGAAATCCTCGCTCTGCTGAGACCGTGTCGACATTTTGCAGGCGGGAGGGGACGCTAGTAACACACAGATTAATTTCCCCAGGCTGTGGGATCTTGGACACTTTTTCAAAGGACGTTATAGTGGTCTCCCGGTTTTACCGACGAAGGGCTGATTGGGGACGATGAATTAGCGATGATTGGTCTCCCGATTTACCGACGGAGCGGGCTGATTGGGGACGATTAGCAAGTAGTTGGTCTCCCGGATTTACCGACGGGAGCGGGCTGATTGGGGACGATGGAGTTAGCAATGATTGGTCTCCCGGTTTACCGACGAAGCGGGCTGATTGGGGACGATGAATTTAGCAATGATTGGTCTCCCGGTTTACCGACGAAGCGGGCTGATTGGGGACGATGAATTAAGCGATGATTGGTCTCCCGATTTACCGACGAAGCGGGCTGATTGGGGACGATGAATTAGCGATGATTGGTCTCCGATTTACCGACAAAAATGGGCTGATTGGGGACGATAAGTTAGTAATGATTGGTCTCGATTTACCGACGAAGCCCAGGCTGATTGGGGACGATAGTGCGATGATTGGTCTCGATTTACCGACGGAGCAGGCGTTGGGGACGATGAATTAGCGATGATTGGTCTCCCGATTTACCGACAAAACGGGCTGATTAGGGGACGATAAAATTAGCAATGATTGGTCTCCCAATTTACCGACGAAGCGGGCTGATTGGGGACGATGGAATTTGTAATGATTGGTCTCTATGTACCGACGAAGCGGGCTGATTGGGGACGATAATTTAGCAGCGATTGGTCTCCCAAGGTGGCGACAAACAGGCTTGCCAGGACTAGATTGGGATATATATTTAGGTCTCCCGAATTACCGACAAAACGGGCTCACTTGGGGACTGAATGGAAAATGAATCGGTCTCACCAACGGACCGACGACACGGATTTATTGGGGACAAGAATGGAATATATAGGCGCCGGGAATTTCCGCACAAACGACGTCTGATCAGCGGGGGCGCTAGTTTAAATGACTTATGGGAGAGTGTTATTCTCAAGGACAATTAGGTGGGGGCCATCACGACAATCACAACAGATAGGCAACACACGCAGCCGTAGTAACAGCACAAAACAAAACCACAGAAAAACAAGACAATACAGAACATATAATGTCAGACCCCCAACAATGCAAAATTTGGTAGAGCAGAAGCAAATCAAACAAACAAATGTTTTTCCCTAACTGGAGCCACGGAATGGACGGTCAAGGCCGTCTGCGCCCAAATGAATGAACGACGTAAACACGGTTTGTTGACCCTTTTTCGTCCTGGGCGTATAATATACGCTTTCGCTCTATTTCTAAAACGAGAGAGAGAGAGGGTAAAAATGCGTCAGCAATGCTAATCTGACTTTCGAACACGTGGTTGACGTCAGTCTCGCGCCTTTATCTAATGATTCGGTTTCAGAAATCACTCGTTTCTGGGAGGAATATGCGCACTATTCTTTAATGATTTATCACCTGTATAACCTAATTGAATGGCATGCAAGCCGCGTGCAAAGGCTTCCAAAGCTAAGTTTTTCGGCGATTCTCTCTCTCGTTTTCCTCGGACATGCGCCCTACTATAAAAAAATTCTAGGACTAGTCACGTTTTCTGCAGACGTCTACGCTAAATAAACACAGTTTACTTACGCAAAATTTCCTTGGCCTGTTGCTGGCTTTTCCAAGGTTCGTAATCTGTCTCGTATCCAGCCCAGCTGAGCTAATTGCTGATTTCACAAATGCAACACAAAGCAACAAAGGGAAGAGGGGATGCAATCATTACGAGAATCACTGGTCAGGTCGCCATTTTTATATGTTTCCTGGTGCAAATGGATCTTATGACTCAATTATTACTTTACTAGAAAATGGCCTTATAAGATACCCAGGACATATAAAACCAATAAAAAATGTACACGGAGCGGAGGGCTCTTCACTAGGGAAGTGCATGAAACACGTGGATATAAAAATAGTTATATTTGATAGCACGCACAAGGTCAAAAGGAAAATTAACTGAAAATGCGGTAAAATTACTGCCGTAGAAGTCCTCCCCTAAGGGGGAGCTTGGGAATACCAGGAACACGGACCAAAAAGGATAATTCTGCTACAAGCGTCTTTCTGAAACGATATTTGGACCCACGTTACACATCTAATGCTGGAATTTGAGTTAATTACTCGGGGTTTACACTGAAGGCGCCAGGACTCCCCGAGGCGTTACTTGTGACTCAGAGGAAAGAAGCTGTGGCCACGTGGGCCTGGCAGACAAAGGAATATCAGGAACTTTTAAGTTATAGGCCCAGAGATTAATAAATGCAAAAGGGCTAGTAATCATGACTAGCAACTCGTTTTGGTACATTACCACATTTGTAGGGCGCAGGGATGACGACGTCTTCTGCCGAAAACACGTGTGGAAGCGTGGACAAATGGTAGCCTCCTCTCCAAGGTATTTCTTCAAGTCTGTGATTGGGGCGGAAAAGGGCGCCCTTGGGATGATGAAAAGGCCGCCGTTTAATGTCAGCTCGCGTTTGGAAGACTTGTAATCCCCCTTGCCGTCTTCTAAGGCCACGTGGAATGGAACACAGGGCACACAGGAACGGCGATGGGATCCACGTGGCGGCGAGCGGAAGAGGAGGGGGCAGGGGCAACGGCCCAAGACTGGACTTGTTCTCCAAACTAATGGGCGCGTGTGGGAAAGGAGCTGCCTTCGCCTGACCTTTTATTGCTTCTGGACTGGGAGTAGGGGCCGATGTCACCCAGGGCACGCTGCTATCTCATAAAATGGTATTTTCATCTTTCTGTACCAAAGAAGGTGCAAAACAGATTACTGGTCCCCAACAATTATATTTTCTCTGAGCCCTTATTTCCCGACCTTCAAAGTTTCAAACCAACCCAAAGCAGGGAAGGAGAAGAGTTTCCTAGCTTATTTTTATTTTACTCTTTAATATATATATATATATATATATACTACAAAACCTCGATGGCACAGTCGGTTACAGCAGCAGCTTCGGAGTTCGTAGAGGTCTGTGGCGTGGGTTAAAATCCGCAGCCGACTGATCAGAGGCGGACACTTTGCTATCGATGTAGACACCTGGGATTATGTATGTAATCAACGGATAGGTTTGCTTAAAAAGCAAATGGGTGTTACAGACTAAATACACACACAAAACAAAGCCACTCCAACATCATCTTAAAACATCACAAAACATCTCACACGTCTCGAACTCTCGACCTACCCGACGCAACAACTTCTCGCTGCTGGGAGAAAGGGCGTTGGGTCTGGTATGATACATGTACCATACGCTAAGCGATGTCAGGCAGGGCAGCCGATCGAGACTACGGTCTACCCCAAAGCCAAATCAAAAAGTCCTTCAAAAGAAGGCATCGTGCTTACCCCATACAAAATGGGAAAAAAGCACGTTAAAAGAAGAAGAAGATATAAATTATATATACTACAGAGACAGTACTGACGAACATACACAACCTTTTGTTACGCTGCAAGTCCGGGCTTTGCTAAGGACCGACAAAAGCATAGTAAATCATAATATTATGATAAAAGGGGAAGTTTGGAGGTCGCCAGCCAGCATTGAGACAGTAAGTACCAGTATTAATGTATTTACAACGTACTTTTGTACAATGATAAACAAAGGGAGCTCAACGGAGGACAAATGAGTTAGTAAATAAATGTAGCTGCTGTTTTCATTTAAAACCGCTGATACTGGAGCCACAGATGGCTTCACGTGGAGTTGGATAGTTGTGGAGATGTTCAGCAAAATACTCTATCGCTCTCTGAAAGGGCAGTTAATAATTAGCTATCGTGCACGGGTTCCCTAATCCACTTAACCATTCAGTTCAGTCCCACGATTACTTACACAGATGATTTATACTAGTTGCTGACACGATGAAGTCGTGTGGTCAAATTCTTAATATTTAATTAATTATAAATATGTGCAGCATTTATACAATACACAAGGCTTAAACATTATCAAATGGAGGTTAACACACTCACAGGGGATTGAGACTAGAAACAATTGCTCCGCATGATTAGGACCCTGAGGAACAAAGGATTGGTAAATAGGATTCTTTATATACAGATAAAAGGGAAAGGATGGGATATTATCAAGGGGAAGATGGAACGATAGGTAAGAATATGAGGTTCTCGTACAGACACCTTACCTTTAGGGAGAGACTTAGGCATCCCTCAGACAGAGGACGGGATTACATGTCTGCCTTCAGTGATGATTATAGCGTGAAGAAGGAATACAGCTGGTTCCTTCAGCCATCTATCCCCAGGTCCTTCAAGTAGGGGGAAACTTTTGTAGGGTGCCCCCTTGTTTTTAGGCCTAGACGTGCCTCACAGTCCCGGATTTGGGCGATGCCAGAGCGGCGCTGTTGTCTTACGGAGGTATCTGGAACTGAGAGACCTCGGTGGTAAGGCTCTGAGTAGGGTTCCCAGCGTTTGTAGTATTCAAAAATTTCCTTGCAAAGTCTCTTGTATGAATAAAAAGTGGCGGAATGGCCGTCACGAGTGACTATATATACTGTATATAGATGTATATATATATGAGGTATCTCAGTAAGTAATGAGAAAATGTCAGGAGAGACACTATTTATTTTCATGCGCTTACGCAACTTTGTCTCCTTCAAAATAAATGCCTCTCGCAGCTACACACTTCTGCATGCGTCTCTCCCAATCCTGGAAGGCCTCCTCAAAGTCCTTTTTCAGTAGTCCCTTCAGGTAACTTTCCGATGCCTCTTTCAGCTCCTCTGTTGACTGGAATCTGGTTCCCCTGAGGCTGTCTTTCATGCGTAGGAACAGGAAGAAGTCGCAAGGGACTAGGTCAGGGCCATCCAGGTGGTCACCAGCATTGACTTGTGGCATGGGTTTGACGAAACCTATTGTCTACTGGAGTCGCTGAATAGGTTTCGTGTCAAGGGTTCGTGTCCCAACGATACCAGTTCATTTATCACTTATATAAATTCCCTTTCGGCGACAATTCTCCATCGGAGATATTCCCGAGGGAGCGTGAATTTGATATTAAGCGACATTTGTAGCTTTATGATTGTATATACTGTAAATCACCGTGTGATAAAAAATTTCATAATAAGAGCTGCGTGTTCCAAATGTACCAATGAACTATCATGGTGGAGGAGGGTCATTGCCGAGGCTAAGTACATTTCCCTGCTCACGACAGGTAAAAACAGTATAGCACACTCGGCAAAGACTTATACCTCTCTTGATAGCGCAGTGGGTAGCGTCTACTGGAGTCGCTGAATAGGTTTCGTGTCAAGGGTTCGTGTCCCGACGATACCAATTCATTTATCACTTATATAAATTCCCCTTCGGCGACAATTCCCCATCGGAATATTCGACATTTGTAGCTTCATGATTGTATATAAATCACGTGAATTTGATATTAAGCGACATTTTTAGCCCTTATAAGTACATGATTGTATATAAATCATACGTGATAAAATATTTCATATATATATATATATATATTATTCATAACATTTTATTCTTTTATATCCTTATAAGTATGTTTTATAATTGTATTTATATAATATATAATATATATATTGTAATTTATACATACTGTATATATATATATATATATATATATATATACTATATATATATATATATATATATATATATATATATATATATATATATATATATATATACAGGTGTTTCAGAATTAGAGCCCCCATCTACAGCATAAACTAAAATTGATATGGACAAAAACAAAAGTAATTCAGAACAGGTATTTATTTAAGTTTCTCTCTGACTGTTTAATATTTTGTGTGGCCTCCATCTGCCTGTACCACAGCCTGCATTCTTGAGGGTTATGATTTCAGCAAACAGCAAAAAAGCTGAGACTCAAACTCCAAGGCCTTCCAAGATTCTCACTCTTTTCACGATGACAGTCATATGGATTTTTGTTCCAGTTTGCTAACAAAAGATTCATCTCTTTTTAATGTATTTAGCTATCCAGGAACGTGAGGCGAAGGATGCGCCAGCATCCTGGCCTCTGGAGGTTATAGCCTGGATTCTGGTCAATCCATCTGATTTCCTCCGAGTCGTTAGCCATGGCTGTATCTAACTCCGTCACTCAGTCTGGAAATACAAGAAATGAAAAATAACTTAATAGAAACTTAAAATAATGTACTTGGAGATAGGCTAAATTCCTCGTTGGACGAGTCTGTAGAGTTCTCGGCTAGCCCTCTGCTAGGCCCGAGTTCGAGTCTCCGGGTGGCCAGTGAAGAATTAGAGGAATTTATTTCTGGTGATAGAAATTCATTCTCGTTATAATGTGGTTCAAATTCCACAAAACTAAGTTGTAGGTCCCGTTGCTAGGTAACCAATTGGTTCTTAGCCACGTAAAATAAGTCTAATCCTTCGGACTGACCCAGGAGAGCTGTTAATCAGCTCAGTGGTCTGTTAAACTAAGGTATACTTGGAGATAGTCTATACCAGAAAACTTCATAACTTTCATATGTTTTGTGGAGGGGGACTCTAATTTCAGAAACACCTGGTGTATATATATATATATATATATATATATATATATATATATATATATATATATACTATATATATATAGAGTCAAGAACAAATGCACTTGTGTATAGACGTGTCCTGAAGAATGTTGTGATTTACGAGTCACAGGAAACCACGGAAAATCCTAATTACTCTCTTACTTTTCGAAATTTTAGGAACCATCGCCAGGATATCAGGTCTTGGAAGCAATTTATGACATTGACACTGGCGATAAGAGACTTATCCTCAGCCTTTTATCAGTCAGTATTGACGGCGACACTTTTGTCTGCAAGAGATGCTTAGTGAAACCCTGACAAGAGGACATTAACCAGATTCACGGGAAACACAAGGGTTACGGTGTTTGAAAAGAAATTTTTAGAAAATACACCTCAAGCTTAATAGTAGAGCATTTGGCATCAAATAGAGTAAGGCGCACTTCCCAGGCAGCATTTGATTCCGCTCTATTTTAGGAAAGCACAAAGGAAAATTTTCCAAGCATGACACGTTTTGTTCACTGTGGAATATAGGAATACATTCAGAGTGATGACTGTAACCTGACAGCTGCCATTTTTAAATGTACCGTCAAGTCAAAAAGTTCAAGAAGCAGCCCTCTACGGGTGATTTATTCCTCAACGGATTCAAAGTCTGATCAGTTCATGTTATTTACGTGTGTATTCAGAACATAGAAGATAGAAAAGATATTTTGATTAGAAGGGAAAATGAACTATAAACTGAGAGTTTAATTAAGGGGGTTCATTTCAATAGGTCTTTGTTTTCTGGATGAAGTACTGATTGAAGAAAAACTTGTGACATGAGGAAGTGTAAAAGAGATAGATTTAGGAAATTTCAAGACGTCACACAAAGTATGATCTAGGCTTTTGTTGAGTGGCAGCGAAGGAAAAGCGAGCTGCTGGGAAATCAAGTCACTCTGTATCAAATAGAATGTGAAACCCACTTACCATGGAAATGACAAATTGACGTTTTTTCGAAATCCAGAGAACAAGAAAGGAATTTCGATATTTTGTCAAGAGAAACCTTGCAAAGGGTTTAATTGATTTTTCTTTGAATGTTTTTTCTTTTCAGGTGAAACCTTATCACACAGCTTTGCAACAAGAACTGCACAGTCATGGTGTGACATGTGTGCGAAACTTCACGAAGACCAGTCTCCGAAGGTCCATGACGATATATACAAGTGGTACATCACAGATGCAAAGTGTTTGGATAGTTCAGTCTCTGGAGATATCGAATTTCGTCAGTGGAGTTCCAATAGGAACGGCGTCGACCACAGGATAGTTCGATCCTGAAAGGATGCCTGCATCCTCAGTGTTGGGATAAACGAAATGCAAAGAGTTCATCACTCCAATATGTGTAAAGAGTACAGAAGAAGAAGAGCAGTTTGGCTAAGTTAAGTATATCTTAGTTTAACCAGACCACTGAGCTGATTGCTGCCAGCTCTCCTAGGGCTGGTCCGAAGGATTAGATTTATTTTTACGTGGCTAAGAACCAACTGGTAGCACTGTATTTTATGGTATAAACGTTTTTATACTGTATTTGCTTCAAAGCTGTCTTACGAGATTTAACTTATGGATGCACAATAAATACTACTTCGAAAAGCTGTGTCACTTCTACCTTTCCATGATTCCCATTGCAATCTAACTCCTAAAAGAGAAGGTCCGTTAGATTTCTAAGCTGGATGATGTTACCGGATTAATCTTGCTGAGACTTACCGACTTACCCGGCAAGATGAAAAGTACATAGAAAAAGTCGCATATCTTCAAGGGTACTAACGCCCCCACCCCCTCCATCCCTAATCCCTCCCTGTTCTCTGAAGAGTAGTTGGATGAAAACTTTGGCATTCAGTTTTTCATCACTGTGACTTTTATTACTACAAGTACCATACTTTTTCAGAAATGACAGAATAGAAGAGAGGGTCGATACAGCAACTCCTTCCCTATTCTGTGTTAGTGTGATGAAAACTTTTGGCATTCAGTTTACCCTGTGAATCTTCATAACTAAGGTATCCCATACTTTCAAAAATTACGGCAGTATAAGAGAGAGTCGATACAGCAGTTCCTATCCCGAGGGATAATACTAACTGGATCCTGGGATGGGCGATGATCAGCCTAAACGAGTTTATTATTATTATTATTATTATTTATTATTATTATTATGTATTATTATTATTATTATTATTATTATTCAGAAGATGAACAACCCTTTTCATATAGAACTCTCCCTTGTTATGAGAAAAAAACATGGGTGCACGTTTGCTTCTTATTATATGAATATACTCTCTCTCAAAAAGAAAACTGACCGTTATGTCATATTTGGTTGTGACATTACGGAAGCTAATTGAACAGTCCAAACCACTTCCAGCATGTCAAACCGTTATTTGACGGAAGGCTCAAATTGACAATGTTTAATCAAAGAAGAGGCAGAAAATGACTGCGAAACGTTTCTGTGAATTCAGTAGACGTTTAGCTTAAGTGGAGACTGGAGAGTGAAGTACTGTGTCGACAGTTTTTATTTGAAATCAAACGTCATCAGTCCTTGCGAGTATTTTTGAGTACGGGGCGCAACGACCAAGCCGAAGACAGTCTGCTGTCGCTAGTAACTGGCGGAGGGTAAACTTTTCAGGACAGTAAGCGTTTACACGCTTACAGTACTATGAGACAGTAATTGCAGCCCGTCACCATCAAATCCGGCTTGACTTTTCTTAGATTTTTCAGTTTTCACTAGTTCTTGCCTGTAAACACTTAATTGTTTTAATTTTCTTTATTAAAAATTCCAGGTTGGGAATGTGAATCTATTCATTAACCAAAGCACCCCTTAGTTCAACAAAAGCCACGTCCCTCTTATTCTTATTCGTATCAGCTGTATACTTAATGTTCCACAGACATTCAAAACTTAGGTATACATCCAGATTTTTAATAATTTCCTCCGAATTCCACCAATTTCTTGATAGTATTTCATCTGGGAAGCATCTCAGACGCTCTGATCAGAATATGAATAAATTATGTATAGGCCTAGGTTTATTCATTTCACTGGTAGACCCTTTATCGCTATTTGTGGGCCGTTATAAGCCCAGAGCTTACCATAAAATTCTAAAACAATATTTCCATGTGATACAGACAATTTGGTATAGGCCTAGGCCAATGATGCCTTTATATGATATGTGTTCCTATAATGAAAGTAAACTTCATTGTCCAGTTCATAAAAACTGAACCAACCCCTCAGTTCTAATTTAAACTCATTTATTAATATTGTATGGGAATAGATGTCTCTTTTTAATAAGAAATATTTAGTCTGTACTCTGTTACACCTTTTTACTTCTTTCCTGTTATTAAGCAAATTGCCGCAAGAGTTAGCCTTCCACCCCCCTCATCATATAGAAAAAAGTGGCAAAACGCTTTCCTATATGGCTAATTTCAACTCGTGATATGTATTTTTATATTGCATTTAGGGATGTTTCTAACTTAACATAGAAATTACAACTCATTGTCGTTACAATGTCATCAAATTCCTTAACGTAGAATTGGTATAAAGTTACACATACTGCATCTATAAACTTGGTCAATTCGGACAATAACGTAATCATGAATCAAACAAAATCTTTCCCTTCTTGGAGGAACGTTAGGCAATAGGTATTTATGTTTTCGAATAAATAAGCACTGATGAAAGATAGAAATGAATATATATCATTCTGATATATAACCATAAGCAATAATTTGATTTTCCTAAATGATGGGAATACTATTCCTTACTGTGTATGATTACATCAGCAAAAGGTATGAATAGACTTGTTGTGTAAGCTGTCAGCACTTCGAGATACTTGAAGTGCAGTAATTGCCATTTCTTAAATCCCTATTTGCATTTAATACATTTAACTTCCAAGTGCCTTTCGGAAAAGATCTTCAAATGTAATGATCTACATTCCTGTAAAGTTTTAATCTAGAATTTTCAGTCATTATCTTCCAGGCAATTAGTACCAAGCAACGTGAAAAGAAGCTTACCTTCCATATGTAATGAAGTTGTTTACCAATTCGCACAATAATTAATTCCAACCGCTGGAGTGTCCAAGGCGATATTTCGATTATGTCAGCACAGCCAACAAAGTGTTGTTCTCCCTACACAATGTTGTTGTGTTATAAATGACGTAGGATCGTATATAGGACCATTTAAACACTGTACACAAAAAGGGAATGTGTTTATTTACTTATCATATAACATCTTCAACCATATGTATGAACGAGTGGGGCAAATGAGTTTGTTGGTGGTTTATGCAGGCTTAAATCGTTGCGTTAAGCCACTACTACACATGCATGGACTTAGCTTCGCTTACTATGGAAAGAAATGATTGATTAAGGTTTTCAATGTAGATTTTATCGAGGTAATAAACAATTATATTAATTATATTATAATAAATTATGGTAACGTAAATTCTGATAAAAAATTGATGTTATTGGGGACTTATTGTTGTAGGTTAATTATATTTCTGGCAGTGCCAGAAGAAAAGGTGAAGGGTCAGGTGAAAAGTGAGAATAAACCCAGAAAACTGAAGGAAAAGGTGACATAAAAACAAAAATTTCATTTATTTTGGTCTGTGTTTGTATGTCTGTCTGGGGTAGGGAATTGATTTTGAGTTTAAAACCTTTTCTGGGGTGACATAGGAGGCCAATGTGCAAAATTTTGACTGGTCTGTCAAAGTGGGTTTGGATTTCTATAGAAGCCAAACTTATATACTAACATTCACTTATATATATATATATATATATATATATATATATATATATATATATATATATATATATAAATAATACAGGTTGAAGGAATAGATAAGTTTAAATGATAGGGAAGGTCAGGGAGAGTATGTTATTTACTATGAGGAAAAAGGATAATTAAGTGAAAATTAGGAAGGTAAATAATTTTAGTAAATGAATGAACGAAAGATAATATAATTACAAAACATTAATCGAAGCAAAACTTATTTAGCACAAATGTGTGTATATATATATACACACACACACACACACACAACATAATAACATATATATATATATATATATATATATATTATATATATATATATATATATATATATATATATATATATATATATATATATATATATATATATATATATATATATATATATACTATATACTATATACAGTACAGGCAGTCCCTGGTTTACGAAAAAATCCTAAGAAAATCTTACTTTTAATGCTTTGGTGTATTGAAAACGATGTAAACTACATTTTCATTGAGTTTTTCATAAAAAAAAACCTCCAAATTTTTATTATTCTGCCGTTTTGGAGCCATATTTTCTTCCGTCAGAATGGTGTACGACGCACCGTAACCTGAACATGCTTTTGTCAAACCGGGAAATAATTTCGATGAATATATTTTGAAAAGCGTCGTAAACTCCGGAACATCATAAGCTGGACCTCGTCAGAAACCGGGACTGCTCTGTATATATATATATATATATATATATATATATATATATATATATATATATATATATATATATATATACATATACTGTTTGTATTGATATGTTTTTAGCTGGGGGATCTAGTTTAACCAGTGAGGTACACTAGGGATACATGCAACTTAGCTTGGATAACACAAATCTGAACTCTGGCCTTGAGGTCAGGTAAAAACATATACATCAAAAGATGGCTGAAGCCCTGCTTCAAAAGGGGAGTGATTAGGTAAACTCTGGGGTTTAACTTAATTAATTATATTTACAAAAGAAAACACATCAGAAGAATGGTAGTGTAATTTGGGACAGGCAAACAAGGTCCCGTAATACAAGATGAAGAAGCAAATGAATGGGAATTGCCTGAAGAGACACAATGGGAGACCACTTTTAAGGTCATTGCAAATGATGTAGTGGGGTCATTACCCACACAAGTTGATGCACAGAGCCGCAGCTGACTACTAACCTGTAAAATACCTACGGCTTCTCAACCAAGAATAGCACTTTAATTAAGGAATCGAGGAATTACACAGAAGGTGCCTAGACTGAACTCGATTCCAATAACTCGAATTTTTATGATTTTTGTTACACTTCATTTCAGTGCTTGGCAAATTCAATAGCACAAAAATAAAAGCAATACAGGTTTAATTACAGCAGGAATAACATACTATGAAAAAATGAAAAAAAAACTGTAAATAGTTAGAGGCAGTGGGGAGAATGACTGAGCGAAAGAATCTTCAAATCTGGCACTTTACCTTAGTAGGCAGGAGAATGATGTTCTTCGTCTTCAGGGGGCCAGCGATGGGAGGGCAAGTGAATAAGATCACGACAAAGATATACTCTGGCTCCTGTAGCCACGTGTTCAGAAACAAGCTCTTTAACAGAGCAAGGGGAAGGACAGGAGTCCTGGAGCAACGTCTGACAGATTCTAAGATCGAGCGAGTCTGTTCGAGGTCCTTATAGATTCCAGGGATTACGATTCTGCTCATTGTAGGTGGCACTGGTGTCAGCCTGACCACGTCATGGAAGGCAACATGGCTTAAGTTCCAAGACGGTGCCGAGCACATGGTCAATTCTTTGCTTTTCAGGTGGCAGCTGACCTACCTTGGGCGACAATTCACACTCCTACACTCCCACCGGATCAGCACCTGGAATTTAAGGATTCCCAGCAGTCACTAAACAAAGAAAGGAGATTAAAGTATTCTCCCAAAGGTAGTGGAGAGAATGTTTGTAAGGGCAAATTTTGCCTACATTGTTCAATATGATAAATAAATGAAGTATCTGAATAATACGATAAATAAATGAAGTAGTTGAATATTATTTATGTTATATGTCTCTTGCCAGATGAGTTGGCGTGAGAGTGTTACTCTTGACACCTCCCCAACCTAGATGACATTCACACCTGACTGGGTTGAAATGGCTAAAATTACGTTATCAGGCAATTTACACTCTCTTCACAACCCTTGGGGTACATTATTCTAAAATATAATATTTCTGCTAAAGATCAAAGTCAGTTTCAAACAAAAGAAATCACTTATGACGTTTACTCTGCTTCGCAGAATTAATTTTACTCCTGACAACAGTAATAATTTTACTTTCTAAGAAAAATTATATTAAGCAGCATTTAATGAATAGAAAATGAAGTAAGATGCTATCTTAATTTCTACCAAGATTAAACCTAACATTAAGAGGTTAAAATGGTTACACTTAAAATACTCCATGTACTTTTTAGTAAAAGATTTTTCAGTCACAAGGTCATGCCGTTAATTTACCTTGAGTAGGCAGTACAACGAAGCATTTGTGGGCTTAAATTAGGTGGTGTCACGATGCTTAAGAGCAACAGCTCATTGCCATTCGGGCACCATAAAGCAAGTGCCAGGAGGCACATTTTATAAGTACATGAGATGTATCAGTACGTAGTATTGGCTACGGTGCCTTGTGGCACTTCTCTAAGTATATGATGTATAATTGTGTCTGATTGACACAGGTTTGCAAGTCTGGGACTCGAGATTTATATTACAAGGGAATAACAAAGAAAATAGATGACAGATGCAAGAGTAACTAATGATTATCAAAGAAAATTATGATTAGTATGCCAAGATTATATTCTTCAGCCTATAAAGATAGCTAGGTTCGGAAGTCCGAGGGCACTATTCCTCTGGCAGGAGCATTTGCCAACATCTATGGAAATGGCATCTACGATTTAAAATGTATCATGCTTTTATAGGCACAAAAGGAAGTCATAGGACTTATAATAATGGAAAATCTATCAATTTGCACTCTGCATTGGCAGAGTTGAAAGTAAAGTAAAAGGTGAGCCTTGGTAAGGCATAAAATAATGTGAGTTATGATCAAAGGGTAAAAAGAGAATATTACAAGAAGGAATTAAATCACAAAGTTATAAGGAAAACGGGGGAAGAACCCTGGCATCCTCCTCTGGATTGAAGTGCCAAAGTTAATCGTAAGATAAAGGTGAGGCACTGTGCCAGATTGGCACACTAGTGCTGAGGGAGCTCACTGGCTCTCTTTAGGCTACCTCGAGTTATCTACGCCCGGGATTTCCTTCCATGGACCTCTTTTAGGTCGATGGTTCGCCTTGGTAGGGGAATCGGTGGGACCAAGTCTGAGGAGGACATGGAAGTGCCACCTGTTCTGGGCTTCTTTGACAGCTGAAGCAGGGGTAGTCTTTTCAAGCTCTGCCATGCATCGTCACAGCTCTTTAAGTTCATCAGCCAGTTGAGATTTGGCAGAATCCTTACTTGTAACTGAGTCTGCAGACGACAGGGAAAGAGAGGAAGAGGTCATGGGGGCCGTGAGAGACTTGCAGGTTACAATGACCAGCTCAGGCATAGGGTTGCGAGGCCACACCTTCGGGTGAGCTTCAGCTGTGGTTAGAGGAATCCAGAGGGGACCTGAGTACGCTTTAGATTGACTCTCATACCAGCACTGGTAGTGGTTCCGAGCAGGGGGAAGAGGGTTAATTTGGACTGGGATCTCTCAAAGGAGGATCTAGGGCATGTTCTGGCACTGGCACTAAGACAGGTCCAGGCACAGGAACCAATTCTGGAATTTCTTGGGCGTCTCCCAATGGCAGAACATGGCACTGTCCAGGGCACATAAGTGGCACTGGCAGAGATTTGGAGTCAAGTCTGGGATCTCAGAGGGGAGATTCAAGGGGTGCCTTGGAGCTGGCACTGGGGCAGGGCCTGGCACTTGAACTGAACTATTTAAAGGCTCATCACTTGAAGCGGATGGAGCTTGGCACTGCTTAGAGCACTCAGGTGGCACTGGCAGTGGATTTTAGGTAGGTCCCTGAGGACTTGTAGGGCTTGATTGAGTTTGGTAGGGGTTAGGACCCCTGGATTGTTGTAATTTAGAGGGGGAGCTGGAAGTCTTGTCCCAGGACAAGGTCATAACCTCCAGGAAGGTGAGTAACTACTGCAAGAGTGCAAAGCTTAGATCGGTGGGGTCGTGTAACCCTCAATTTGATTGTGGGGTGAATAGTCTTCATGTGATTCATTCCCTCCATAACGATACAGTGATGCCTGTCAATGGTGGCCCCATAGGAGACCTTATCTTCCCTTATGAGGGAGATATGTGTGCCAGCGTCATGGAATGCTTTGACCTGGCGTGCAGAGTATCTACCTCTAGGAGGTTTCACAGATATAGGACCCTCGGCTGGAGGGCCTAAGGTTTTTGGGTTTGTAACTGCCAAAGCAATGGCAGATGTGTTTGATTTATTAGGGCATTTTGCCCATTGGGTGCAGTGCCCATAAACTTTGCAAGTGGGGCAATAAGTGCGGCTATAATCTTTGCTTGGCACTGCCCCATTGGAGAAGGCAGGCCTTTTGCTTTTCATCCAAGAGCCAGGCGTGACTCGTTGGGGTGGTGTCCCATCTGAGTACTTAGAGGAAGTTTCTGACTGATTCTCAGCCTTCAGGCATCACTGTTCAGTGGGGTGCCTTGTTATCTTATAGTGTCCACACACTGGTTTCTTTGGGGGTGTCTAGTCTTGAGAAGTTGAGAGTTGGTTGAGGTATGCCAGGCTTCAGGCTCAGCTTCATCCCATTTTCTTATGAGGAGCCTACACTGCTGAGAGTCCAGTGTGGAGAGGGCGTTGATGTGTTGTGCATGCCTTGGGCTGCCATTGCAAACTGACGTGCCCTTTCTTGCTCCCTCTCCGCTCTCTGCCTCTTCCTGTTTTTCCTGAGCTATTCTTTCTTTCTCCTTCTCCTGCCTTTCTTTCTCCTTCCCCTGCCTTTCTTTCTCCCTTTCCTGCCTTTCTGCCTCTTCCCATTTCTCCTGAGCTATTCTCTCTCTCTCTCTCCCTTTCTTCCTTGGCAGAGTTTAGCCTCTCTTTGACCCAGTCCCTCAGTGCTTGGCCTGCCAGTTCCAGTTCCTTCCCAGCCTCCATTTAGAACTTGAACTCGTCATTTTCTTGGGTTCTGGTTACCTTAGTCATCTTGAGATGGTGCTGAGAAGGGCGTGGCCCTTGGAATAACAATAAGGTCGTAGGACATAGGGTAGGAACCAGTGGTGGTGCTATGCACAAGTAAGAGTGCCCCATTGGGTGAGGTGGCATTGGCACCTGTCTGATTTTAACACGAGTGACCGAGGTGCGTTCAGAATGAACGACTGTATTGTTCCGTGGAAATTAGGATTGTGCTAAAGGGTGATAATTCAGTATTTCTGAAAAACTCAAAGTTGTTCAGAATGAATGGGTTTAATAGATCTGAAAAGACTCAGGGTGATGAACGAATTCAATACATCTGAAAGACTCAAAGTTGTTCGGATTGAACAGATTCAATGTGTTTGAACAAGACTCAAAGTTGTTTATAATGAACAGATTCAATATGTCTGAAAAAGACTCAAGGTTGTTCGTAATGAACGGATTCAGTATGTCTGAAAAAGACTCAAAGTTGTTTGTAATGAACAGAATCAATATGTCTGAAAAAGACTCAAGGTTCAAATGAATGGATTCGGTTTGTCTAAAAAGACTCAAGGTTGTTCTAATGATAAGGAAGAATAATATATTTCCCTAATGAATTCCTAACCTCTATGAGAGAGAGAGAGAGAGAGAGAGAGAGAGAGAGAGAAGAAATAAAATCCTAACTCCAGAGATACGAAAATTCTGGGTAACCCGTGTGGATTCTAATGTGTGCATAACTAGGGTTTTTGAACGGAGAAATTGTTTAAATCACATGGGAAGGAAATACCCACACTATTTCCTGTTACAACACTTTGTAATTCACTTTTAACTTTTCCTAGTTAGCCTAACGTGAATGTCATGCAAGCCATCATGCAGTAGCCATCAAAAGCTTGTGTAAAGGTTAATAACTCTCTCTTCCCTATAACTGGGTTGCATGCATGGCCTAATAGCCTAACAATTCCTAACTCTATTTCAGTCACGAGTTTGGTCATAACTAACATAAAATAAAGGTAACAACACTGTACTTACTGTGGAACTGGATCACTTGTGCGTTTATGAGGGAATTTATGCTAATAAAAAGGTTCATTTCTAATCTTGCAACCAGTGTCTAGCAAAGCTATTCAGATTATAATTGTGATTGCAGGGATGCAAGGGCAATTTGCAAGATGATCTGTGCAATATGGTCGCCACTGATAAGTTTCTAGCTGGGGGATCTAGTTTAAGCAATGAGGTACGCTAGGGGTATATGCAACTTAGTTTGGATAACAAAATCTGAACTCTGGCCTTGAGGTAATGTAAAAACATACATCAAAAGATGGCTGAAGGCCTGCTTCAAAAGGGGAGTGATTAGGTAAACTCTGGGGTTTAACATAATTAATTATATTTACAAAAGAAAACACATATCCGAAGAATGGTAGCATAATTTGGGACAGGCAAACAGGGTTTCGTAATACAAGATGAAAGAAGCAAATGGCTTGGAATTGCTTGAAGAGACACAATGGGAGCCCGCTTCACACACACACAAGATGATGCACAGATCCTCAGCTGACTGTTCCTAACCTGTAATCGAAATACCTATGGTTACTCAACTGAGAATAACATTTTAATTAAGGAATTGAGGAATTACACGGAAGGTGCCTAGACTGAACTGGATTCTGATAACTCGAATTTTTACGATTTACGTTACACTTCACTTCAATTCTTGGCAAATTAAACAGCACAAAAATAAAAGCAATACAATGTTGCTAGATAAGTGGACAGAAAGAGTTACTGGGAAGGAGGGTCCTTAGTATGGAATGGCAAATGTTATGGAAGTTATCTGTACATGAAGCTCATCAACGATTCGGAGCCATCCCATTTAACAGTATGTTAAAGTATATATTTTTCTGTATGCTGTAGTAATGCTATAGTATTATACTATAGTGTTATTTAATGTTAGAACATAATGGGCATAGATAAGTCAGTACACGTGTTTGTCAAGTGTTCATTATGTAACAGCTGTGTGAAAGGTTGAGGGAGCAAGGGCAAAGGTGTGGCGTTCTTTGATCTATAGGTAGTTTATGGTAGACGTACTAGGCATGGAAATTGGAGGAATGGGAATATATGGTTTAGAAGGGGATTAATCGAGTAGAAATAATTTTCTTAATGAAAGTAAAGTCGTTGTAGAATATCTTATGGTTGATGTGAAGTGAAAGTGACTGGCTGGTATAAAAGGATTATGTCAGTAGTGAAGAGAAACTGCAAAACCTGCGCAGTCCTGAGACTGAGCATGTGCGCTGCGAGCAGGACGCTCAGACTGATCCTCAGGTGACCCTGAAGGAGTAAGTTTAGATGCAAATCTTTGGAAGAGTAAGGTAACAATGGTAAATGGAAGCCATGAGGATGAATTAATGAATGTTAGTATGGATGGTGGAAGGATGGAAGTAATTGACGTGAATAAGTGTTTTTGAGTAAACATAACAGGTGGCTGTAGGATGAGAAATGAGGAAGATCCCAGAATAGGCTAAACAATGGAAAGAGTAGAGTTTATGTAAATGGGTTGGAAGAGGACAGGAGTGACTATGGAGGAGGCATTAAGCTTGATTGAAGTGATTTGCTCAGTTTGTGCAGCAGGGCCGATGTGTCTTCTAAGTAGGTATATGAGTGTAGAAGCTTTATCCAATGGTCCATCCTTGATTCAGTAGTTAAAGGATGAATGTGTAGTGAATGAATGTTTGTATTTCTTTGGTGACATTTCTCGTCATAATGTGGTTCGGATCCCACAGTAAGCTGTAGGTCCCGTTACTAGGTAACCAGTTGGTTCTTAGCTACGTAAAATAAATCTAATCCTTCGGGCCAGCCCTAGGAGAGCTGTTAATCAGCTCAGTGGTCTGGTTAAACTAAGGTATACTTTTTCTTCTTTGGTGATAACCCTTTTTTGTGAGAATGTGCAAAATATAAAATGAGTCGTGCTTAATAGATTCACATTAATTGATTTTTCTCTTGTTTTGTCTTTCTCCCTCTATTTCTCTTTCGACAGAGCTGAGATTGATTTGGCCAAATAATTTATCACAACTTTTAAAGAATGAGGAAACTTTGAGAGAGTATTGGGATTGTGAAAGTGTGTTATATTTCTAGTTGTATCTTTATGAATATGAAATACTAATTACATCTAGAGGATAAATACCATGAATTCTCTCTCTCTCTTAGATTCCTTATTATTATTATTATTATTATTATTATTATTATTATTATTATTATTATTATTATTATTATTATTATTATCTGTGATTAAACTTTGTAGCTCACTGCATTTTTCCTGGTCTTTCAGCATGACGTTCTCGTCTTAACTCATTCACAGCCAAATCTGTCTGTTACACAGAGAGCAGATTTTTCCTGTTTGCTAGCGTGTGCATGATATAATTATTTCATGAGAGGTGTTGTGCAATTCCATAAGTATCTTTCTACCATATAATATTTACCATCATCAGCTGACTCTTCACATCGTCTCATTCGTCAGCAGAATCTTCCACGTTCTTCTTCATCAGCCGACTCCTCTGTGTTGTCTCCTTTATCGCCTGATTTTCGTGTTTTATCCTTCATCTGCTGACTCTTTCACTACCTTTACTGTATGTCAGCTGCCTTGTCTCCTTCATCATTCTTTGATAGATTGCCGATTGCCCTACCTTACTGAATTGTTTGTCAAGTGAACCATCCTTGTCAACTCCTTCATGAGCTGAATTTTCTCTTTCTCCTTCATCAGCTGGCTGCCTATTGTCTCATTTGTCAACTCCTATACGTATTCAGGTCAGGGACTAAGGGTTATACCCACTGATGAGGCTATGTGGTTTCTCGATATTTTATCTGAAAATTCAACATTGCTGATTGTAACAGTGAGTTCATATCCCTGGTATATTTCCAACCTTAAGCTGTTGGAAGCTTTGGTTGGTTATTATTATTATTATTATTATTATTATTATTATTATTATTATTATTATTATTATTATTCAGAAGATGAACCTGTTCTTATGGGACAAGCCCACAGGGGGCTACTAGCTTGAAAATCAACCTTCCAAAGAATATGGTGCTCATTTGAAAGAAGTAACAGAATGTGATAGGATTGTACCTTCCAAACGAATTTGTTACACTGGGGACACTGGTAACCAGCTTTGTCCATAACTTTTTTTTTGGTAACCAGCTTTGTCCATAACTTTTTTTTGGTAACCAGCTTTATCCATAACTTTTTTAACCAGCTTTGCCCATAATTTTTTTTAACCAGCCTTGTCCATAACTAATTACTGTTATTTTCGTAACTATCTTTGTACATAACTTATTTTTAACCAGGTTTGTCCATAGCTTTTTTTTTAACCAGCTTTGTCCATAACTTTTATTTCTAGCCAGCTTTGTCCATAACTTTTATTTTTAACCAGGTTTGTCCATAACTCTTGTTAACCAGCTTTGTTCATAACTTTTTTTTAACCAGCTTTGTCCATAACTTTTTTTTGTAACCAGCTTTGTCCATAACTTTCTTTTGTAACTAACTTTGTCCATAACTTTCAAACTATAAGAAATAGTTTCATCACCTTTGGTAGGCAAACTTACTGACGAAACCCTTTCAGATGACACGATGATATATACTTTCAAATATTTTAAATATTTTCAATCCTTTTCAAAAGCATAAAGTTAAGCTAACAAAACGTTCAAATCAGTCGCTGTACTTTTAAGTAAATTAAAAATACAGTGAGGTTTAAGTCAGGTTCCACAGATTTTATTTGTATTTGCATGCCGTAGAGGGGTAGTGCCGTCAGTGCACCGTATGCGGTACACTGTAGGCATTACGTAAGTTTCTTTGCAGTGTCCCTTCGGCCCATAGCTGCAACCCTTTTCATTCCTTATACTGTACCTCCGTTCATATTATCTTTCTTCCATCTTACTTTCCACCCTCTCTTAACAATTGTTTCATAGTGCAACTACGAGATTTTCCTCATGTTACACCTTTCAGACTTTTTTACTGTCAGTTTCCGTTTCAGCACTGAATAACTTTATAGGTCCCAGCGCTTGGCCCTTGCCTAAATTCTATATTCTACTTCCATTCTTTGCGTTCAGTCATGCCAAAAAATTAAGCACCTTTTGGATTTTTCCAGGTTAGTGAAAACTCTTCAGAGATAGATTAAGATCGACGTGTGTGGGTTCTGCGGTCCCTTCAAATGTCGTCGGGTTGAAGGCGAGACGAATTGCTACGAAATGCTAGAACGGAACTACAAATTCTACTTGTCGTTCGAAAATTCTCTCTGCCAGGATTATGCAACCGAGAAAGTGTTCAGCATTCTCCGGTGAGTCACCGTTTCATAGACCTTATTTATTGGACGACTCATTACTACTATGAGTCTGCATCACGAACCCCGTAGGAGGGTAGTGCCGCCAGTGCACCTCACGCAATGCGCCGTAGGCATTACGCAAGGCTTTTTGCAGCGTCCTTTCGGCCCCAAGTTGCGGCCCCTTTCATTGCGTTTAATATACCGCATTCATATTCTCTTTCTTCTATCTTACTTTCCATCCTCTGCTAACAATTGTTTGACAGTGCAGCTGCGAGGTTTTCCTCCCGTTACACCTTTTATACTCCATTCCATTCAGTATCGCTGAAGACGTTCATGAAGAATTATATATATATATAATATATATATATATATATATATATATATATATATATATATATATATATATGTGTGTGTGTGTGTGTGTGTGTGTTGTTTGTGTGTGTGTTTTGTTAAGTATTTCTTTCTGTTGTTGCGACGCTGATATAGAAAATGTATTTTAAGTACTTAATAAATACTTGGCTGCGTGTACGAATATGAATAGAATAGTTTCATTCATTTGTATTCCATGCAATACAGTTCAGCTCTGTCCTCTTACGTGGGTTAACTGGAGAGTATTTACAAAATCATACAAACTCTGTACTATTGTTATTCGGAGTTCGTCCATCATGAATAAAATAGCGTGTAACAGGTGATTGCTCCTCACGTCAACCCACACATACACACTATCTATCCATCTTTCTATCTATCTATCTATCTATATATATATATAATATATATATATATAATATATATAGTATATATATATATATATATATATATATATATATATATATATATATATATATATATATATATATATATATATTACTGCCAGTTTCATAATTTTAACAGAATTACTTTTACCGGGCTACACATGAAAAAGATAATTAAAAAACTCATAAGTAAAATCTTAAAGTATAGTCTTAAAAATGATTAAATATCACGTAGAGTAAGATTGTAAATGTAACTGTTTTCAACTTTTTATGTGTATCCTTGAATATGTCATTCTGTCAGAGTTACACATGTGGTGACGTGTTGTGTGTGTATGCATATATATATATATATATATATATATATATCCATATATATATATATATATATATATATATATATATATATATCCATATACACACATATATATATGTATACATATATATACACATATAGATTAAAAGTACGTCTTTTTCATCTCGTCATCTAAAAATTCCTATAGGCCGTCTAATAGCACATTTATGAAGAGTAAAGTAGCGTTGAAACTAGCCATTATGAAACTGCAATGCGGATTCAGATGATTAAGATGACTGTAATGTTTCCACTCGTTTCAAGAGAGCGTCTTTTCGGCCCCTGTCGCAACCGCTCTCATTTCTTTTACTGTACCTCCATTCCTATTCTCTTTCTTCCATCTGACTTTCCACCCTCTCTAAAAATTGTTTCCTAGTGCGACTGAGAGGTTTTCCTACTGTTACGCCTTTCAAACCTTCTTACTGTCAATTTCTGTTTCAGCACTTGAACGACCTCATAGGTCCCAGCGCTTGGCCTTTGGCCTAAATTCTATATTCTATTCTATTTCTATAGAATTTATCATCAGTCACACCGGATTATCGTGTTTGTGAGACTTAATAAGAAGGAGTATGACAGTAGGTTGAAAATCTTTGTTCAAAGCTCTTACGATCGCGCAGGAGTTTCTTAGTATTCTTGTTAAACAGAACGTCATCATTCTCTAAAGCATTATTTCCCAGCACGATCGTCTAATAGATGTGACGTTTTCGTTTTATCAGTTTTATCCAGTATACGAAAATGATAGCGTGGCTTACCTGCGTTCGTGGTTTGAAGCGTCGTATAAGTTCTGATGTTCTCGTACACTTGTATAGGCTACACGTTAACTAAAAAGGATTGCTGGTTTAGTAGTAATACTTTAGAGAATGGTGATGCTCTGTTTAAGAACAATAGAGCATCATCATTCTCTAAAGTATTACTCCCAAACCGAGCTTAAAAGGTATGATCGTCTGATAGCTCAGATATTTTACCACTATATGCAGTTTCATCCAGTATATCAAGGCTACTTTACCCGCCTGCTTTCATTATTTGAAACCAGTAATCATTTTTAGCTAACGTGTAGCCTGTACAAATGTGCGAGAAGATTAGAACTGATACGACGCTTCAAACCACGAAAGCAGGCAAGCCACGTGATCATTTTGGTATACTGGATAAAACTGGTGAAAGCAAAATGTCAATTCTATTAGACGATCGTGGTGAGAAATAATACTTTAGGAAATGATGACGTTCTGTTTAACAAGAATACTAAGAAACCTCTGCGTGATCGTAAGAGCTTTACACAAAGATTTTTAACCAACTGTCAAATTGGATTATCTTGGCTGTGAGACTATAATAAGGAGGAGTATGACAGTTGGTTAAAAATCTTTGTGCAGAGCTCGTACGATCACGCAGGAGTTTCTTAGTACAGTATTCTTTTTATAAAGGCCGAGAAACATTTTATGGAATAACGAAAATTCAGGTTTGAAAACAGAAGGCTTCTAGTGCTTCCTTTTGATGCTTGCCTCCATTATTATTATTATTATTATTATTATTATTATTATTATTATTATTATTATTATTATTATTATTATTATTATTATTCAGAAGATGAACCTCATTCAAATGGACCAAGCCCACAGGGGCCATTGACTTGAAATTCAGAAGGTAAAGGGAAATACAGAAAGAAGAGATAAATTAACAAATGAATAAATAAAAATGTAAGTATAAATCAAATAACGTTCTGAAACAGGTCGTCACTGGGTATTAACGTCGTTTTGGAAACTCTGGGAATAATTAGGAACCTCCGAAAAATAAAAGCGGATGGATCTACATGATTCTTTGGAATGAATGTAATACAGAATGCGTGGGCAAAGCGAGAAGAAGCCGGCATTACTGACGATATCCCTTTTTGCAGCATCCCTTAGGCCCCTAACTCCAACCCCTTTCATTCTTTTTGCTGTACCTTCGTTCGTAATCTCTTTCTTTCTTCTTACTTTCTACCCTCTCCTAACACCTTTCAAACCTTTTTACTGTCAGTTTCGGTTACATCGCTGAATGACCACATAGGTCCCAGCGGTTGGCCTTTGGCCTAAATTCTATATTCTAATCTAATCTATGTTTTCAGGTATAATGTGGTGCCAGTGGTTTATGGTCGTGGGAATTACACGGTTCAGCTGCCTCCTGGTTCCTATATAGATGCTTTGGACTTCCCAATGCGAAGAGTTTGGTTGCGTACTTTCATTATTTAGATAAAAAGGACACGGCATACAATGAATATTTCAGGTAAGATTTTATTTATTTGTATATATATACACATATATAGTTATATGTTACTGTATATATACACATATACATAGTAATTGTTATGATAGTTAGCCATAGAAATATTCACATATTTATCTCTACATATCCACAAACATGACAAGCAAACTTCAGACATTACGAAACTCAAACTAACTTACTATTGAAATCCAGATTTATCTGAAACAACCATGTTGGGAATTTATCGTCAGCCATTTTAAAAACGAGAAGTTGACAATTGCAAAGAAAATCTTCACCATCCCTAACATGTGTATAGATTGTCTCCGGAAATCAAATGAGGTATTTAACCATTATGGTCATTATGATCAGGATGGACGATTTTGCCGGATTGCAGAGTACTTAGGTTAGAATACACTTACTTAATCTCTGTGTTGGGGGGGAGAGGGTTTAGTGCCTTCAGTGCACCTTACGCAGTGCACTGTGGCCATTACTTAAGATTCTTTGCAGCGTCCCTTCCTTAGGTCCATAGCTGGAACCCCTTTCTTTCTTTTTACTCTGCGTCTGTTCATATTCTCTCTCTTCCATCTTATCTCTTGCATCTTACTTGCCACCTCATAACAGTTGCTTCAAAGTGCAACTGCGAGGTTTTCCCCATGTTACACCTTTAAAACCTTTTTACTTTCAATTTCCCTTTCTGCGCTGAATGACCTCATAGGTCCCAGCGGTTGGCCTTAAGCCTAAATTTTATATACCATTCTATTCCAATATTGGCAACAGATGTATTGTTATCGGTATTGCAGCGCAGTTACAATGTATGATTACATTAACGGTATCGCTCACGACAAAGCTCATTACTGATCCATTTTATTAACTTGCTCTCCCATCTGCTCGCTCTGTACTGATGCACGATCTTGCAGACATCTGTGAAATTTTACATAGTTTTATTTCATATGAAGCTTCCACGCAATTCAGTGCATTGTCCACATTTATGAACACCATATTCTTTGGAAGCTTGAATTTCGAGTCAGTGCCCCTGTGGGCTTGTTATGAATAGGGTTCATCTTCTGAATAATAATAATAATGATCCCTACCCGTATGTGACATAGCATTTTGGCAACACAATTTTCTCTCACTCTGTCAAGAGTTTCTCGCACTTGTTGAACACGGAGTCATCAGGTGTGAACTGATGCAGTAATCTTCAAACAGAATATTCCTAATTCGAGCCTTGTTATATACGGTTCTATAATTACAGAAGGGGCCACCGCAGTAATAACATTTAGTCTTTACAGTGAGGATCGTGCACTCGGTTTTATGTGAAAATATATTTTACATCTGTTTTATTTCTGTTCATTTATTTTTTGTTTGCTTTTCATTCTTATCCTACTTTGAATAAACTGGATTGCTCGTGATTTGAAATAAAAATTGTTCGTGATATCCTTAGCCGGCAAGTCGGTTATAAAGCCTGGGTGCCTCTGTGTTTTCATTTTGGGTATTGGTCTGAAAAAATACCAAAGCAGTTTTTAGCATCGTTACTATTCCGCATCTGGAGAGAAAGAACTTGAAAGCAAATCTGTTCACATTCGCTTTCATGAAGCCAAAATCTCTCACAGCAACATATACAGTCGACCCCCGCCTATTCACAGAAAATTCGCCTATTCGCGGAATTTTTCATAGAGAAATATTTACTAATTACTGTATTTTCATATTATTTGCGTGACTAAATACATTTGTCATGATAAAACTAAAATAGGGAAGTGTAAGCGTTTTTAGAGTTTTTTTTTTTTTTGGTGTTTGAATGATCAAAATAGGTAGTTGTAAGCGTTTTTAAGAGGGGTGTCAAGTATTCGCAGATTTTAGCTATTTGCGGGAGGTTGTGGTCACTATCCCCCGCGAATCCCAGGGATCGACTTATAATCAGATCAACAGCCAAGGTTTTATTAGGCTATGCCACGTCCTCCACAGGGCTGGGAATTGACTAATAAGACGCCCTAGGAATATATTGTTCAGTGCTGTGATTGCCGACTTAGTTACATGTGTGCGTGGGTGCGTTGACTACCTATTATGGTCGTAACAACTCACGCACTTCCATTTAATTGTTTAATTTGGCCTACTATTTCTTTGTAGTCATGGCAGTCGCTTTTATTTTTATGGAAACAATCGCAGTAACAGTGATAATAGCCATTGTATTGGACTGATCCAAATTAAATCCGTTTCCTTAGATTTTGTCACGCCAGTTCAGAGATTACTTTTTTGTTTTTATGTTTTTCGTTCAACTGCTTAGGTCAGTGTTCTTTTTATACATCATAGTTGGTGAATGACTCACAGTTGTCTGATTTATCCTGGCCTCCCCCCAACACCACACCCCCACTGTTTTGATTCATGATCAGGTTAGGCCTGAGGAAGAAATTTTATACCCTGATGTCATATTTTTATATTCCGTTTTGCCCTGTGTCGTGTTTTCAAGCTGACCAAGTACTTATTTTTTATCTTTTCGTTTAGGCAAATGAAAAGCTGTTCAACCTCACTCTCCTGTTACAGTATACGTAATGTTTTTCCTGTTGTCTGAAGCTACCGCATATAGTGCTACTGATGCTTTTTGTCTTTTTTTCAATTATAGTTTGAAAACAAATAGGCATGCCCTTTTATCTCTTCCTGAGGTCATGTTTACACTAATTTCTTTCAATTTTCTTGACTATAGACCCCAACAGCTGCTCATGCCCATTTTTGCTGTTGCATGGTGGGTTTTTGTCAACTTAGTATCTTTAGGCATTAAGAATGTGCTAAACCTGAGGCTCTCAGAATCAGTAGAATCCGTTCTGCAACTGACGAGCATCACGGATGGGTGGTAGGGTTTAGTAACATTGTACAAATGAAAACCCTGTAGGTAATATCCAGTAAAAAGGCAGAAGGGGAAATTTTGCGGCATGTAGTTGGACTGAAATAGAGTAGGCTGGAGAAGGTACAACAATCCCAACTGTCACTCATTGTTGATTGCTTCTAGATAGCACTTACATCTTCCATTGGTATTGTGGTCAATGTCGATACTAGTTTATTGGACTCGAAACCAGATAAGAAAACTCTTCATGAGAATTTTTTAAGATTTACTGGAATCGTGAATAAGAGGGCAGCTCTGTTGTACCTAAAAAAACCGATATCCTGAAGGCCCTCAAACGTGATTTAAGAATCAGGATGCAGAATAATTAAAGTAAAGGAGCTGTCGGGCTGTGCAGCAAAATTGCTCAGTACAGTGAGTTTTCGTTGGGAGTGGGTCACTTTCAGAGAAAGATAGTACGCTACCTTCTTATTTCATGCGTCCAAAGATGGCGAATGCATTTTTGCTAGTGGATCTTGAGGCATAGAGGACCCTGGCTAACTCATACTAATTATACGTTCATAAAGTGGAAAATGCCTTAAGCATGGACAGTGATAAGAGAGATGTAAGGGACTTAATATCGAGGGCTCGTTGGAATGTGCAGTTTGATGAGAGAAAGTTTTTAACAGTGCCTGGTTGGTTACTCTTCCTATGTTATAACAGGAATGGGATAGGGGTAAAGTTTGCAACCACTTCATTGTTGAAAATACATGTAAATAAAGACTTATAAGGGACACCCACTCAGAAGTATGATGTCTTGTATATATACATACATACATATATATAATTACTTATATATGTAAAATATATATACATATACATGATTATAATCACTTTAGCACTTGATTCATTTATCACACATTACCACAGGTGAAAAATACGGCAGCAGCAGTAGTAATGAGATTTCCAACCCAGCCTCCCTGACACCTCAGGTGTGGCTCTATAGTCTCCTATGGTCGGTACGTTGATCGGTATGGTCCCTTGAAAGTATATTGTGATTTTTTGGCAAATGAGTTTTGAAGGCCACTCCTATCTTGACACCCGTCTGTGGTGGATCTGTAGTTTCAAACAGTTGTGTATTTTCGTCAGTACTCTCTCTGTAGTGTATATATTTGTGACTTCTAATAATGCTATGTATCAGTCCTTCGTGAGTGGCTTGGAAATAAAGTCAAAATCGGTCAGGACCTTACACCCAGTTTCTTATTTTTCACCTGCGGTAATGTGTAGATATATATATATTATATGATATATATATATATATATATATATATATATATATATATATATAATTATGTATATATATATATATATATATATATATATATATATATATATATATATATATATATATATATATTATAATTAGTATAAGAAGTCGCTAAAGCCGACCCTTTAGAATGTTGAGAGTGGGATTGTATATATATATATATATATATATATATATATATATATATATATATATATATATATATTATACAATTAAGAAGTCGCTAAAAGCCGACCCTTTAGAATGTTGAGAGTGGGATTGTCGCTGCATAGCCAACCCAAGTTGACCCAGATACCAACACATAAAACTTATCAGTATTCTGATCTGTCTCTTCCCTTTACCTGGGACAGACATTTGGATAGCACTGTCAAAAGGGGCAAGGATAAGAGGTTGAGTGCCACTCCCTAAAGTACCTTAAATGAAATAGGCTGCCTAAAACAACCATTCTATGAGGCAGAGTGATCACGCTGAGTTGTCTTTCCACAGGACACCTGGGGAGATGCAAGCAGATGGTCAAGACACCTGGAAGATGACACATCTTGGGCACGGTCACCATACGGGCCCGACATCGGGGTCCCTACCCTTGGTAGATGCCTGAAAAGGAGCCAGGACAGGAAGATCTTTGCAGTTAGCCAGACGCGCACGGGAGATCACTATGAGACGCTGAAAGGCCCCCACCCCCCGTCACCACCTGACCCTCCTGACTCGGATCCAGTTCCTTCGTCACCACTTGAATGGACATTCCATGTGAACTAGTGCATAGTTCCACGAGTGCGATCGCCCTTCGTCATTCTTCGCCAGAGACCCACCCCACAGTAAAGTACAAGTGAAGGCTTTTCAGTCACGACATTTTGCCCTTAGAAGTGTTTATTGAGTGCCAGTATATCTCTGTATCCATTGTGCCATTTCACCCAGTGCTATTTCGAGTGTTTTGTGTTCCAGTGTTGTGTTAATTCATTCCCCGAGACCTTGGCACTCCTCAGTGCAGTCTTGATCCATCTGTATGTTTCATATTTTCCCTTACTGGCGTGTAATCCTTAAATCTCTCTTGCAGACGGACCCATTTGCTGTGGACTCTTCTTGGGCTGTACCTTGCGACCATTCAAGTCTCCAGTGGGAAGACCTCCAGGCTTTGCAAGCCTCAATACTATTTACTTTTCCATTTTTTTTATCCTTTTATTGTAAATACAGTTACTTTAGTTAACCCCAGTGTTTACGTAACATTCCCTCATGAAGTGGAGCCCTAAGCTCATATGAAACATCCCTTTTTTCTCTTCTTTTATGATTCCCTGGACCGTAAAGTCAGATTTTCAAGGCCAAGAGAGTGAAATTCCGTTGCTGACCTGTTAAAGTGTTCTACAAATCCAGAGAACCAGGAAAATCATATATATATATATATATATATATATATATATATATATATATATATATATATATATATATATATATATATATACTGTATATACAATACATTTACATCTATATAATAGAGAGGGAGAGACCTTGAAAAATAAATGTGTTCTTGAAGAATGCTGAAAATATATGTCTGTAGGACCCCTGAAGAATCCAAAATAATTCTATCATTTTAGTAAAAATTTCCAGGTGACTGAATTAACAAGCTAGAGCAATTTTGGAAGTGATTGATCATTCAGACTCATAATTAGTTAATTAATCAGTTTGTGCTTGATGATGACAGATGCCTCTCCAAGACTTGGCAGTGGAACATTAGATTTTAATAGGGTAAGGTTATCTTCCCAAGGAATGTTCAGTTCTGCTCCAATTTATAAAAACGCAAAGAAAGAAACGTCAGTTGTAGTCATGCTACGTTTAGTTCACTCAATAATTAGTTTCAGATAAATATATCTATCAGTTTTATCTTGTTTATGCGTGCTTTCAAAGTACAAGTAAAATAGTGATGCTGATTTGTAGCAAAGTAAGATGTGATCTCCAAGGAAAGATGAAGTGTAAGCTGAAAGTTAATTCAAGAGGTGCAATACGATGTGCGCAGGCTACCCAAAAGAGAAAGAAGATGCCTGAACTGTGTGATGAGAGACGGGACTGTGAACTCAGTAGGTCTTTGTTGTATAAGGACTTGCTACTAACCGAGAGAAATTGTGTGTAAACACGACGTGTAACGGACCAGTGTTTATCATTCAGAATGCATACAAAAGGTAATGTCAAGATTTTGCTGATGTTCCAGAAACTCGAGGAGATTTCTGTCAAACCTAACCATCAGAGTCGAATAGAACTGGTCATCTTTTACAGATAGGAAGCTACAAATTCACAATACAGTTTCGTATCCAAGAAAGTTTAGTATTTTGTCAAGATACCTGAAAAAATCCTGGAAAGAATATTATTTATCACTAGTATTATATTATTATTTTTTTTTATTCTTTTCAGTTGGAAACCTTATCACCGGTTATCAGCAACATGGGGTATGTTTGCAAACCGTGGTGTGACTTGTGCGCGCGACTTTACGGGGATCATTCTCGAAAAGTCCGTGAAGATATAGACAAGTGTTTCATCACCGACTCTAATTGTGTGAACGATCAGATGCCAGAGATATCAAGATTCATCAGTGGTCTTCCT
Source organism: Macrobrachium rosenbergii (assembly GCF_040412425.1). NCBI lineage: Eukaryota > Metazoa > Arthropoda > Malacostraca > Decapoda > Palaemonidae > Macrobrachium > Macrobrachium rosenbergii. The sequence continues at coordinate 31,085,318 of NC_089793.1, read as the reverse complement.
TATGTTGACGTCACTGACCCCAAAAATATAGATCCGTCCTCAGTGGTGGGATGAACGTAATGTCAATATAGGGAGCATTTTGCCCCAGTAAGAATTATAGATTTCTGTATATATATAAAAATGGTTTTATTTCCACCGCATTGCCTAACATACAAGTATGTATAATTACTTTAAAACTCGGTGATATGTGATTTTATTTATGCACAAAATAAATGCCTATATGTATGTACAATAAAGACTGCACAATAAAAACTAAGTTACTTGTACTTTTTCTTAATATCCTTTTCCAGTAATCCCTTAATCTACATCTTCACAGAACTTGGATGAAGTCGCCATATTAACCTGTCAACAAATCATCCGGCGAGATGTAGATTACTGTGTCCTGGAAAACCTTCTTTTATCTGCATTCAGTAAACCGTAGTTCTTTTACAGCATTCAGTGAAAGTTATTGTCAAAATATCAGAAGTTAGAACAACAGATAAACAGATCACCGGCCTTTTCAAAACAATTTTATTGCGTATTTTTGGACTAAGGTAATGGAATGGACAAGTAATTTTATTAACCTATCAGTAATTTATATATATATATATATATATATATATATTATATATATATATATATATATATAATATATATATATATATATATATATATATATATATATATATATATATATATATATATACATATATACATTACACACACATACATATATATCACATTACACACCAAGTCATTACCTCGAACTTAGTTTCCAGAACCCCTCTCATAGGCGAATTTTTCGCAGTTTGGCAGTCTCTAAAAACGCTAGTAAATGCTTATTTCTAAAGTTTAAACACTAAATATGACCCTAACCATGCTCCCAAATTATTAAGCTAACTTTTAAGCGAAATTAAAGTTACTGTAATTTCATTTAAAAGTTAGCTTAATACATTACCCTTAAAAAAAGAAATACTGTAAATGGTTGACATAAAAATAGAGAGTTGGAAGAGAATATCTGTCTCTCTCCCCTTCCAACCGATCTATTTTTAGAAGTCTTCTCAATCTCTTTGTAATAACTTCTTTATTCTGCGTCTCTTCCTTTTTGTTCTGAAATGCTTTTTCATGAACAAACAGTGATTTTTATTTGGACCAATACATCTCTTAGTTATTATTCTCTGTGTTTTAGAATGTATTTGCCAAACTAGCGCATTTACATTTCGTAGACAGTACAGGTAAAATTAGATCAATTTAAACTGTCTACTATACAGGTAAAGATACACAGAGAAATAATAATTTGTAACATTGTGTGAGCGCTAACTATGAAAGAGAGAGAGAGAGAGAGAGAGAGAGAGAGAGATCAGGGTTATCCTTACTTAAAAGAGTGAAATTATTTATCAATTATTACGGAGACAGAGAGAATGACACACGAGAGAGAGAGAGATATTCTCCTTACTTGAAATATCAAGTTAAATTATTTACGAATTACTACGGAGACAGAGGGAATAACATGAGAGAGAGAGAGAGAGAGAGAAGTTATTCTTATGTTAGATATCAAAAGAAGGAAATTCTGTATTGAACTAACTGTTAAATGAAATTAAAGTTACTGTAATTTCATTTAAAAGTTAGCTTAATACATTACCCTTAAAAAAAGAAATAAATGATTGACGTAAAAATATAAGAGTGTGTGAAGATTAGTGTACTATTTCTCTCTCTCCCCATTCCACCAATCTATTTTTAGAAGTCTTCTCAACCTCGTTTATAAAAACTTCTTTATTCTGTCTCTTTCTGTTTGTTCTGAAATGCTCTATGTCTCTATGTTTTAAAACAGCGCCTTTACAGTTTGTAGACAGTACAGGTAAAATTAGATCAATTTAAAATTATCTACTGTACAGTTAAAGACATACAGATAATCAGTAATAAGTAGGTTGCGCTAACTACGAATGAGAGAGAGAGAGAGAGAGAGAGAGAGAGAGAGAGAGAGAGAGCGTAAGAAACATTCTACCTGCCAAAGTAAAAGTAAAAGTTGTAATATTCTGTTTAGGAGGGGTAAGTTTTATAACAAGTTGAGAAGAGCACAATGAACTATGCCACACCACAGCTGCAGTCTCTGAGAAACAGGTGTGTCCGGATCCAACGTAAATTGCCCAGACTACCTGACTGGAAGGGTTGATGTGAAAGTTTAAAGAATAGAAGAAGTTTATTAGTTTAGGTATTTGATCGTAAATATGATAGATTATGGCAGGATGCAAGAAGAAGTAAAGAAAATGTGAGATGGTGAAAGTATCAGGGCATTGGCAAAACACTGAAAGAGACTTTGAATGTCTGTGGAAGACGAGGTAGGATTGTATGGAGTTATTGTTGATCCAACTCTCCTTTATGAAAGTGAAATATGGATTTTGAATAAGAATGAAAGGAAACAGGCTGAAGCTGCTGAGATTAACTGTTAGTGTAGTATATATGGTAAGAAGACTTGGAATGTTGGAAAACATGGCGATAAGTAGAAGTGGCAAGAA
>NC_089793.1:31067823-31077823 GCF_040412425.1 Macrobrachium rosenbergii | reverse complement strand
TCTATGACCTTTGTACTGGCGAGTTTTTTGCCATTTTACTGACACTACCTGCACCTACACTAAGTTGGCTTGTGGAAGGAGCCGAGACCAATGGCGACTTGAGCTACCCCAAGCTTCCAAAACAGACACAGAGTAACGCCTGATGGAGCACGACGTGTTCCGGGCAGCCCACTTAAGCCTATGTCTTAGTCTCAAATGTAGGGGAAGAATTGCCATCCCAGCAGACCAAGGGCTTTTGTTGCAATTGATCACTGCATTGTCTATTCCAGCGTTAAGTCTGAATGTGATAATTACTCCCAGTTCTCTTTCCGCTCAACTCAGCCTCTCATTTTCATGTTTCAAGTTTCCCTCTCTTAAACAGTCACTGACTAAGCAAGTCGTAGCAAACCCATATCCCATTTATGAAGTCAAATATATTAAGTACAATTATTGTTGTTTAGTGGAATTGCATAAATTATCCTCCATGGTGTTAAAGTAATATTCTTGATCCAAGATCCATCCCTTGCAGTTAATTAATGACAAGTGAGAGTTTCCATGATACTGGAGTGTTATCTGGGTACAGCTCTTCCAGAATTGTGCATGCCTTGGACCTGGCCACCCTCTTGTTTGGAGAAGGATTAGCATCCTTGATACCAAGAACGTCAATTCACGCGCTTGCAATTGCCTTTATGTTGAAATATCTTGTGTCCAAAGTGGACGAAGTCAGAGCTGTCGTTAGCTCCCGTAAGAAATCAGTTAATTTTTTGCTTTGTTGAAACTAGTTGTTTTAGCAATGTTGTTGAGTTAGTTCATGTGTTCAGAATAAATCGCTATATTTAGTAACACTAGTCTCAACTGGCGACCTGGTCTAATTATGTTAATTATGTCTTTTTTTAGGTAACTTTCAGCCTTAATTGACAGGATTACGTGGGTCTTTGGTTAAGCAAGGCAATATTAATCACAAAAAGTTAATAATTAAACTTATCAGCCAAAGGACCCACATAACAGTGACGTTACCTTGCCACGATCCCTGTAGTTAATTAATTACCTTATGCTAGCTATCCCACAGAGACATAAAGAACTTGGAAAATTAAATATGAATTAATTCAAAGATAAAAGTCAGATCATATTAATTTCATGCTAAATTCTCCCAAACAAGGATACAGGCCAAGGTAAGTAATATCAAGAATACCAATTTTATGATAATAAGAAGAGTAGGTAGGAAAGTATGCATTAAATGAGAGCAGCTGTAAGTTACAATTTACAATAATAGGAAGCGTTTACCAAATTTGAATACTGAGCCATAGCTGCATACCAGTCAAGGTCGTAAAAAGTTACCAAGTCAAGATTTAATATTTTGCTATTCGCTGTCCAATGATGAATGCATGATATTAAATTTTTGAACTAGTTAGCTATTGCATGACAGTATTGGGAGGGCGTGTGCCTAGCGCTTCTCTCTTAAGATAGGACGGACAATTTAGAAGTCCACAGGATATTTCTTACCAAGCAACAAGTGGAAACCCTAGAGAGGAGGCCCTGGCTGAGCATCACAAAGAGAATTACTTCCCCTCATGCAAAATCATGTTAAATTTCTTTTCCATTAATATCACAGATGAACTATATTAATGTTTAATTTTATAATTTGCCTTTTACAGTAACGTAAATCAGGCCAGTAAGGACGTCACATATCCATTCCTTTGTATCGTGAAGGACCCCCGCAGGGAACGTGGTGGTCAAGGGTAGGAATTAATTACGAAGACGAGAAAGAAAAAAAGTGAAATCATGACAAATTCTTTTCTGTCTTTATAATGTGAAATTGTAAGGACGGGATTGAGTGACATACTGGCTGGGTGTTGACTGGTTTATTGGTAGTTCCTTACTGAATGAATGTACAGAATCTTCAAAGATGTTATTGGCCCGTGCGGGCTGTAAAGTAGCATCTACACACAGACAGGGGAAAGCAGAGGTAACGATTTTGGACATCTGTGTTTGTCGGCAGGCAAACAGATGGGGATTGTGAGAGACATCAAAAACGTACAGTGATAAAACATATATCAATGGAAAGGCCAGGAATTCTACATATGGCCAATTGCATGAGATTCGAGGCAGATTAATGATTACAATGCAGTAGCACAATATATGTGAAATGGCGAGACGTTTGGCATCTTCACAAACAGAAACATACATACAGTGTGATACAGAAGATTCGGTGGAACATTATGAGTACATGATTAGAATGCTTGCATGGCAATGCAAGTAGTGGTGATTGTACATAAATCAAGACAACCGTGGTTAGGGAGAAACAGACGGAAATATTGTATGGTAGAATTGCGTTCCTTCAAAGAAAGAAAACGAGATGCTCTTGTTCTGTCTTGTCCCGTCCGATGGATGACGAACACACGAACACACACGTGTGTTTGGAAGAGATGGCGTTGGGGCGACGGGCTCTTACAATACTCCCCCCCAAGCAAGGCATCTATGCGGAAATCGTCTTGCTGACAATTGTAATTGGCCCGAAGGGCTTGGGCTAGGGGCGGGTAGGAGTCTGAAGGGCAGCGCCGGCCGGCAGGAACTCGAGGAGGATGGTTGCGGGTTGAAGGGTTGTGTCAGATGATTCTTCGGTAGCCAGCTGGAGGGGGACGGCTGAAGGATGACGGCGGCTGATCCTTCGGTAGCCGGCTCGAGGGCTGAAGGATGACTGCGGCTCATCCTTCGGTAGCCAGCTCAAGGGTGGCCGGCAGCAGGCTGAAGGATGACGTCGGCTGGTCCTTCGTTGGTCAGCTTGTCCGGTACGAGTGGGGGGGCAGCTTCAGGTTTCCTAGAGGAGGCGTCCAGGGCTCCGGTGGTGGGGTGGGTCATCACGGAGGGTTGGACATCTACTAAGAGCTCGGGAATTGCGGGAAGCGGCGAGGCGGTGAAGGGTCTGTTGGGGCGTGGGTCGTCATCTTAGGTCGGCCGGGTCCTTCTTGTCACTCCGGGGTCACCAGTGTAAGGACGGGATTAAGTGACATACTGGCTGGGTGTTGACTGGTTTATTGGTAGTTCCTTACTGAATGAATGTACAGAATTTTCGAGGATGTTATTGGCCCGTGCGGGCAGTAAAGTAGCATCTACACAAAGACAGGGGAAAACAGAGGTAACGATTTTGGACATTTGTTTGTTGGCAGACAAACAGATGGGGATAGTGAGAACATCAAAAACGTACAGTGATAAAACATATATCAAATGGAAAGGCCAGGAAATTCTACATATGGCCAATTGCATGAGATTCGAGACAGATTAATGATTACAATGCAGTAGCATAATATATGTGAAATGGCGAGACATTTGGCGTCTTCACAAACAGAAACATACATACAGTTTGATACAGAAGATTCGGTGGAACATTATGAGTACATGACTAGAGTGCTTGCATGGCAATGCAACTAGTGGCGATTTTACATAAATCAAGACAACAATAGTTAGGGAGAAACAGACGGAAATATTGTATGGTAGAATTGCGTTCCTTCAAAGAAAGAAAACGAGATGTTCTTGTTCTGTCTTGTTCCCTCCGATGGATGACGAACACACGAACACACACGTGTGTTTGGAGGAGACGGCGTCGGGGCGACGGCTCTTACAAAATAACTAGCATTTGTGGTATTTTAAGTTAAAATTTGCATTCCCACATAAGCGTCATTCGTTTTGTAAGAGGAATTCGAGTGTTTTTTCTTTTGTATTTTAATAACATAGTGAAAGGCGGGAGATTTGTATTCCTCCGCCAGCAGACGTCCCCCACAACTTGCCCCCAGTAAGGCTGTTGTGTTTTGGGCCATGAGCTGTGTGTGGTCAAGTGACTTGTCCGCCATCTAGAGAAGGGGTTGCCTGCGACCCCTAGCCGCCATCTTAAATCTTTGTTGTTGCTGTTTACCTGTGTGACATCAAGAATAACGTCTGCCTCATATGCTCGACTTAGCGAACTACTTTGTCTTGCGCATTCCCATACTCGCAAATCTTAGGAAAAAATATACTTCAACTAAAGGGAAAACTAGATATAGGATTTGATGCAACAGGTAAAAGAGAGTTAATAATTTAGTCAGGGAATAATTTATTTAGTTAATGTAACAGAAGTTCCTACACAAATATACACTTTCACGGGGAATTATATAAAAGAAAAAAAAGCAACTCATAATTTAACCATACTTACCAGCCTAAGAATTAAAGAATATTACCAAGAATTACTAAGAGCAATGGTAATAGGACATACTAATATTGGTAAGACAACCCCTTACCTAACATAACGAAATTAATCAAGAAGTATTCAAGAAAAGAAAACCTGCTAGTGTGCATTTACAATTTTCCTTATTTACTCAGGCAGTGCGAACTTTCCTTCTTGGATACTTTTCTTTTCTCTCTCTCTCTCTCTCTCTCTCTCTCTCTCTCTCTCTCTCTCTCTCTCTATTTCTTTTATCCGTTTACGTAAGCATTTAAGATAGCTCAAAAGTGCACATGCACCATTTTCATTGAAGAACGGGCCGACATAGGAATAATTAATTAAAATAAATCAAATAAAAAGAAACGCCTCTGTCCCACAGATAGATGAGGATAACTTAAAATTAACCACAGTTATTGAAAACTGTCTGCCACCAGTGGGGTCTTTTATCCAGACTCAAGCATAAAAACCTTCCTCCCTCCACATGAAAGGAAGTAGCACAGCTGGTACTAGAAACTAATCACCCATGAGGGACAAAGCAACCAAAATTGATTTTTATTTTCCACAGTGCCACTAATCTGAGGCAGTGTCACAAACTGAAGCGCTTACCTATCTGTTTCTTCTTACCTTCCCTTTTTCTCCTACTTATTAGTTACGCTGTGCTTGGGCAGAGTGCAATTAGTTGTACTCCAAGAGAGTGTTGATTCCTAGGAATGCACTGGCACCATAGTGCCACCCAAAGACAAAAGGTCCTTTGTGACTACACAAGCTACACCTGTACCTAGGGATACAGAGTGCCATAAGTGTGACCTTTGCATGGTACACTCAAACACAGTGCCACCTTATTAAAAAGGTACCACACCACTGAAGTGTCACCCAAATCTGAGGGGGACACTTCCTCAATGCCGAAGTACGTCCAGTCATCCCAAGTAGACGCCCTTACCTACCAGAACCATGGCGACAGAACATTACAGAACCTTAATGGATCTGGAGAAAGAAGCAGGTCTCACGGGACACGAACTCACCAAGTTGGTCAAGGAACAGCCGGATGACTTGGCCAAGCAAGAGAGGGAAGAACGAGTGGAACAGTGGAAGGAAAAAGAGGAACAGAGGAAGTATGAAGCAGAACAGAGGTGGCTAGAAGAGGCAAATGAAGAGAAGAGAAGACAGCATGAATTAGTCTTCAAGGAAAGCAAGCAGCTAGTTGCCTTGATGAGGTGATGTAAAAGGTAGCGCTCGTGGTCTTTGGTTAGGTGATGTAAAGGTAGTACTCGTGGTCTTTGGTTAGGTGATGTAAAGGTAGTACTCGTGGTCTTTGGTTAGCTGATGCCACAGTACGTAGGTATGGTGTCGGCACTGTGCCAGGTGTGGCACAAGTGTTGTAAGAGCCTAGTGGCTCTGTTACATACAGTTTAAATTTGCCATGCAAGTAATTGCACGAAAGGAAAGTCAAAGACCCAAAGTGCCAGAAGGTCTGGCAGTTGGCATTCTGCATTGGGAAGAGTGTGATGCAAGGTAAAAGATGAGTTGTTACAAGGCATAAAATAAGTTTTTAACTGATTAAAGTTACAATAAGAAAATGTTACAATAAGAGATTAATTTACAAGGTTATAAGTGGTTTTGATAAGGGAAGAAACCTGGCATCTTACTATGGTTAGAGGTGCCAAACTTCTTCATGAGATACAGTAAGACATTGTGCCATATGGGTACGAATGTGAGGAGAGCTCAGCAGCTCTAATAAGACCATGTGAATGGTTCAAACTACATAACAAAAACAAATAAATGGGGCCATGATGTGTCCTCAGGTTGCCAGGCTGGGAACCACTAGGACTTAGGCTAACTTACTGACTAAGGCTATGAGGAATATGTACAGTAATACTCCGAACTTGTGCGATTTGAGTTGCGGGAATTCACAGACACACAAACTTTTCATTGGAACCTGATTAATTGTCATACATGATTTTTTCACAGACATGCCAACTTTTGCAAATACTGAGAAACCCTGCAAAAGCGTTTATGTTTAATTTTTTAGGTAATTTATAAGTTTTCAAGTTTTATGTAAAAAATAGCATTAAATAATAAAAGTAATAATTTCTCTCTCTAATCTCTCTCTCTCTCTCTCTCTCTCTCTCTCTCTCTCTTTAAAAAGAGATGAGAGAATTTTATGGTACATGTATATGTTTTATTAGTTTTATGATAAATAAATTTTTTACGTAATAATAATTACTGATTCTCAAATATTAATAAGATTATTAATATTATATATAATAATAATAATAATAATAATAATAATAATAATAATAATAATAATAATAATAATAATAATAGTGTAAGTACAAAATTCGTATGTGATATGTATTTTAAACAAACAAATCTCTTTCCCCTCATCTTTTGTAAGAAGCTCGAAGGTAAAGCTGGCAGACATGTCGATTTACCATGACAAGAAAGGGTATTGTTGCTGATTAGCAGGTCAAAGGTCTCTCTCTCTCTCTCTCTCTCTCTCTCTCTCTCTCTCTCTCTCTCTCTCTCTCTCTCTCTCTCTCTCTCTCTGTGTCCGTAATAATTCATAAAAAATTTCACTCTCTCAAGTAAGGACAACTGTTATCTCTTTCTCTCTCTCGGTGGAATGGGGAGAGAGAGAAATAGTATACTAATCTTCACACTCTCCTATATTTTTATGTCAACCATTTATTTCTTTTTTTAAGGGTACTGTATTAAGCTAACCTTTAAATGAAATCACAGTAACTTTAATTTCATGTAAAAGTTGGTGTCATACTAAATTTCCATCTTTTGATATTTAACATAAGAATAACTTCTCTCACCCTCTCTCATATTATTCTCTTTGTCTCTGTAATAATTCATAAACAATTTAATTTGATATTTCAAGTAAGGACAATCTCTCTCTCTCTCTCTCTCTCTCTCTCTCTCTCTCTCTCTCTCTCTCTCTCTCTCTCTCTCTCTCTTTTGTGTTATTCTTCCTGTCTCTGTAATAACTGATAAATAATTTCACTTTCTTAAGGAAGGACAACCCTCTCTCTCTCTCTCTCTCTCTCTCTCTCTCTCTCTCTCTCTCTCTCTCTCTCTCATAGTTAGCGCTCACACATTTTTACAGCCTATTATTTCTCTGTACGTCTTTACCTGTACAGTAGATAGTTTAAACTGATTTAATTTTACCTGTACTGTCTATGAAGCGTAACTGCGCTAGTGTGGCAAATACCTTCTGAAATATAGAGACATAATAACTAAGAGTTGTATTAGTCTAAATAAAAAATACGTTTGCTCATGAAAAGCATTTCAGAACAAAGAGAAAGAAATGTAGAATAAAGAAGCTATTAAAAAGAGGTTGAGAGGACTTATAAAAAAGATAGATCGGTCGGAAGGGGAGAGAGACAGAAACTCTCTTCCAACTCTCTATTTTTATGTCAACCATTCATTTCTTTTTTTAGGGTAATGTATTAAGCTAACTTTTAAATGAAATTGCAGTAACTTTGATTTCATTTAAAAGTTAGCTTAATAATTTCGGAGCATGATTAGGGTCATATTTAGTGTTCAGACTTTAGAAGTATCATTTTTAGCATTTGTACAGACCGTGCCAAACTTATGCGAAAATTCGCCTTGCGCGAGGCGTTCTGGAACCTAACCTCGCGTAATTTTGGGGTATGACTGTACATGACACTGTGCTTGGGCACCAGTGCCAGGAGAGCACTCTGCTTGGTCAGTGTTCATGTTTTAAGCGCTTGATCTTCCAGCTGTAGCATTGGAGTTCTTAGCCCCTTGATGCGGGTAGCCTTCCAGTTAGTTCTTCTGGGAAGTGCTAGGTTTTTAGTTGCTGATTTAGGTGGAGCCTTCAGGAATGAGAAAGTTTTCAATGTACATGGTGGACACTGGCATTGCTCAGGGCACTCAAGTGCCACTGGCAGGGAATTTTTGTCAGGAGTACCTGACGAAGCGTGGGAAAGTACAGGGCCCCTGGATGGCCTATAGGAGGGCTGTGAACAGGGTTCCTGGCCCAGAAGGAGGTCATGGCCTCCAAGAAAGTGTGTAGCTATGGCAAATGTGCAGATTTTAGTTTTGTGGGGTGTGGTGACCCTTAAGCGAACATTTGGGAGTGACCTCGGGGTGTAATTTGTACTCTCGATGGTAATAAGGTCATGTCTATCCATTTCAGCCCTATGAGGGACCTTGTCTACCTGAATCAGTGAGATTTGGACACCAGTATTGCAAAAGGTGTTGACTTGGCGTGCATGGTGGGAACCTTGGGGAGGTGCCACCAAGATAGGTCCTTCAGCTGGAAGGCCTAATGGAATGGAGGAATGGCAGCCGCACTGGAAATGGTGGTCATCTGGGAGAGTTTGCCACAGGTTGGCACTATTTTGTCACTGATTGCAATAGGAAAGAGTTCCTCTTCATTCAGGACTGGCACTGAAAAGTGAGGCAAAGATGGAGCCAGAGGTTGTGAGTCTGTGGAGCCATCCAGGCAGGAAGTAGGAAAGGATGGCCAAGACAGATCCTCAGTTTGCGAGGTTGGGGAGCTGCCAAGGCATGAGATAGGAGAGGGGATGAGAAAGCTGACAGGCTCCGTATTAGAGCTGCTGTCGGGGACATGGATCACATCCATAAGTTCTGAGATGGCTACAGTGCCATCTGGCACTGGTGGAGAGCCCTCTGTGCCGGAGGCTAGGAGTGTGGAGGTTAATGATTTTTCCTCATAATCACCTTTGGGAACGAGTCCTGGGTTTACTGGGGCTCAGATTTTTTTATGTAAAGGAGGACGAAGTTGAGGGGGCAAGAAGTCTGCGTTTTGCAAGAGGTTCCTCTTGCCCTGGCACCAAAGCAGGCTCAGGCACAAGGATTGAAGGAGTGACATCAGCGACCTCATGATCAATAGTGCCAGACGTCAACTCAGGTGTATGGTTCAAGTGGCCAGAATCTAATCTGGGGATTCAGTCCATGGGAAGTAGTCCATCAGTGGATCATGGCCAAGTTTGAGGTGGTGCCTTCTGGGCAGTCTTTCCTCTTCTCCTAGGTGGTACTGCTTTATTGTTATGTGGCCAGTGTGCCTGTGACTTGTCCCCACCCTGAGGAGGATGGTAGAAATTGTTCAGGTGATGCCATCCACCCACTCAAAAGTCATTCCTTTGTCCTCGCTGATTTGGGCACCCTCGGGTAGCATATGCTTTGCAATAAAAGAGCCCTTGGCCTCTATATCAGCCAGGGGGTATAATTGCCACTCGACCCAGGTTGAATCATAATCAGGGAGAGCAGTGTGGTAATCTCTTTTATTTAGTTCGTACTGCAGTGAGTCCCAGAAACAATCTGTGGATTTTTCCGGAGGTGTAGCGGTCCTAGGGACACTGGTGGAATTCTGGGAGTGCCCCAGAATTCCACCCAGTATCCCACAAAGTGCAGAAAGGGAGACCAGCCCTTGGGCTGTAGCTCTGGAGCAGGTGTAGGCTCTGGCTGAGGCTCAACATCAGGGATGGACTGAACCGAAATGCCTGATGGGGAATTAGAAGGGGCAGGACTCCTCTCGGGCTGTAAAAGGAGCTGAGTCAGGAGACCCTGTCCTAGGAGGAGATCATAGTCTCCAGGAAGGAAATCAACTACTCCTAAGGTACTGATCCTACTTTGTTGGGGGTGTGATAACCCTCAATTGGACAGCTGGGAGTTTTGTCCTACGTCTGTTGACACTTTTATAGGTTATCGTTTTCGTGGGGTTGATGACTGCCTGAGCTGGTACCTGGTCTTTCAGTGTGAGGGAGATTTTGCTGTGGATGTCCTCAAGAGTGGAGGCCTGATGACAGTGAGGACTGTATCTGGGAGGTGCCA
>NC_089793.1:30912823-31062823 GCF_040412425.1 Macrobrachium rosenbergii | reverse complement strand
GTAAGGGACAGCACAAACAAATTGCAGTGATGGAAATGGCAATCTGCCCGAGGCAGAGCGTGAGCAATGAGTAAAAGGGAAAGTGAATGGTAAGCGCTTCAGTAACATAGTCAGTGGCAGTGCCTCAGATTAATGGCACTGTGGAAGGGGAAAACCTTTGGCTTGCACTCGTGGGCGGCTAGTTCTAAGAACTAGTGGCTGCTCTCTGACATGAGGAAAGGAAGTCTGCTTCCTGACATGAGGAAAGGAAGGTTTTGGGGTTGCACTCTGTGTGATTTGGTGCTTGCAGTATATGCAAGTCTTGGATAAGGAAAACCCACTCATGCATGACAGCTAATAACTGTTCTTAAATGGTTGCTTGTTCTTTCTTCGAAAAGCACGAGAGCTCACTCCGCTGGCTAAAGCGCTTAATGGGAAAATAGGTATTGGAGACAAATACTATGAACACAGGCACGTACACAAGTTCACGCACTATGTGTGAATGAGTAAAAAGGGAAGAATTGATTGTGGGTCTAAAAAGATCAAAGTTTGGGCATTAATGGAAAAAGGGTTATTGCCCTTGGCTTTATGAATTAATGAGTTTATTCTCCAGTACTCGCTTGTTGTTATTACTATGCCCTTATTAACTTTCTTTGGTGATTATGTGAGAATATTAGAGTTCTCTCTCTCTCTCTCTCTCTCTCTCTCTCTCTCTCTCTCTCTCTCTCTCTCTCTGAGAGCGTATTTGTATGGGAATGTACTCATTGCTTTATTTAATTTACTCTAATTCATTCTTATGATAATTTACTTGGAAGAATTTAGCTAAGTTACTTTTCAAAATTTACTTTTAGAATTTACATAATACTACAAAATTTTTCATTAGGTTTTACATTAGGTGCAAAAAGAAATGGAATTTTGCTCAGCGAGTGAACGATGAGAAGTGGAACGGGGTGCGCGGGAGACAGTTCTCTTGGCTACTGGTGACATCACGCACTTCATGCACGATACTTGATCAGTAATTTACAATTAAAGGAAAAGAGCAATAAAATTTTCTGACAGAATGATTGGTGCTGATATGCAGGCTCAAATTATTTAGCTTGAAATATCAACAATTACTTTACTTTACTTAAAACATCAAAATAAAAATCTGAACTGGATCTGGCAGTCTTGTAGTTGTGGGAGTTAGACAATGGGATACGCATGCGCTGAATGCTATATCGTACGATATTGGGATAGGATGCCTACATTTTGTCCTTCCTAGTGGGCATCTCTCCCAGCCACCATGAAACTTGACTTCCTAGTGAATGGGATGGAGAGACGAATATCTTTAGAGACATCAGCACCTCCCACACAGCCAGCAAGTCTTAGATTTAAGACTGAGGTTACCAGTTAGTGGAAATCTACAGTAGCAACACTGTGACTGTCTGTAAAAGTAATTGAGCTCAGCCAATCAACTAATGAGCATTGTAATCACCAACGAAAATGAAACAAGCCTTGGAGCCAGCTTCCTGAATTGCTGCCATTTTGGTAAGCAAGCAGCCATAAACAGTCATGCACATGTGGGTTCCAATAGCTAGCAAAAACAGACTTTAACCACTAGTGTTACTCAACATCCACACTCGTAGTGGCCTATGAGATGTGGAGAAACCTCCTCTAATATAAAGAGCCACTCCACAGACCCTTGGAATAGCATTACACTTAAGTAAAATGGGGTTCTAAGACCCTGAAATCAGCAATTATGAAATTTGTTGAAAATCAGACACAAGAGTTTTGGAACAAAAGAGGATATCAAAATTATTAGCAGCAACATCCAAGTCGTTTTTATTCCTATATAATCCAGGGAAATTATTGTAAAATTCGAAGTTCAGCATCACCAGAAAAAAGCAATAACAGGTAAAACTAGCTTAAAGAAATATTTGCAAACTTAGCAAAAGCAATAATAGGAACGATATAAAATGTAAAATCAGTATTGAAAAGTGCATGCCCATAAAAAGTCAGAATTATTGCTGGAGTGAAACTGGTCATCTGGGAGAGGCTGCACACTCAGCAAGGACAGATATGTCTCCAGATTTGCCAGCCACCAAAGGAAAGGGGTAAAGCTGAAGAAAAAGAAAGTGATAAGGTAAAACATCCTGTTGCTAAATCACCTGGCATCTTTGGCCCTTCTGCTAAGCCTGCCCTGCACACCTTTTGAAAAACAAGAGGAAGAAGGAAATGACAGAAAAGTGTGCTTGAGCATCCCCCTAAACAAGGAAACTCCAGTCCAAGACAGTGGAAGATCCTGATACAAAGGCTATGTTGCCATCTAAGATTGAATAACAGTGATTTATTTCGGAGTGTCTTTCTTCTAGAATAGGTGCCTAATAGGCTAGTGAGTTTCTTCTACGCAACAGGAGATGACTATTCGAAAAGGGTAAGAAGTGTAGATTGCTGAGTGTTGTCAAGTGTATGTCAACAGTAAAAGATGTGTTAAGAATATGCTAGACTATTCTGAGTTGGTTTAGGCAAAGAAAAGTCAGTGACCAGAGAGAGACCTAACAACAGACTGTGCTCGCCAAACTTAGAAGGGACTGAATCTCTTTAGTGATTGTATCACATACTGCTTTGCACCAACGATCGGTTACAGCGATGAAGTCAAAGAAGTATATATATGGGCATAACAGGGACAAAGTAATTGACACAGAGAGAGAGAGAGAGAACAAAGAAATTTAGGGTAGCTGTGTATGCTACTTTATTTTCTCATCTTTTTTTGTATCTCCATCATTTCTGTGTGTACTCAGTACAGCAAGTTTGCTTACTTCTAAAGGAACAAGATCTTTAATACTGTTGTCTTTTCCCACAAAACTAAGGCACTATAAGTCATTTTCACCATGTTTCCATTTTATGTATGGTTACTAGTTAAGCATCATTTATAGAACCGCTTTTTTTTCTTGCTCTTGACAGAGTTAGGAGTGATTAGACTCAAGAATTTGCTGCTGCTTGGTAAGAATGACACGAAATTTGGTGAGTATAATGTGTATGGTGGTTTGTGTAGTATTTATTCTCATTATTTGTTCACATCATGTCATGTGTCCCACAAGGAACTATTTTCTGTTCTGTTCTCTTTATTAAGATGATTAGTGATATTGACAACAACCAGCAAAACCCATTTATATCTTTATTTGCTGACGATCCCCGTGTCTTGGCTCACCAGACTCGTGTGAAAACCACAAAGTCTCAAAATGAAGTATTTAGTATAGTCTGTCCTGAGATGCAAACAAACGCGGCAGCGATTATCAGGGGCTGCTTTGAACATGTACACGTTGGTAAGAAATGAAGAAACGTCTGTTATTATCTGGATCCAGAGAGATATACCATTACGATGAAGCACCAATTGAAAGATTTCGGTGTCATCATTTCTGGCAACTTTACAAGATCTACCCGTATCGATAAAACCATAGCAAACCTCTTTAAGCACTCAAAAAAATATTCAGAACACTTTCAAAAACTAATATCAGCACGATTTGCATGCTAGGAGTGCCACTGATTATACCTATTACAGATTATTGCTCGCTAGTATTATCCCCATATCAATCTAGCTGTGTTCATGTGGATAGGACAGAGGGCGCACCAGGTTAATAATTTTTATGGCCTTCCCTGCTCTGCTAGACTGAAGGCAATGGAACTTAAAGTGGCATCCAGCATAGGCAGGAACACTTTAAAAGTCCATACGTCTAAAAAAAATCAATTTGGGCTCAGTTCCAAATCTTCCAAGATGCTCATTAAAGCCAGAAACTTGTACCCTTCAACTCCAGCTGCTTTGCATCATAACCTGCAGAAATTGCTTGGCCGTGATTTGTTTGCATGGCCGTTAGCCTATTTAACTTTGTGTCTACTATAATGATCAACCCATACACACATTTAAGTATAAAAAAATTAGTAAGGCTCCACAATCCAATTCTAACTCGACGTTCAGTTCTGAAGTCACTTCAGTTATTAATGCTGTTAATAACCACACAAGAGAGCGCAATGATGATACATTGATCTTCAGATAGTTTCTACCAGGTGTTACCCAACCTTTTATCTCTCAGTCGCCGCTATAACTTTCTGGAAAAAACTTATGCCCCACTAATGGTTGAAAAAAATTTTAAAAATTATAACTTTATACTCAATATTCTGTTAAGTAATGAGTACAAAAATTTAACTAACATGTTTATTGATGTAAAAAGAATAAGTGAATCACTTTAGTTAAGTAAGAACTTTGTGTCTCATTGTCAAAGGAATGTTCTTGAATCTCACGCCCACACCTCACAAAAATTTTCCCAGGCTTCACTGGTTGGGAATCACTGTCTTCTTATATGAATTGTCTTCAGTAAACCTGTTCTGCCCCACAGAAAGCTCTTCTCCTCCTGGTGCCTGCATTGGTCATATACATGTTAGTCTACATGCGGGAAAGCAGAGTGATACTCACTTTACCAAGAACTTTCTTTTTGTAAGTTATAAGCTGACTTTTTTATCATATTTAGTGATGATAGAGATAGGTTCTTAGAAGCCCTTTTGTAATTTGTATTGGTAAAGACTGTCTTCCAGAAAATATTTTCTTTAGTTTGATACAGTCGGCCATTATTTGCAAGTCTGAGTAGCAAAAGTAAGAAATTGAAACTTAAAACATTAGACATTTCGCTCTGTTCAAAATGATTTCTTCTGAACCATGCATAAATCAGAATTAAGTTTTGGGCAGAACATGGAGTTTCATTTCAAATAAATGGAGTTATCTTGAAGAGCATATAGCTTATTTTGACCTTGAAACTATGATCACTGTAAACATACTAGAGGCCATTTTTCCAGCATGAATGAAGAAGAAAGCAATAACAGAATTTTAATTTTACCACAGAGATAATGGTACTTGGAATGGCTCGTTGCTTTCCTTTGATTGGCTTCCAGGAGGATTTCTGAACTGGAATGCAACAGAGACTTCCACTTCAACACTGAATGCACCTGAGAGTCATTTGGTCCCACTGAGAGGTATTGGTGATTCTTTTCTTCCCTTCGAGGAAGTGTATGAAAACGGCACTGAAGAGGCAGCCGATGGTAATCCACCTCTGAAGAAGATACTCTTTTGGAACGATGTGAGTGGACTCATTCAGTTTTCTAAGAAACATTTTATTTACCATTAAAGTTTCCAACGACCTGACAAACTCAGTATGTAACATTCTTTTTTTTTTGAAACGGTGCCTCATTAAGTACACATCTCCGATATGATTTGCATAGAAATATTCTTCTTTCCATGCTTAATTTGCTTTTGAATCCATACTTCAGCTTCACACTTATTTTTGTCTCACTTTGAAAGACTTAAAGTCTTACAGTGGTGTCTTCTCTCGCTCTTTGGCCACTATCGTTTAGACCACTATCGTTTAGACCACTGTTTCCTAACCTTTGCTGACCCCAGCATCCCCTGTAGTAAGGCCTCACAGTCTAGCATCCACTGTAATAAAGTTCCACAATTCAGCACCCCTAGTAAGGCTTTACAGTCCAGCACCCTCTGTAGTAAGACTTCACAGTTCAGCACCCCTTGTAATAAGTCTTCACAATCCAGCACCCCTAGTAGTAAGGCTCCACAGTCCAGCACCCATTGTAGTAAGGCTCCACAGTCCAGCACCCATTGTAGTAAGGCTCCACAGTCCAGCACCCATTGTAGTAAGGCTCCACAGTCCAGCACCCCATGCAGTAAGGCTCCACGGTCCAGCACCCCTTGTAGTAGGGCTCCACAATCCAGCACCCCTTGTAGTAAGGCTCCACATTCCAGCACCACCTGTAGTAAGGCTCCACAGTCCAGCAACCTCCTGTAGTAAGGTTCCACAGTCCAGCACTCCTTGTAGTAAGGCTTCACAGTCCAGCACCGTTTGCGGTAAGGCTCCACAGTCCAGCACCCCTTGTAGTAAGGTTTCACAGTCCAGCACCCCCTTGTATTCAGGCTTCACAGTCCAGCACCCCCTTGTAGTAATTCTCCACTGTCCAGCGCCCCTTGTATAAAGGCTCCACAGTCCAGCAACCCTCGTAGTAAGGCTCCACAGTCCAGCACCCTTTGTACTAAGGATCCATAGTCCAGCAACCAAGGTTTCACATTCCACCACCCCCTGTAGTCAGGCTTCACAGTCCAGCACCCCTTGTAGTAAGCCTCCACAGTCCAGTACTCCTTTTAGCAAGGCTTCACAGTCCAGCACCCCTTGTAGTAAGGCTTCACAGTCCATGATCCCTTGTATTAAAGCTCCACAGTCCAGAACTCCCTGTAGCAAGGCTTCACAGTCCAGAACCCTCTACTTCTGGTTACTGAGGTTATATTTGCTACAATAATAAAAGGATAAAGCAAACTGACGTGCAGTATGGTTTATTTATTTGCTCAGTCTTCAAAAATGACACTTAAGATGTTAATACTTATCAAAATCAGTAATAATAATAATAATAATAATAATAATAATAATAATAATAATAATAATAATAATAATAATAATAATATTATTATTATTATTATTATTATTATTATTATTATTATTATTATTATTATTATTATTATTATTTAATTGTGAGGCTGTTTACATTTTTCATTTGTACTGCATTTCCAGCACCCCCCAAATTGATTTCAAGAACCCCTGGGGGTGCTTGCTGCCCAGGTTAAGATACACTTCTAGACTCTCGTGGGTAGGTATCAGTGTTTTATTCTCTCACACAAAAACAGTTCTTCGGTGACAAATCCCAGGGTTTCGGTTTCGGTCGAGATCCTTTCGTCAAGTCCAATTGTCGAATCAGCACTTGCTTCACGACGGCGAACCGCACTATGTTTTCCCCAGAGGAGGTTGATGCAGTTGTCTGGCACGTCAGGTCGCGTGATCAGTCCTTTCCTCCCAGGAGGTAGGAGTTTAGTCATTTCCATTTCAGTCATTAACAGAGTTTAATGAAAAGCGCTTCCAGTTCATGTTATCATTATCGGTAACGTGATAGAAACAGTAGATTAATTTCAGTTTTCCATCAGTCAGTGATAGAAATGTATGAAAAGCACTTCAGTTTATTTGATAATTTTCATTTGATTCATTTTTAGGAGCGAATAAAAAATCTTTCTTTTAATGTCACTTTGAGTCCATGGTAATCCCCAACAAATATCCGTCATTATCAACAATACTGCATTTGGAGAACACTTTCGTTTCAAGTTACCACTTTCATTCATTAGCGGTAATATATGACCAACACTTGTTTCTTGTTGCTATCTGTTATTTGCCGTAGAATTTAAGGCAGTTTTATAACCTAAGTACAAGATACTCTTTCGGAGTGAAATATTGCTCATAATCGGGCGTGGTCCTTGATGAAGTTTAAAAAAAAAATAATCTTGTAGCCATAAATAGGATAATAGGATTGTAGTTTTGATATCCTTTATTCTGAATAAAAGCTCATGTATGAGAAGCACCGATAAAAACTTTTTTTTAAATAACACGTTTTTGTTTTTGTGCACAGGTCACCTCATACCAGATACATATACTGGCTTCTAGAATCGCCGATGCATGTGTATGCTAATCTCAAAAACTTAGCAAACGTCTTCAACTGGACCTTCACTTACAGGCTAGACTCCGATGTTCCTTATCCGTAAGTTAAATGCTTTTTTTTTTTTTTTTTTGAAGTTGAACGTTGGCTAAACGTCTCTCTCGAGTTAGGATACATGTTTGGTGCTCTCTCTCTCCTCTCTCTCTCTCTCTCTCTCTCTCTCTCTCTCTCTCTCTCTCTCTCTCTCTCTCAGTTAGACGCAATTTTGTCCAGTTTTCAGAATAGCGTCGTATCCCAAATGTGCTGTCAGTGAGAGAACAATTTCCCCAAAACAAGGTTTTCTCAGTGAGCGATGGACTTCAAGTGTTCACCACTCAGTATCCTTTAGTAATTCCAACTAAATATGCATCAAATAACATCAGTATTCACACTTTGAAGGTGCAGTGTCAGCGTCATTCGGTTCCCTTTTTGGGGAGAATTCTAAGTGACTGACGAATGTAAACATTGGTGAGATTTACAAGCTATATTTACGAAATGATTTTGACGACTTGAGGCAAATCGGTGCGTCCTCCTTTCTCCCTTCCTTTTGACACTCCGAACTGTGTTTTATTCTCATCAGGCTATCGGCGTCAGTTGCTTATACATGACCAGAACTTCCCATTGTACATTTATCGCCCTTTCGGTTTTTCTAATACCACAAATACTCACCTCAAAAGCTTCACCTCATTTCATCCATGTGCAGTCATCATCCATACTTCACTTCCACAAAGGTCAGTTGGCTCAACAATACCTATACGTATATTCCACCCTTGTCTTTCATAGACATTCTTTTCTCCTCTAACTCTTCTGCATACATCCTGATGCCTTTTAGTCCAGGCAAATTAGCATTTTTAGGGGGAAAATTGATAAGTTTTTGATATTTGGCAGAAATACTCCCCAAGGATCACAAAACAAATATCTAAAGAGTTCCCCTTCAAAGGGTAGCTTTCCGCATATTTACCGATTTTTCTCCAAGACGGTGCGCCGTAAGGATAAAAGGTATAGGGTAAATAAAAATAAAGAATTAAATTCTGCAGAAGTTCATCTCTATGTCTTTTTGCTTTAAATATTATAGTTTCGACGCAAATGAGCCCGAAAGTAGAGGACGCATTTTCGCCGAAATGTAAAATTATGCATTTCGCCCTGACATCCCGTTCATTTACTCTTAAACCACTCATTGCTTGTAAAAACACTATATAGATGCCATTGTAGAATGAAGATACCTCTTTCATTTGGTGTTTTTGTTTTCCTCTAAATATTAAATTAATGACGCAAAAGAAACAAAGAAACAAGAAATTGTAAATTCCTAGAAATGCTTATCTGTTTATTTCACATCATAAGATTTACAAGGAAAAAACTTGTAAAAAAAAATTATACTCTGCACATTTTTCGTTCTCAATATGTGATTATCATGTATATTTTTTCAGAGATGAATGGAATGATTTTCAGAAGCGAATGAGTAAAAAATTTACCTTGTCGTCAAGAGATGAAATGTTTTTGCTGCCATAAGACACTAAGTGAAGGTGAAATTGTGAAAGTGCAACAAGGCATCCATAATTTGAGTCGTGTTAGTGAAATCCGAAAACACGGTAATGAAGAAATGCTACAGAATGTTGGCACTATTGAAGTGCACAAGATATGTAGGCATGAATATATAAAATAGAAGAATATAGCCAGAGTTGTAAGAAAGAATAGTGAAAAGTCACCAGAAAAACAGCTGTCCTTGAGATCAGAGAAAAATTGAATTTCAAAAGTAACTGCTTGTTCATTGGTGATGTATGTGATATTGCTTCAGAAAGAAAAGGAATGTGGCACAAACGCAAAACAATTTGAAGTTTCTGAGTTCTGCATTTAAAAATTGCTCCCTGAGAAAAATGTTCCAAAATTAACGTTAGTTATTTTAAGGAAAAGGGGATATCATCATCACAAAATCTGACAAAGACGGGAAAATAGTTCATCTTTAGACAAGGAGACATACATCAATAAAGTTCAAGAACTTTCCCAAACCTGACGCGGAGACCTGATGATTTAACGAAAGATCCCACAACAAATATTGCTGCTCAATTTAACAAAATCAGTCAGAACCATCAGGGGTAAAAAGGACACAGAGCTACTGGACACATTTAAGGTAATCAACCTCTCCTCTTTTTTACGGCCTCCCGAAAACACATAAAGATGGGGATTCCTTTACTGGCCCATAATATCTAGCATACAGGGAGCTCTTTTCATGTGATATGAAATTATCAAAATGGCTAGTTCGCAGACCTGTTATCACCCTTTTCTAGGAACCTTCTCATCCTCCCACTTCAAACATGCAGAGGAATTTATACAAAAATTTAATAGTTTAAACATCCCCTCAAAACAACTCAGCATAGACGTCAGTCATTATTTACTAAAGTCCCGATTGCCGACATTTTTGTCTTTCTTAGAGAGGAAGTTACACAACCATATGAAGACCATTTTCCTCTTGGCATAGATAAAACTTTAAAACTTATCAACAAATCTGTGTAACTAACGTGTTTTTCTTTCAGTGGTAATTTTTAAAATGAAAATTTGGCTGTAGCATGGGAACTCCTCATCACCCCTTCTAGCAAACTTGTACATGGAATATTTCCAAACAGAACTTTTGTCGTCTATCAAACTCCATAATATGATCTGGCTCAGATACGTAGATGATATCTTTACTTTCTGGGACAATAGCTGGGGAGACTTTAATGAATTTTTAATAGGCTAAATTCAAGTTCAACTCCATAAAATTTAAAACGGAATGGGAAAAGGATGGAAAACTGCCGTTCCCCTAGATGTACTGATCATAAGAGAACAGAACAGATATGCATTTACAGTATATAGAAAACCCACCTTCGCTGTTTCTATATTCATTTCTTAAGCTACCATGACGTCTCCGTAAAGATCGTGGTAGGTGCAACTTATTCCTCAGAGGACTTAGGATATGTTCAAATGGGTACCTAGATAAAGAATTCAACACGATCCGCCAACACCTAACGCAACTGCTCTATCCACCACACATTATCGAGAGGGCTATTAACAAAGCGAGTAAAATATGCTATAGAGGTCCCACTCACAACAGACAAATAGATTTCAACAACAAAATAAAGCCTGACATACTGAAAACATCCAAAAAGCCACCGAACAACTCAGGTCTAACAATCCCTTCATTTTCCATTATCCCAAATCCATCGGGAGTTCGCTCATTAACGTATACTTAAATAACAAAGGGGAAGAAGCCGGAGTTTACAAGATACCGTCTTGTGAATTTGTAATGACATTTACGTTGGGGAGACAGGTAGATCGCTCTCATTTAAGAATAACAGAGCACAAAAGATCAGTACGTTACGCTTTTCGAAGAGTTTGGGGATTTTCCTACATATCAGAAATACAGGACATGTCATAAACTGGAGTGGGGCGGAGCTGGTTTTCAAAAGTAGCTGTCCGTAAAAAAGAAAGATGCTGGCATCTGCTATCATCAATCAAACCAACAATATGAACTTGTCAGGAGGACATTGGAAATCGGACGACATTGACGCTTTAATCCTCAGACCGCCTCCCCGAAGAAGATGTCCCAGGAAACGCGACCTCCAGAATTTGTGGCCAAACGGGAGTTAATGAGGCCAAAACCACTAGGGAATTGGTTATTCTCCTCCTTCTTAGGAAACGGTCACCTTTTGCATACCATCAGAGACTTAATGCCACACCTATATATGCTTTGTATATATGAACCTTGTAACATTTCATCTGTCCATATTCTACCAGTGAACAGGGGCACAGAAGCAAGTGCCCGAAATATATGGTTGCAACGTTTAAATAGTGTTTTATGGGCCTTCTTTTATTCATATATATATATATATATATATATATATATATATATATATATATATATATATATATATATATATATATATGCATCCCTAAATGCATCCGTCAGTGCTAAAACTTTCCAAATATGCGGAAAGCTACCCATCCAAGGGGAGTTTTTACCTTCCAAAGTTTACTCCCTTACAGAGGGAACTCTCATTCTTTGTTTATGACCGTTTTGGACTTCCCACAAATATAAAAATCTTAATATTATTTCTTCGTCTTCCTGGTTCCCATTTACCCTCATAATTTGCCTCACTATTCCTTTTCTGCTTTAACGCATGAACATTTTAATTAGCCTCTCAGTTTTTAAACATAAATATCCCCATATCACCACTGTATCATCTGTACACATCATTTATTCCACATCATAGATGAGAGTTTTTCAAGATGTAGAAGTCAATGGGTATGTGAATGGTAGTGTGGAATAGATGATGCTGCAGATGATAAAGTGGTGATTGGGGATGTGAGCACAAATTGCAGAGGCTGGTGAAAAATGTTCATATAGTAATACTGTAGAACGTTGCGCAAAATGTGCACAATAAGAGATTATGAAGGGTAAATGGGAACCAGGAAGAAGAACAAAAATATTTCCAGATGGATGATATGGGCTGTGAAGTGTTTGTTTTTGAATGGTGACATAATGAGAAAGAGTTTTCACAGGAAGGGTGGAGCATGGAAGGTAGTAGATGTGTGGAAAGTTTGAGAGAGACTTGGGTGTCTTATTAAGGTTGAAGCGTATTAAGCAATTGGTGAGGCAACTCTCATGGATGTAGTGAAGTGATGATTGTAAATGGAAGAAAAAAATTTGTAAGCTAAATAGAGGAATTGTTTATAATATATGCTAATTTCATAAGAAAAATTGAATTGATAAGAATAATAATGATGTTAATAAAATAAAACTGTAATTACAAAGGGTTGGAAACAAACAAAGGATTGGTCCCTTTTTGAGGATAGTTTGTGGAAAAGTTGACTGTGACACGTTTGTGAAAAGATATACAATCAGGAAGTGCTGGAGGAAGGAGGCTCTCTGACTCCTCTCTCTGGATAAATGGTGTGAAAGACTCTCTTAGAAAACAACTGTCTCTCTCTCACCCAGGAAGCAAGAGATAGATAGCGTGGAAGAGGAGTTGAAGGGTACAGTGTGTCCGGATCTGAAGCACTGACGGTGAGCTTCAACTGTTCAGTGTATGTATATAAAGTAAATAATGTGGAAAAAGTGTTTAGTGCAGGTGGTTCATCTATGATTTGAAAGTTTAGGGAAATGGCTTCATTTTGAAAAAATACGTTCATGCGAATGAAGGTAAATGAGGATAAGACAGCCCTCAGGCTGATTTGAACTTGAATCCAAGATGCTTGAGCTACAAATGCACACTTGTCGTTAACGATGAATGCTCCTTTTTATATTCGATTCAAGCATCTGTCTTGAAAACTTCATATGCCTGTTTAGTTGATGCTGTTTAAATCACTTTTCACCTAAGACAAATGAATGTTATGTGACTAATAATTACATGAAGCCTGCATATTTCAAGTGGTGAAAATTATTCTCTCAAATTACTTGCTTATTGTACACTTGCAGATGATGGATGACTTACAATGCTGCTTTACTTGTTGATTACTTGTTACTTGCAGGTATAACAGGGTGTACCGTTTGCGAACACCCAGGCCTGTACCTACTGGAAGAATTATGCCTCTGGCAAGATTTTAAGTTGGCCGCCTGGTTTGTCTCTAACTGCGCCACCAGATCTGGCAGAGGAACGAGTCAAGAAATCACAGTACTGTACTTTTAAATCTTTTATCGTTAAGCATTTTGAATGATCTGAAATTTTGAAAGAAGGGTTTAAGTGTATTTTCACCTTTTTCTGTTACCATCCCTGAACGTTTTTATCATAGTATCGTTTCGTATTTATAACGATGGGGCTATGTGTCATTTTTCAGTATAAAATCTTGGCTGTGCATATGCGTTCTATTGTATTTTTAAAAATGTGACTGTCTGTGTGCAACACATGTCACACTTCCTGTCCCATTCGGTGTTGTTGATTTTCCTGACCATGAAGAAGGGCCTTCTTGTCTTGATGACTGGGCCAGGCCCTTAATACTATCCATCCGTTACTTTGTTAAAGTGTTTTATTTTTATATAATTGGAAAGATTATTCAGAGTTTTCCATTAGCTTGATTTTCACAATGTGAATATTTAATGTTTGAGTATCAGTGAAATGCATTTTCAGCTGTTTTTCAGGATTTACTGAAAATTCCACTAAACTGTTCCTTTTGTTTCCCAGATGGACAATGCTTTGTAATGATTTTTCCTCCTTTAATGGTATTTTATTGAGAGATATAACGCAAACGGGTTTTCTCTCAAGAATGACTTAAAAGTGATGGAACTGATGGAACACAAACTAAACAGGATGTAAGCGGTGCAGCTGGGCTGAAAGGATGCTGCAAAGAATTCCCAGCCAGTGGCGTAACTAAGGGGGGCAGGGGAGGGTGGTACGCCCTGGACGGCACTGTCCGAGGGGGCAGCACTCTGGCATCTTTTCAGCAGCTCTGGTCTGGCATAATTCTAGATTTTCTGCACATTTCATCTGATCGGAGCACTGAACAGTGATTTATCGACTCTGCTGTTGGATTTTGATGTTGTTATTAGCGAATTCGCTTCTGACAAAGCTCACAGGGTTTCGTTGTAAATGTGCTGTGTTGTTTTTGTTTTAGTTTTATGCAATAAAATAAATAATTGAGATGTGAAGACTTAAAATGTGTTTAATTTTCAGCACTTTAGTACTTTTTAGCACGGAATGAGGCGGCACTTTCAGAGTACGCTACTGTTCCCAGTGCTGCCTAGTGGGGATGTGCGAGGCTCAGTGTTACCATCAGTACCTCCCCACTAAAAGGTGGTTTCTGACTTTGGGGTGAATGATCCAGAAAAGATAAGGAAAACAGTTCAAATATTTATTTCTCGTGCTTCATACATTTAAAAGGCTATAGGAGATTTGGTCTCATAGAGCACCTTTCAGTTTGATCATTTAGAAATTTATGGGTTAATTTAGCATATGCTAATAGAGTCATTTTTGAAACCTAAGGGTCTTTATAGTGGAAAATTTAATATATACATGATTTTGAGACTTCTCTACTACGTCGAGCAAAGTTCAGTAAACAGGCCAGTCATCATGGCTCATTGTAAAGTCAGTTTTATCCTTCAAGAGACTCACAGTGTTTGTGATCATGTGTTTTGTGTTGGAGATGTATTGGATGTCAGAATTCAGATATGAGGATATGTCATGTCAGTCACATATTCTGCGGATGAGGATGCTGATGCAGATGTTAAAGACTATGCGGATGCTTATATCCAAAACTTTTACTTTGCCACAAATATGGATGTGGATACAGGCGCGGATGTTTTTATTCATCAAGAGCAGATGCGATTGCGGATGGTACTGTGGATGTGAATGCATATATCCAAACCATCTCTAATATTTACTTCGCCGCAAATACGGATACAGATGCATACGCTTTATTTATCAAAAGCAGATGCGATTACACATTTTAAAAACTATTCGGATGCTCCGCGGATGCGGGAAGGTGTACATTCAAACAACTCTAATATTTACTTCGCAGCAAATACGGATACGGATACAGATGCAGAACGTTTTTAGCATAAGAGCGGATGCCATTGCGAATGCTCCATGGATGTGGACATCCGATACAACTCTGTCTTATGCATCCCTTAGCATTTATTTTCAATGACGCTGAAAACGCTCGTGGTCTCCGCAGGTTGGTGAACACGCTCAAGAAGTGGATGAAGGTTGATGTTTATGGACTTTGTGGTCAGTACAAGTGCCCCAGGGTGGTAATTGCCACAACATGCCGAACGGGACTACAAATTCTACTTTTCTTTCGAGAATTCCATCTGCAAAGATTATGCCTCCGAGAAAATATACACCGTCTTGAGGTAATTCACTGTAATTCACTTGTTTATTTCATAGCTCACTTCACTTACTGCTTGGACTGGTGACGTCATTCGACAACAACAACAGCCGCCCCACAGCTCTCAGACAGCTACAGGAATTATTATGCATTGCCTGAGTTAATGGAATGGAATAGAAAACTGTAGACCAAAGGCCAAGCGCTGGGACCTGTAAGGTCATTCAGCTCTTAAAGGGAAAAAGAGAGTAAAAAGGTTTCAAAGGTGTAAGAGGAGGAAAACCTGGCAGCTGCACTATGAGACAAACGTTAGAGGTGGAAAGTAAGATGGAGGGAAGAATATGAACGGAGGTACAGTAAAAGAAATGAAATGGGTTGTAGCTAGGAGCAGGAGGGACGCTGCAAAGAACCTTAAGTAATGCCTAAAGTGCACCGCGTGAGGTGCACTGACAGCACAGTCCCCTAACGGGAGCCTGAGTTAATGTATAGTAATTGCTGTTGTGATTAATGCAGAAATTTTTTTCTAAAGTTACATGCTGTATGTGTGGACATTAATAGTAATAGTATTATGTAAATTTAGCTAAGAAGATCAATCTACCATGAGGTGCACTGTAGGCATGACTTAAGGTTCTTTGCAGCTTCCCTTTGGCCCCTAGCTGCAACTCCTTTCATTCCTTTTACTGTATCTCCATTCATATTATCTTTCTTCCCTTTTACTTTCCACCCTCTCGTAACAATTGTTTCATAGTGCAACTGCGAGGTTTCCCTCCTGTTACACCTTTCAAACCTTTTTAACGTCAATTTCCCTTTCGGCACTGAATGACCTCATATGTCCCAGCGTTTGGACTTTGCCCTAAATTCCAAAATCTACTTCCCTCTCTTGGGTCGGCGTCGGTGACCCTGGTAGTTGTGACGCCAGATAACCCTCAATTAATCAATCAATCCCTCTCTTGGGAAGCTGAACTTGTCACGTGTCACACTCGTAGAGGCCTCACGTTTATGATGTTACATTACCTCACCCGTAGCTTGTAAGCAAATGTGTGAACTATTTTTCAGCTTGTGGAATTTCTTTCAGTAATTCGGTATTTCATAATATACGTTGACATAATTATGAAAATCATAATAGCCAGGATGACAAATGAATATTCTAATGATGCATGTGATTGGCATAACATCTTTCTGGACCTACTCCTCGAAGGGCAGAAGGTTAAATGCTAAAATAAATCTATTTTTGGGCAATTGCTAATTAGTGCTCACGTAAGAACAAGTAGCCTAGTAGGGGTGTCACTGCAAGCAGTTGCATTTAGTTCCTATTTCTAAGGTGCAAACATTTATTAATGAAAATATATCCAGTTTGTGTCTGATTGTGGTAATTTGAGGAAAGTAACTCTTTTGTACTGTATGTAATTGGAGTTTTGCACATACTGAATTTCTTCATGAAGAATATCTCCACTCATTTGCGAAAGTTGTCTGTTTTAGTATGTTCTGTAGTACTGGGTACTCAAGCCATAGCAAGATAATTCATGATTTTTAAGTGTTCTGCAAGATTTTTTTTTGAAATACTATCAAACATATGCCTTTGTCAAAAGTGCATTTAATAAGAACGTTCAGATTTATAACTTCTTTGTCTGAGGTTAACAGTATTATTTCTCAAATGACTCCCCAACCCAACAACCCTTGAAAGATATCTCGGTGTAGTACTTTTTATCAGGGATAGACAGTTTTCTTATGAACAGGCTTAATTTTGCATCATTAAAATTATAATTTCTAATAACGGATCTCTTTCTGTTTCACGGTGTTATCTTCTGTAACTTCTTTCAAATGAACACCATATTGTTTGGAAAATGCTTGAATTTCAAGTCAGGAGCCCAGTCTTAGTGCTTTTTGTTCCATATGAATCACATTTATCTTCTGAATACTAATAATAATGATGATACTTTGCTTTCAGGTATAATGTTGTTGTAAGTGGTTTATGGTCTTGAGCAAATTTAACAGCATTTTTACCTAATCTAAAGTCTCACATTAATGCTCTTGACTTCCCAATGAACGAGAGTTTGGCTAATCGTATCTTCTGTATTTAGATAAAGATGATACGGCATACAATGAATATTTCAGGAACAATAAGGTCGGCGATTTTTACTGCAATTTTTCTTGCATTTGATACAGTATTCATATAATATATAATTCTGTGTAAAAAACCTATACAGTCATTTACCCTACTTTTTAACATTCAACTTACAAATATTTTTAGGCAATAGATACATACAAACAGGATCGAGAAATTAAAATTGAGTTCAGAGCTCCCCTTTGCTACCCATAAGTTCAAATTTCAAATTTTGTGTTGTGCACCTGTTCTGTACATACAGTACTATGTATAGGTACAGTGTATCGTGTTATAGGATAAAAAAAGAGTAAAATACTGTATTGATTTTATATTACACTGTACGTTAAATAGGCATGAAGAGGACAGTAACTAACGCAAACAATTCAGCTTACAAATGGCCGTCTGGAATGTAACTCGTTGGGTGGTGCCTAGCTATATTTTTAATCTAATCTTTCAGGCCAGCCCTAGGAGAGCTGTTAAATCAGCTCAGTGAATCTATTAAACTAAAGTATAATTTTTATAGCATTATGCAATTGCATCCTCTAACGGAAAACGGTGGCTTTCAAGAAAAGTACAACGGACACACCACTACAGTTTTAGATTTAAGTGTGGAAACATCTGGATTTTAACCCCTTCGCAGATAACATTCACATCAACATCTCCTTCATGCACCTCAAAGAATAATTTGCAAATCCCAACTTATCTCCAAGAAGGCCCCATCAAATCCTAACTTATCTCCAAAGAAAAAATTAAAAATCTAACTTATCTCCAGCCTTTCTTCACATATTTCTTACCTTGTCGATCTGGGTCTTCCAACTCTCTTCTGATATCCACAGGAACTCCAGCTGACGTCACTACGTACTGTTCTGTAATGGTTTATTGCAAAAGCCCCTTCGTGATTATCTCTTTTACATTATGAAATTTCTGTAATGTCATATGCCTTAAGAACTATCATTTCCTCCATGTGGGGTAGTGCCATCAGTGCAACTCAACAACCCCTGAAGATGTCGGCATTTTAGGGATAGGTCTTTGAAACATCGTTCCTTCGGCCCCTAGCTGCAACCTCTCATTTCTTTTACTGTACCTCCGTTCATATTCTCTTTCTTCCATATGACTCTCCAACCTCTGCTAACAAGTTTGAGTTTCATCGTCAAACAGAGGTTTTCCATATGAATAGGGGTTTACACCTTTCAGACCTTCTTACCGACTGTTAGTTTTATCTTCAACGCAGAATGACCTGATAGGTCCCAGTGCTCTTGACTTTCCAAGGCCAAATTTGGCTATATTTCTTCTCTCTTCCACAGCCATTTTTTTATTACCTCTTCTGCATTTAGAAATTTCCATAATATCCCATGTAAAAACTGGTATCATTTCTCACTTCATGCCATCTAACTCTAAATATTCTTAAAATTTTATTCCCCAATCGACAAAGTTCAAATTTAAGAAACACTTCATTGTCAGTGATTGTACAATTATAGATTGTACTTGACTTACATATCGTAATCTTACTTTGTATGAAATTTCAGTAGTTTGATTTCCAAACTTCATCAAATGACCTCTCCATTCTTTGATTTGCTTTTTCAGTCTTTCTGTAAATTCCCAACTCAAGAGAACATGTACTGGATACCATTGTTAGTAAAAAATTTAAAGATTCATCCTCATAAGATCGTTTCAAATCTAACACCCCCAACTTTTGAGATCTTGATGACAACATGATATAAAATATTAACGGATATGGTAACGAGCTGACACCATTGAAAGAACATAGTGCAAGATCTTTCGCCTTTAAGCCATTATCCTGTATGAAAATGCCTTAAAGTGAAGGTTATTTAGATCTTTCACTTCCTGCTGTTCCAATTTCGTTGTGACCATATCCTCTATTTTTATGTCTATAACAGTAGCACCTCAACTTGACAGAAACTTTGGGGTCCTAGTTTTTCATAATGACCTGAGTATCAAAGCGTGTTGAGTCAACAAAGATTCCTTCAGATGACCCAGCCTGCACTAGAATATTTTCTGATATGATTTGTGCCAGCAGCAATTCCAATTAGTAGTTCATATGAAATTAAACAGCCCTGTACTTTAAGCTATAACATTCAATTCTAAGATATTGATTTAAAAATTTATGACATTATAATGGAAGCCAACCAAAAAAGTAATGACAGCAATATAGTTTTGACAAAATATAGAAGAAATTCCAGCTAACTTAAAGTCTGTCATGTTTAGAAATCACACATGGTACACATATATATATATATATATATATATATATATATATATATATATATATATATATATATATATATATATATTTATGATTTTCCTGGTTTTCTGGATTTGTAGAACACTTTAACAGGTCAGCAGCTTCGAATTTCATTCAGGTCTTGGCGTGGAGTTAAAATCTGACTTTACAGTCCAGGGAATCATAAAAGAAAAGAAAAAGGGGATATTTCATATGAGCTTAGGGCTCTAAAGCAAAAGGGAATGTTATGACTAAACACACAAAAACTAAAGTAATTGTTTTTACAGTAAAAACATAAAAAAATCTGGAAAAGTAAAAATAAACTATTGAGGCTTGCAAAAGCCTGGGTCTGGTCTTCCTACTGGAGACTTGAATGGTCGCAAGGCACAGTGATATTAAACTTTATCACTTGCACAGTAATTCAGTGCATTATTATAATTAATAACAGGACCAAATTTAAACATGATGGTATCTAATGGAGATATTTATTTAGAAAAAGTTACAATCTTTCGCAGACTTTCTGTCTTCATCGTCTGGTAGCTGTAAAATGACCAAACAAGTGTTCCATCTGCGCCTTGGGGAGAGAATTGAAACCCTTGTTGTTCCAATTTCGTGTGCTGGCTTTCTTAAATCCTTTAATTGACCAACGTCTTTTGTACAATGATAAACCAGCCCTCGGAGGACTTGACCTTAGTAAATGCCTGTAGCTTGTTTTCAGGGCGCCCGCTGATACTGTCCTAATCACTCCCCTTTTGAAGTTAGACCTTCAGCCATATTTTGATGTACATGTTTTTATCTTACCTCAAGGACGGAGTCCAGGTTTTGTTATCATCCAAGCTAAGTTGTGTATATCCCTAGTGTACCTCATTAGTAAACTAGACCCCATGAAGTTGTGGTCAAAGTGTGTTAATATTTATTATTATAATATTATTATTAATATTATTATTATTATTATTATTATTATTCCCTTCCATTATAGCTATGTTCTATAATTGTTTGTTTAACAAAAGGATTGTACACCATAATTTATATACACATACAAATATATTTTATGTATTTCCCTGAAGATGGAACGATTCATAAGATGCTTTACAGGCCGGCAACGGATCTTTCTTTAATTTGGCCGGGAAATCTGACTTTATGTTAAGGGAAAAGGAATACAGCTGGTTCCTTCAGAAAAATGGGGTGATTCAGTGAGCTTAGGGGCTTGCCACCCTGAAGATCTTCCTACTGGAGTCTTGAATGATGGCAAGGCACAGTCCAAGATGAGTTCTGGAACAAAGTCCTCTGCAATAGAGAGTTAACATTACAAATTTGTTCAGTAAAGGAAAATATAACTTGTATGAATGAAAAGTCGAGGCTGGAATGGTGCCAAGGACTCGAGAATGAATGGATGTATATTTACACTGGAACACAGAACATTGGCAATGCACTGGATAAAATGGCACAAGGACAAAGAGTAATACTGGCACTCAACAAACACTTCTAATGGCAAACTGTCAAAGACTGAAAGTAGTCTTCACTTGTACTCTTTCAGCCTTAGGGGAATCTGGTTCCCTGACTGTCTACTGACGAGGACACACACGAATGGCACGGCACACTAATCACTTGATCAGTCCGTTCCAAGGATGACTGTGGCAGAAAACGAGTGTCTACTGGAGTCGCTGTGGACAGCGGGTCAAGGGAGGGGCTCTCAGCACCTTTCAAATTCGCATCGGCGACAATTCTCCACTAATATTCCCGCAAAGATCTCTCCTGTCCTAGCTCCTTCTAAGACCTCTGCCATATATGTTGACCATGTGCAGAGATCTCCCGAATATGGTGACCGTGTGCCAGGATGTGTTATTTGGTGGAAGTGTTTCAGCCATCTCCTATCTCCCCAGGTATCCTGTGGAAAGACAATTCAGCCAGCTCAATCTCCTTTAGAATGGTTGCTTTTAAGCAGCTTAGGTTTGGCTAAGGGTCTGCTCCTGAGAATGGCACTCAGCCTCTTATCTTTGCCATTTCCAACCATATTCCTAATATCTGTTTGAGGTAAAGGAAGGGTAGCTTCAGATCAAAATGTTGATAACTTTTTAGTGTGTTGGTATCTAAGGGTCGGCTGTATGTTTTATAATTGTTTTAACATATAATAATAATAATATATATACATATATATATATATATATATATATATATATATATATATATATATATATATATATATATATATATATATATATATATATATATATATATACAGGGTATATATATATATATATATATATATAAATATATATATATAAAACAAAAGTATATATATATATAAGTTTCATATAACTGTTTAATATTTTGTGTGGCCTCCATTATAGACCATACCTATTCTTGAGGGTTATGATTTCCAGCAAACAGAACTGAGACTCAAACTAAGGCCTGATTCTATATATATATATATATATATATATTTATAGTTTATATATATATATAATATATATCCATGATACAGCATCCCTGTATGGAGGTATATGTAAATATATTTATGTATATATATACTGTATATTATTACTATTTTTATAATAATTATTATTATTATTATTATTGATAACATTTTATTCTTCCCTCCATTTATAAGTTATTTATTTCTGGTGATAATTGTTATTGTTTAAATTCCATATATAATCCCGTTGCTAGGTAACCAATTGGTTCTTAGCCACGTAAATAATATATATAATCATATGGTCTGGTTAAACTATATATATAGTCTATATAGAAAAACTATATATATATATTTTGTGGAGGACCCTAATATGTATATATATATATATATATATATATATATATATATATATATATATATATATATATATACATATGTCTAGAAACAAATGCACTTATGTATAGACGTGTTCTGAAGAATGTTGTAATTTACGAGTCACAGGAAACCACGGAGAATCCGAATTATTCCCTTTTGAAAATTTTAGAAACCATTGTTGGGATATCAGGTCTTGGAAGCAATTTATGACATTGAAACTGACGATAAGACTTATCCTCAGCCTTTTATCAGTCAGTGTTGACGGCGACACTTTCGTCTGCAAGAGTTGCTTAATGAAACCTTGACAAGAGGACATTAACCAGATTCACGGGAAGCACAAGGATTTCGATGTTTGAAAAGAAATTTTTAGAAAATACACCTGTAGCTTAATAGTGGAGCATTTGGCATCAAATAGGGTAAGGTTCTCTTCCCAGGCAGCATTTGATTCCTTCTATTTTAGGAAAGCACAAAGGAAAAGTTTCCAAGCATGAGACGTTTTGTTCACTGTGGAATATAGGGATGCATTCAGAGTGATGACTGTAACCTGACAGCTGCCATTTTAAAGTGTACCGTCAAGTTCAAAAGTTCAAGAAGCAGCCCTCTACGGTGATTTATTCCTCAACGGATTCAAAGTCTGATCAGTTCATGTTATTTACGTGTGTATTCAGAACATAGAAGATAGAAAAGATATTTTGATTAGTAGGGAAAATGAACTGTAATCTGAAAGTTTAATTAAGGGGGTTCATTTCAATAGGTCTTTGTTTTCTGGACGAAGTACTGATTGAAGAAAAACTTGTGACATGAGGAAGTGTAAAAGATACACAAAATACAAGATGGAGGCTTTGCTGAGTGGCCAGCGAAGGAAGCGAGCTGCTGGGAAATCAAGTCACTCTGTCAAATAGAATGTGAAGTCACCTAACATAGGAAACGACAAATTGACGTTTTTTAGTATCCAGAGTGGAACAAGAAAGGAATTTCGATATTTTGTCAAGAGAAACCTTGCAAGGATTTAATTAATTTTTTCTTTGAATGTTTTTCTTTCAGGTGGAAACCTTATCACAGCTTAGCAACAAGAACTGCACAGCCATGGTGTGACATGTGTGCGAAACTTCACGAAGACCAGTCTCCGAAGGTCTACAACGACATATACAAGTGGTACATCACAGATGCAAAGTGTTTGACAGTTCAGTCTCCGGAGATATCGAATTTCGTCAGTGGAGTTCCAATAGGGGACGGCGTCGACCCTAACAGGATAGTTCGACCTTGAAAGGATGCTCGCATCCTCAGTGTTGGGATAAACGAAATGCAAGAAGTTCATCACTCCAATATGTGTAAAAGTACAGAAGAAGAAGAGCAGTTTGGCTAAGTTAAGTATATCTTAGTTTAACCAGACCACTGAGCTGGTTAACAGCTCTCCTAGGGCTGGTCCGAAGGATTAGATTTATTTTTACGTGGCTAAGAACCAACTGGTAGCACTGTATTTTATGGTATAAACGTTTTTATACTGTATTTGCTTCAAAGCTGTCTTACGAGATTTAACTTATGGATGCACAATAAATACTACTTTGAAAAGCTGTGTCACTTCTACCTTTCCATGATTCCCATTGCAATCTAACTCCTTAAAAAGAGAAGGTCCGTTAGATTTCTAAACTTGGATGATGTTACCGGATTAATCTTGCTGAGACTTACCGGCAAGATGAAAAGTACATAGAAAAAAGCCGCACTATCTTCAGGTTACTAACTCCCCAACCCCCTCCATCCCTCATCCCCTCCCTATTCTCTGTTATAGTTGGATGAAAACTTTGGCATTCAGTTTTCATCACTGTGATTCCTTATTACTAAGGTACCATACTTTCAGAAATGACAGGAATAGAAGAGAGGGTCGATACAGCAACTCTTTCCTATTCTTTGTTGGTGTGATGAAAACTTTGGCATTCAGTTTACATCACCATGAATCTTAATTACTAAGGTACCCCATAGTTTCAAAAATTACAGCAGTATAAGAGAGGGTCGATACAGCAGTTCGTATCCCGAGGGATACTACTAACTGGATCCTGGGATGGGCGATGATCATCCTAAACGAGTTTTATTATTATTATTATTATTATTATTATTATTATTATTATTATTATTATTATTATTATTATTATTCAGAAGACGAACAGCCCTTTTCATATAGAACTATCCTTGTTATGAGTAAAAAAAAAAAACATGGGTGCACGTTGCTTCTTATTATATGGAATATACTCTCTCTCTCTCTCTCTCTCTCTCTCTCTCTCTCTCTCTCTCTCTCTCTCTCAAAAGAAAAACTAGACCGTTTAAGTCATATTTAGTTGTGACATTACGGAAGCTAATTAAACGGTCGAACCACCTACAGCATGTCAAAACCGCTATTTGACGGAAGGCTCAAAATTGACAATGCTTAATCAAAGAAGAGCAGAAAGTGACTGCGAAACGTTTCTGTGAATTCGGTAGACGTTTAGCTTAAGTGGAGAGTGAAGTACTGTGTCGACAGTTTTTATTTGAAATCAAACGTCATCAGTGCTTGCGAGTATTTTTGAGTCCGGGGCGCAACGACCAAGCCCTAAGGTATTTACACGAAGACAGTCTGCTGTCGCTAGTAACTGGCGGAGGGTAAACTTTTCAGGACAGTAAGCGTTTACACGCTGACAGTACTAAGGGACAGTAATTGCAGCCCGTCACCATCAAATCCGGCTCGACTTTTCTTAGATTTTTCAGTTTTCACTAGTTCTTGCCTGTAAATACTTAATTGTTTTAATTTTCTTTATTAAAAATTCCAGGTTGGGAATGTGAATCTATTCCTTAACCAGAGCATCCATCAGTTCAATAAGAGCCACGTCCCTCTAATTTCTATTCATGTCATCTGTATACCTAATGTTCCACAGACATTCAAAACTTAGGTATACATCCAGAAATTTAATAATTTCCCCCGAATTCCTGGCGTTTACACGAGGAATGTTCTGTCCGTCAGTAATTCGCTTAACTGGACAGTGGACAGTAAAGTAGCCTGGAGTCTGGACAGTAACTCTGCTCACTGTCCAGGCTAGTGAACTATCCAGGACAGTCCCCCTGTAAACGCATCTTCAAGAAGAGTCTCTGTTCTTCAGGTCTTGGCAAAGACGCTCTCGTGTTTTCCTAGTCGGGTTTTATAGGACATGGAGTGGACCCTACCAACAAGTGTTAACAGAGAGAGACACATCTGCTGTCTGCTGTTTCGTAACTGGATTTTTATTGCTGTAACCGGTGTAGTACTATTTCCTCAGAATTAACTGCTAAAACGACACCGCTCTAGTAGCTTTTTTCTGTTTGTGGAAGGTGGGTGTTGCGCCAAGTAGATTTGTTTTTAGCGACGATTTACCTTTTCTTTATGTAATTACAAATCTGACGGACGGGAAACAAGTGCAAATGGACGTTCTGCTTCATGATAAATGACTGGGAGGCATAACAAAGAGCTGTTTATCAATGTCTCGAGTGCAAAACCGTCGCACGATCTTAGCTGATAGACCGCAAACTCTTATTTCCCGGTTATAGAATTAGCAAAGCAGAAATGCGCAACCTTATAATTATTTTCAAAATCAAATGGAGGTTACCGCTTAGGTTTCCGTGTCTTAGTGTGACCCACACCCGCTCGCATCATGCTCTTAATGTTTAATGAAAGTTTCGCTAATGATCACCGGAGTTTAATTAGGTAGCTTTTCGTGGTCACCCGTTCATGCGGAGACCAGACTAAGTGTTACTTTCACTAAGCTACTCGCTGCACATTTTATCGGGACTTGAGCTTGGCAAGAGGGTATAAATTCTCATGCTGGAGTTCAAAATGAAAGCCGAACTCCTGCGTATTCTTCTTTTGATTTTGATTTTTACCTCTTGTCAGTGTCATAGTTTTCGTTCCCTTTATCTGTTGGTCTGTCAGTGAGATCCAGTGAAAACTTAGGGCCTGATTTTTGCTGAGGTGTGTGGAAAGGTAGCCTACATTGTTACAGGAAAAATGAATTCGCCTCTGGTTTGAGTTCAAATCCAGATCCAGTTGCAGGATTTACTAGTTCTTTGTTAATGTATTATTGCTTTTATTCCTTTCTTGTACACGAATTAAGTATTTTGGATTAATATGCTGAGTAGTTGATATATATGTATATATACACAGGTATAATGCATATATATATGTATATATATTTATATATATAAATATATATATACTAGCTGCCCAACTCAGCGCTGCCCAGAAAAACTCTGAATGACATTCGATAAACTCTCTCTCTCTTTCTCACCCGCTTTCTCCTCCATAACCCCCAAGTCAATTCTTCTGTCAGTTCATCGAAACTGCCGTTAAAACTTACGTGGAGGCAACAGTTTGTGGGAGGAGACAGTCCACTCACCATACCGATGAACTGATTGTATTACTTATAGTCTATTTTTTTAAACCTGGCAACTTGCACATAGCTGCTTGCCCCTGATTGGGTGGACATCCTGTTGTCCGAATCTCACAGTTTTGTTTTCACACTGTTTCAAAATTGTGATTATACGGTCATAGAGCGAGTTAAGAGCTAAGTCATCTAATGTTATGTAAATACCAGTTGTAATAAATGTAAGTATTAAGAAATTTCATACCGAATTATTATATATATTTAACAGTTATGTAACAACACTTACCAAAGCCGTAGACTAGGAGCATTTTTAAAACGCATGAACTTTAATGCTTAATTTCTAGGTAGATCTTTAGTACAATCATACCATTAGTGGTTTGGAAATAACCAAAATGTGTTTATTGTACATTGCGAAGGCTCTCTAATGCCTAAGAACAAAAAACTATCGTAGAAATTTAAGCTTGGCGGAAAAGTTGAGGAGGTGGAGTTGTGGGAGGAACAGTCAGTGAGTTGTCGTCTGCACACACCACTTACAACCAGAATTATTCAGCTTAGAATTGGCTATCGAGCAGGTGCCTCACTATTTTTGTCACCTATTTCAGCCATGGCCACAAGAGATGATACAAATCAAAGCACACGTGAACGAACTTCAAACACCAGGCAAAGACATACCTGAAAATCTCTGGTTGAAGAACAGTCTGTTTACTGAAATTTTATATAGCAGAGAGTAGCACACTAGCTAGAAAACAAAGTATTCATAAATTCAGTGCATGTTCAATTTGCCATTATACATACCCTAAAATATTAATGACATTCCGTCTGCAGTATTTTTGAAATAAAAAAATGAGCATTATGATATATAAACATCTTAATAATTATTTTAGGAAACACACAGCACCACAACCTAGATTTGAACCTCTCTGAGAGTACGCCAACCTTGTGTCAACCCTGTGGCTGTTCCTCCCACACCCACCTCAACTTTTCTCCGCCAAGCTTAAATTTCTACGTTAATTCTTGTTCTTAGGTTGTTAGAGAACCTTCAGCAATGTACACAAATACATTTTGGTTATTTCCTAAACTGCTAATGGTAGCTGATTATGCTAAACTCTAGCTAGAAATTAACTATTAAAGTTCACATGCGCTTGAAACATATTTCTAGTCTAGCTTTGTAAGTGTTTCTTTAACTGTTATTAAATATATATATAATAATTCGGTATGCAAGTTCTTTAGTACTTGTGTTTATTACAACTGGTATTTACATAACATCACATAATCTTAGCTCTTAACTGCCTAGATCATATAATCACCCTGAAAACAGTGAAAACAAAACTGCGAGATTCGGGCAACAGGACGTTCATCCAATCAGCGGCAAGCAGCTAAGTGCAAATTTGGCAAGTTTCAAAAAATACACTATAATTATCTTCCAACCAACTGATAGGTAATTGCGCTTATGGGCAGATCAGCACCAATTTCGTGATAGTTTGTTGCTGTATTTCATCTGAGAAGCATCTCAGACTCTCTGATCAGGATATGAATAAATTATGTATAGGTTTATTCATTTCACTGGTAGACCCTTTAACGCTATTTAAACTCATTCATTAATGTTGTATGAGAATAGATGTTTTTTTTTAACAAGAAGTATTTAGTCTGTACTCTGTTACACCTTTTTACTTCTTTCCTGTTATTAGTGAATTGCCGCAAGAGTTAGCCTTCCACCCCTTCATCATATTAAAAAAAAAGTGGCAAAACACTTTCCTATATGGCTAACTTCAACTCATGATACATATTTTTTATATTGCTTTTAGGGACGTTTTTAACTTAACATCGTAAATTACAACTCATTATCTTTACAATGACATCAAATTCCTTAACGTAGAATTGGTATAAAGTTACACATACGGCATTTATAGACTTGGTCAATTCATACAATAACGTAATCATGAATCAAACAAAATCTTTCCCTTCTTGGAGGAATGTTAGGCAATAGGTGTTTATTGTTTTGAATAAATACGCATTGATAAAGGATATAAATGAATATATATCATTCTAATATATAACCATAACCAATAATTTTATTTTCCTAAATAATGGGAATACTATTCCTTACTGTGTATGACTCACATCAGCAAAAAGGTATGAATTGACGTGTTGTGTATGCGCTGTGAGCACTTCGAGTTACGCCAAGTGCAGAAGCTGCTATTTCTAAATCCCTATTTGCATCTAATATTTACCCTCCATGTGCCTTTCGAAAAGATTTCCAAATGTAATGATCTACATTCCTGTAAAGTTTTAATCTAGAATTTTCAGTCATTATAATCCAGGTAATCAGTACCAAGCAATGTGAAAAGACACTTACCTTCCATATGCAGTGAAGTTATTTGCCAATTCACACAATAATTAATTCCAAGTGCTGGGGTTTCCAAGGTGGTATTTTGAATATTCCAGCACAGCCAACAATGTGTTGTTCTCCCTACACAATGTTGTTGTTATAAATGATGAAGGATCGTGTGCCGGACCATTTAAACACTGTGCGCAAAAAGGGAATGTGTTTATTTACTCATCATATCATATAACGTCTTCAACCACACGTATGAACAGGCAGGGCAAATGAGTTTGTTGGTAGTTTATGCAGGCTGAAATCGTTGCGTTAAGCCACTACTACACATGCACGGACTTAGCTTTGCTTACTACAGAAAGAAACTATTGATTTAGGTTTTCAATGTAGATTTTATTGAGGTAATAAACTGTTATATTAATTATATTATAATAAATTATGATCACGTAAATTTGATAAAAATTGATGTTATTGGGGATTTATTGTTGAGAAAGACCATACTGGCAGTGCCAGGCTAGGCAAGAAGAGTCAGGTGAAAAATGAAAATAAACCCAGAAAACTGAAGGAAAAGGTGACAAAAATGAAAATTTCATTTGTTTTGTCTGTGTTTGTATGTCTGTCACAGGGTAGGGGTTTGATTTTGAGTTAAAAACCTTTCTGAGGTGATACAGAGGCCGTGTGTAAGATTTAGACTGGGTCTGTCAGGTGGTTTGAATTTCCATATAAGCCAAACTTATATACGAGTACAAACATTCACTTTACACACACACACACACACATATATATATATATATATATATTATATATATATATATATATATATGTATATATATATATATATATATATATATATATATATATATATATATATATATATATATATATATATATTGAGAAGGATAGATAAGTTTAAATGATAGGAAAGTCAAGCAAAGTAAGTAACTACTAAGAGGAAAAATGATAATTAAATGAAACATTATCGAAGGTAAATAATTTTAGAAATATGAGTCAAAGAGAACACAATTGTAAAAACATTAATAGGAGTAAAAACTTATCAGCACAGATTTATATATATATATATTATATATATATATATATATATATATATATATATATATATATATATAGATATAGATATGTTTTTAGCTGTGGGATCTAGTTTAACCAATGAGATACACCAGGGAGATACACAACTTAGCTTGGATAACACAAACCTGAACTCTGGCCTTGAGGTCAGGTAAAAACATATACATCAAAAGACAGCTCCTTCAAAAGGGGAGCAATTATGTAAACTCTGGTGTTTAACTTAATTAATTGTATTTACAAAAGAAAACACATATCAGAAGAATGGTAGTGTAATTTGGGACAGGCAAACAAGGTCCTTTAATACAAGAAGAAGCAAATGACTGGGAATTGTTTGAAGAGACACAATGGGAGCCCGCTTCTAAGGTCGTTGCAAATGATGTAGTGGGGTCACTATGCACACAAGATGATGCACAGATCCGCAGCTGACTATTCCTTAACCTGTAATCAAAATACCTATGGTTACTCAACCGAGAATAGCACTTTAATTAAGGAATCAAGGAATTACACAGAAGATGCCTAGACTGAACTCGATTCCGATAACTTGAATTTTCATGATTTATGTTACACTTCATTTCAATATGTGGCAAATTAAACAGCACAAAAATAAAAGCAATACAGGTCTCACTTGTAGGAATAACGCACCATAAAAAAAAACAGAGATATAGTTAGAGATGAATGGGGACGTGACTGACGAAAGAATCTTTAAATCTGGCACTTTGCCTTAGGCAGGAGAATGATGTTCTTCGTCTTCAGGGGGCCAGCGATGGGAGGGCAAGTGAATAAGATTACAACAAAAATATACTCTGGCTCCCGATAGCCGCGTGTTCAGAAACAAGCAGTTTAACAGAACAAGGGGAAGAACAAGAGTCCTGGAGTAGCATCCGACAGATTCTAAGACAGAGCAAGTCTGTTTGAAGTCCTTATAGATTCCAGGGATTACCTTTCTGCTCATTGTAGGTGGCGCTGGTGTCGGCCTGACCACACGTCATGGAAGGCAGCATGGCCCAAGTTCCAAGATGGCGCCAAGCGCATGGTCAGTTCTTTGCTTTTCAGGTGGCAGCTGACCTGCCTTGGGCGACGATTCATACTCCTACCAGATAATCACCTGGAATTTAAG
The DNA here is from genome assembly GCF_040412425.1 of Macrobrachium rosenbergii. Taxonomy (NCBI): domain Eukaryota; kingdom Metazoa; phylum Arthropoda; class Malacostraca; order Decapoda; family Palaemonidae; genus Macrobrachium; species Macrobrachium rosenbergii. The sequence continues at coordinate 31,031,439 of NC_089793.1, read as the reverse complement.
GATTCCCAGCCGTTCCCTCGAACAAAGAAAAGAGATTAAAGTATTCTCCCTCCAAAGGGAAATTTTCTCTAGTGTTCAATGTGATAAATAAATGAAGTGACTGAACAATATGATAAATAAATGAAGTAGCTGAATATTATTTATGTTATATCTCTAGCCAGATGAGATGGCGTGAGAGAATGTTGCTGTTGACACCTCCCACACCTAGATAACATTTACACCCTTAGTCGGGTTGAAATGGCTAAAATCACGTTATCAGGCAATTTACACTCTCTTCACAACCTTTGGGGTACATTGTTCTAAATTACAGTAAATATTTCTGCTAAAGATCAAAGTCAGTTACTAACAAAAGAAATCACTCATGAATTTTATTCTACTTTGCAGAATTAATTTATGCTGCTGGCAACAGTAATAATTTTAATTTCTAAGAAAAATAATATTAAGCAGCATTTAATGAATACAAAATGAAGTAAGGTGCTTTCCTAATTTCTACCAAGATTAAACCTTTGCATTAAGAGGTTAAAGTGGTTACACTTAAAATACTCCATGCACTTATTAGTGATAAGACTTCAGTCACAAGGTCATGCAGTTAATTTACCTTGAGGAGGCAGTACAATGAAGTATTTGTGGGCTTAAATTAGGTGGTGCCACGATACTTAAGAACACAGCTCATTGCCATTCAGGCACCATAAATGCAAGTGCCAGGAGACACATTTTATAAGTACATGAAATGTATCAGTATGTAGTATTGGCTACGGTGCCCTGTGGCACTTCTCTACGTATATGATGTACAATTATGTGTGTGATTTACACAGGTTTGCGAGTCTGGGACTCGAGATTTATATTACAAGGGAATAACAAAGACAATAGATGACAGATGCAAGAGTAGCTAATGATTATCAAAGAAAATTTTGATTAAATATACCAAGATTATATTCTTCAGCCTATGAAAATCGCTAGGTTCATTCTTTAGCCCAAAGGGCCTCAAGGGGAAGTCCTCTGGCGCGAATCCTCTGGCAGGAGCATCTGCCAACGTCTTCGGCAATGGCATCTACGATTTAAAATGTATCATGCTTTTATAGGCACAAAAGGAAGTCATGGGAATTATAATAACGGAAAATCTATCAATTTGCACTCTTCATTGGCTGAATTGGAAGCAAAGTAAAAGGTGAGCCTTTGTAAGGCATAAAATAATGTGAGTTATGATCAAAGGGGTAAAAAGAGAATATTACAAGAAGGAATTAAATTACAAAGTTATAAGAAAAACAGGGGAAGAACCCTGGCATCCTCCTCTAAATAGAAGTGCCAAAGTTCATCGTAAGATAAAGGTGAAGCTCTGTGCCAGATTGGCACTAGTGCTGAGGGAGCTCAGCGGCTCTCTTTAGGCTACTTGGAGTTATCTATGCCAGGGATTTTCTTCCACGGACCTCTTTTAGGTCGATGGTTCGCCTTGGTAGGGGAATCGGTGGACCAAGTCTGAGGAGGAATGGAAGTGCCACCTGTTCTGGCTTTGACAGCCGAAGCAGGGGTAGTCTTTTTCTTGCTTCTGCCATGCATCACAAGCTCAGTAAGTTCATCAGCCAGTTGAGATTTTGGCAGAATCCTTACTTGTAACCGAGCATGCGGAGGACAGGGAACGAGAGGAAGAGATCGTGGGGGCCGTGAGAGACTCGCAGGTCACAATGACCAGCTCAGGCATAGGGTTGCGAAGCCGCACCTTCAGGTGAGCTTCCGCTGTGGTCAGAGGAGTCCGGAGGGGGACCTGAGTATGCTTTGGATTGACTCTCATACCGGCACTGGTAGCGGTGCCAAGCCAAGGGAAGAGAGTCAATCCAGACTAGGATATCTCTAAGGAGGACCTACGGCATGCTCTTGCACTGGCACTAAGGCAGGTCCAGGCACAGGAACCAATTCTGGAATTCCTTGAGCGTTTGCGATGGGCGGAAAATGGCAGAGATTTGGAGTCAAGTTTGGGATCTCCGGAAGGGATATTCAGGGGGTGCCTTGGCGCTGGCACTGGGCCAGGGCTTAGCACTTAAACTGAACTAGTTAAAGGCTCGTCACTTGAAGCAGATGGAGCTTGGCACTGCTCAGGGCACTTATCTGGCATTTGGCAGTGGATTTAAGGTAGGTCCTTGAGGACTCATAGGGTTTGATTGAGTTTGGTAGGGGTTAGGACCCCTGGATTGTTGTAATTTAGAGGGGGGACCGGAGGTCTTGTCCCAAGATGAGATCATAACCTCAGGAAGGTGAGTAACTACCGCAAGAATGCAGTGTTTAGATTGGTGGGGTCGTGTGACCCTCAATTTGACGATGGGGAGAATAGTCTTCGCGTGATTCATTCCTTCTATAACGATACGGTGATGCCTAGCAATGGTGGCCCCACAGGGGGCCTTATCTTCCCTTATTAGGGAGATTTGCGTGCCAGTGTCATGGAATGCTTTGACGTGGCGTGCAGGGTATCTACTTCAAGTGGTTAATTGAGAAAATGACTCAAGGTACAGAAAGTATGTCCATACCTATATACCTTGGAGGTTTTCATGTAGATGACTTGTATAAGTGCCTGAGAATCAGCTCTCAAACTGTTGTGGATGTACTGACACTTCCTTGTCAACACAAAGAGGCTGATGATAGAATGTTGTTACATATCAACCATGCCACTTGCACAGAATTATTCAAGAGAGTCATAGTGGCTTCACCAGATACAGATGTTTTAGTATGTCTACTGTACCACTTCAGTGAAACTTGGAAATTCAGTGGTCTAGGAAGAGCTTATGGGTCCTTTGTGGACAAGCCAACACTAAAAGGGCATTGCCAGTCCATGATTTAGTACTGACAATGTCAACCGCACTAGTTACTGTACTTCCAGCTGTCCATGCACATAGTGGTTGTGACACGACCAGCAAGGTTTCAATGAAACTTGCTGTATTCAAGGCAGCAGAGCAAGGTGGAATAGAGTTAATCAAGGATTTTGAAAAAAATAATGAACCTTCTCATGATATGGAAATCAAAGCAGAGCAGTTTCTTGCTTGAGCCATTGGTGGAGTCAACATAGTCAACATAGATACATTCAGTGCGCTGCAGTATTTCCTGTACCATCATAAAAGCATTAAAAACAATTTTGAAAGACTGTTCCAACTTCAAATAACATACAGCTTCATATTAAGTGAGCTTTTTTGCAATGATATCACTGGACAAATGTCACAAAAGCTACCATACATATACTGAATCCACTAGATTATGGTTACATTTTGAAAGATGACTTCCTGGTACCACTTACTGTTTCTGAACCTATCAACTCCCGATTTTCCATTTCCATGCAGCTGTAAAAATGCTTAGGTCAAATGTATGTCCTGCCATGTAGCAGACATTAGTTGCTGTGACTTGTAAGTGTGATGTGGTGGGCAGTGCAGCAATCCACATATAATACTATAAGAAAGAGTCATAATGATTCCAAAGACAGTGAAGATGATTTAATGGTGGAATGTGAAATGAAAGTTTGAGAGTGTAATTTTTTCCAAACAATTACAGTTGTTACACAAGTGTGTATGATTTATTTGCTTAATTTTGCTACCGCCCAGTATTGGGGAGACAGATAAATAATTATGTATGAATAAATATCTTTTAATTTTAATTTATTTTATTTATACCCTTATCTGATGAAAATTCATGTCAAACCATCCTACTATGTATTCTATTCAAGACCTTTGAAATAATATGCATATTGAGTATATTCTGGTCATTTATTGACTTTTATCATTTTTGTCAGGCGGCCATCTTGATTTCAAATGGCGGAAAATAGGGCCAGTTGTAGAAACATGTGACTAAGTTTTTTTTATGTCCAAACAACCCTTAAACAAGACCTGAAGTCAAATTTAGGGTACATCTTAGGGCTTACAGGACACTACCAGGCTCCTAGACTAATAAGTCAGTACATGTGTGAATCAAGAGTTCGTTATGTAACAGCTGTGTGAGAGGTTGAGGGAGCAAGGGCAAAGATGTAGTGTTCTTTAACTTATATATAGCGTATGGTAGATGTACTAGGCATGCAAATTGGACGAATGGGAATATATAGTTTAGAAGGGGATTAATCGAGTAGAAATAATTTTCTTAATGAAAGTAAAGTCGTTGTAGAATATCTTGTGGTTGATGTGATGTGAAAGTGACTGGTTGGTATAAAAGTATTATGTCAATAGTGAAGAGACACTGCAAAACCTGGTAAAAAGGTTTGCACCATGCATGCGCAGTCCTGAGACTGAGCATGTGCGCTGCAAGCAGGACGCACAGACTGATCCTCAGGTGACCCTGAAGGAGTAAGTTTAGATGCAAATCTTTAGAAGAGTAAGGTAACAATGGTAAAATGGAAGCCAGGATGATGAATCAATGAATGTTAGTATGGTTGGTGGTAGAATGGAAGTAATTGACGTGAACAAGTGTTTTTGAGTAAACATGACAGGTGGCTGTAGGATGAGAAACGAGGAAGATCCCAGAATAGGCTAAACAATGGAAAGAGTAGAGTCTATGTAAACGGGTTGTAAGAGGACAGGAGCGACTATGGACGAGTCATTAAGCTTCACTGAAGTGATTTGCTCAGTTTGTGTAGCAGGGCTGATGTGTCTTCTAAGTAGGTATATGGATGTAGAAGCTTTATCCAATGGTCCATCCTTGATTCAGTAGTTAAAGGATGAATGTGCAGTGAATGAATGTTTATATTTCTTTGGTGATAACCCTTTTTTGTGAGAATGTGTGATTACCCTTTTTTTGTAAGAATGTGCAAAATAAAAAATGAGTTGTGCTCAATAGATACACATTAATTGATTTTTCTCGTTTTCTGTTTCTCCCTCTCTTTCTCTTTCGACAGAGTTGAGATTGATTTGGCCAAATAATTTATCACAGCTTTTAAAGAATGAGGAAACTTTGGGTGAGTATTATGATTGTGGAAGTATGTTATATTTCTTGTTGTTGCATCTTAATGAATATGAAATACTAATTACATCTAAAGGATAAATACCTTGACCTCTCTCTCTTAAATTCCTTATTGTTCTAACTCAAATTTTGATCCTTTATTATTATTATTATTATTATTATTATTATTATTATTATTATACATTATTATTATTATTATTATTATTCCCTTTGATTAAAACTTGTAGCTCACTGCATTTTCCCTGGTCTCTCAGCATGACCTTCTCGTCTTAACTCATTCACAGCCAAATCTGTCTGTTACACAGAGTAGATTTTTTCTGTTTGCTAGTGTGTGTATGTAGTGTATTATTATTTCATGAGAGGTAAGTGTAATTCCACAAGTAGCTTCCTCTGCCATATAATAATATTTACCATCATCAGCTGACTCTTCACATCGTCTCATTCATCAGCTGACTCTTCCACGTTCTTCTTCATCGGCCGACTCCTCTGTGTTGTCTCCTTAATTGCTTAATTTTCATGTTTTATCCTTCATCTGCTGACTCTTTCACTACCTTTACTGTATGTCAGCTGCCTTGTCTCCTTCATCAGATTACCCCTACCTGTCATTTTCTTTGATAGATTGCCGATTGCCCTACCTTATTGACTTGTTTGTCAAATGAACCATCCTTATCAACCTTGGCGAGCTGAATTTTCTTTTCTCAGTCAGCTGGCTGCTCATTGTCTCATTTGGTCAACTCCTTTACGTATTCAGTCAGGGACTAAGGATTATACCCACTGATGAGGCTATGTGATTTCTCGATATTTTTATCTGAAAATTCAACATTGTTGATTGTAACGATTAGTTCATATCCCTGGTATATTTCCAACCTTAAGCTGCTGGAGGCTTTGGTTGGTTATTATTATTATTATTATTATTATTATTATTATTATTATTATTATTATTATTATTATTATTATTATTCAGAAGATGAACCCTGTTCATGTGGGACAGGCCCACAGGGGCCACTAGCTTGAAAATCAGCCTTCCAAAAAGTATGGTGCTCATTTGAAAGAAGTAACAGAATGTCATAGGATTGCACCTTCCAAAGGAAGTTGTTACACTGGGAACACTGGAAATTTATCTTTGGGCAGGATTCAGCCACACTTTTTCACACAATTTGATTGATGATTAGTTAGTTCTTCATTTGGTAGACAAATTTCCAATAGTTTTGACACAAACATGGAATGTCCAACTTTTCTCCTGTTTTAAATTTTTGAAGAATAACTTGCCAGAGGCTGTTGCTCTCCTTTGTTCACAGAAATGTGGCGTGCATTGCCCCAATCCCACACCATTACCCAATGCAACTTCAGTTGAGGCTTGAAGGCCTCAGAACAAACCTCCAAAATGACAGCACATGAACAACGCATCCTAGCTTGAATGGTTTCCAAAACTTCAGAAGAATTTCTTCAGCCTTTAGTTTCATTGCTTTGTTCTCCAGGCATGCAAATCTAGCAAAATTTTCAGGAAGCATGACCAAATTTACTTCAAAACGCTTCTGTCCATCTCACCACATGCGCGATTTTCTGCAATGTTGTATCTGTATTTTTCATTCCTTCAACTTTCTCAACTCCTCATCTACTGTGCAGGTTGATCATTTCAAGGCTTTGTAGTTTTTACAGTAGTCGTATTCAGTAACGTCACTCTGTTTCATGAAGTTTAACCAATGTCCTTTATAGAATGAGACTACCTATTTGTAGATTTTGTATGGTATTCACAAGCATAAACTCCCTCTCTCTCTCTCTTTTGCTTGTATTATTTGTGTTCAGTAAACCTCTTCTCTCTCTCAGAAACTATTTATCGTCCTGATGTTCTTTGGAATGATGTGCGTATTGCTCTACGTGTACGAAAGCAAGAGGATTCCTGCCAGTCTGCCAAAAACGAAGTCTCTTGCCAATCTGCCAAGAAAGAAGTCACCTGCCAGACTGCCAAGAGTGAAGTTCCCTGCCAGTCTGCCAAGAGGGAAGTTTCCTGCTAGTCTGCCTAGCAAGAAGTCACCTGCCAATCTGCCAAGAGAAAAGTTTCCCACTAGTCTGCCTAGCAAGAAGTTACCTGCCAATCTGCCAAGAGAGAAGCTCCCTGCTAGTCCTCCTAGCAAGAAGTCACCTGCCAATCCCCCAGTAGAGAAGTTTCCTGCTAGTCCACCTAGCAAGAAGTCACCTACCATTCCCCCAAGAGAGAAGTTTCCTGCTAGTCCACCTAGCAAGAAGTCACCTGCCAATCTGCCAAGAGAGAAGTTACCTGCTAGTCCACCTAGCAAGAAGTCACCTGACAATCCGCCAAGAGAGAAGTTTCCTGCTAGTCCACCTAGCAAGAAGTCACCTACCAATCCCCCAAGAGAGAAGTTTCCTGTTAGTCCACCTAGCAAGAAGTCACCGGACAATCCGCCAAGAGAGAAGCTTCCTGTTAGTCCTCCTAGCAAGAAGTCACCTTCCAATCCCCCAAGAGAGAAGTTTCCTGCTAGTCCACTTAGCAAGAAGTCACCTGACAATTCCCCAAAAGAGAAGTTTCTTGCTAGTCCTCCTAGCAAGAAATCACCCGCCAATCCCCCAAAAGAGAAGTTTCCTGCTAGTCAACCTAGCAAGAAATCACCTGCCAATCCCCCAAAAGAGAAGATTCCTCCTAGTCCACCTAGCAAGAAGTCACCTGCCAATCCCCCAAAAGAGAAGTTTCCTGCTAGTCCACCTAGCAAGAAGTCACCTGCCAATCTCCCAAGAGAGAAGTTTCCTACTAGTCCTCCTAGCAAGAGGTCACCTGACAGTCTGCCAGGAGAGAAGTTTCCTGCCAGTCCGTCTAGAAAGAGATCTACCAGTCTGCCAAGGAAGTCTCCCAAGAGTCATTTGGTGCCTCTGAGAGGGATTGGTGATTCATTTTTGCCCTTCAAGGAAACATATACAAGCATTGAAGCAGCACCACAACATTTTTGGTTTGAAAAGAATATGACCAAAAATGCTGTAAGTGCTTTAGACAAGGGAAGTCTGCCTCTCAAAAAAATACTCTTTTGGAACGATGTAAGTGGATTTATTCAATATTGAAGAAAATATTTGTAATTTACATTAAATTCCTGAAAAACTGCATGACGTAGGACTTATATATTATGTCTTGTGGGTTGAGTCGCTCATAAAATGTTTCTGAGTTCATATCTTTGTCTGATAAGCTTAGGATAACAGTATTTAGAGTCTAGTAATTAATTGCCTTTCGAAAAAAGTAACACCTTGCAGTCCATACCCGAGTTGAACTTATTTTATTCTGTAATATGATTTGTCTTAAAATGAAATCTGGAGAGGTAATAGTGTGGTAGTGATCGCCTTGTCTGTTCGCGTGGTTAGTTATCTATGTTAATCTTTCTCACGAAAACAGGTTTTCGGCAACAAATCCTTCTACTTCGGTTTTGGTCAAGAGCCTTTCATCAAGGCAAAGTGTCCCGTCAGTTCTTGCTTCACGACGGCGAACCGCAGTTTGTTTTCCCCGGAGGAGGTTGATGCAGTGATCTGGCACACGAGGTCAGATGACCAGAGTCTCCCTTCCAAGAGGTGGGAGCTGCTGGGAAAACCTTGCTTCGCACAGTCACTTTTCATCTCTTTGTAAAAAGCACTTCCTATTCACGCTGGCATTTTCAGTCACTGTCATTCGTGTATGAACAAAATCCCTTTGCTTTGTTTCTACTATTTACAGTCAGTCATTACTGCTAATAATTATGGTATGTAATACCTTTGTTTTCACGTCATTTTCTGTCTGTCGTTCTCATAAGTATATGAGTGACACTTTTCGTTCATGCGGTCATTTTCAATCTGTCATTATAAGCAGTAGACTTTCTTGTCATTTTGAGTTTATAAGTACTGCATTAACAGTACATGAAAAGCACTTTCAGTAAATTTGGTTAATTTCTGTTAATCATTATCAGCGATATTTGAACATTTTCGCTTGGCGCAATGTTTTTCATTCATTCGGTTGCATTTAGAAAACACTTTTGTCCCGTTACCAAGTTCAGTCTGTCATTATCAGCAGTATGCAAAAAGTACCTTTGAATTATGCTGTCATTTTGCATTTGTCATTATCAGCAAATTCAGCAATAGATATGGAAACCCCTCCCGAATGCGTTTGTCATTTTCATTCACTCATCTATATTTTGATGTTTTCTAGTTATAAAAGTGATTGCGTTTACTGAATCGTTAAATATTTTCCTTTAAGGCATTTCTAATACCTATTATATTTGCTTACAACTGCCTGCTTAAGAATTATAGCTAAAAATTATATAATTTTTTTTTCATGAATTTTCTCTGTGTGAACAGGTCACCGCATACTAGATACGTGTTTTGGTCTTGGGAATCAGCCGACAATATGTTCGATAACCTACAACAATTCAAAAACGTGTTCAACTGGACGTTCACATACAGGCTAGACTCTGATATTCCTAATCCGTAAGTATAAACTTTTTTTGCACAGTTATTGAATTGGTCGTTTTTGTCAGCGTGACAGGTTTTTGGCCGATAAAAGAACATCGTCAGCAACTACAGTGGTTTAAAGTCACTCATTTCTAGTTTGAAAAGAACGGAACCTATAACAGAAAAGGTTCAGAAGGTTGAAACGGAGTCCTCGAGTCGGGTATTTGTTTCAAAACCTATCAACGTATTTTCGTCAAGTCTCACGAAGAGCAGGTTATGCTGACTTTTCAGGATTTCCAAATTTGCAGACGTTATTGATGACGTGAGTTCAACCATGTTATTTCAGTTATGAATTTATTTAGCCAAGGTGTTCATGTAATTGGTCCGTTATCAATTCTTGATCTTTAGCATACTGTCCATCTGAGGTTTGATGATAGCAGATCAGTATCGACCTTTGAAACTTGAAAAAACCACTACAATGATTGGAGAACAAATATACTACTCAGAAGCAAATCAAGTTTCGGAGTGTCGCTCCCTCTTCAATGTGGAGACGTTTCCACACTGAAGAGAGAGCGTGACACTCTGAAACTATAGCCTTTGCGCTTCTGAATTATTTGTTCTCTAATCAGGAGAGTGTGTACTTCCTTTCCCAAAGGTGATACGATGCTTGTTTCCACAGTTGCTAGGATCCCAAAAATTTCAAAACCACTTAAGGTAGCACAACTAAGTAACTTATTTGGTTTAGTTCACGAGGAATCAGCCAAATCAAACAAATTTAATTATATTATCCAACAGCATGGACTTTCTTAAAATTAGTTCTTGTGGAATGATATTTTTAAAGTCACCAAGCTTAATTGTGTTGTTCTAAATTTGCTTATATTTGCGGTCGAACACTAGACGGGATACGCTGAAGCAAGGTTTTAAAAACGTAACTACGTAGAATTTTCAAGTAACATTTTTGAGTTTTCTGAGAAAATCGCTCTCATATATAATGTGAGAACGAATTCCTTTTTCATTACACTGTCCTATTACTTACACCTCGTCCAACAAAGTGGTGATAGGTGTTACCTACCACTGCGCAATCTCACTGAAATGTACAATTCGCCGATATGTTTTAGATTTGCGGCTTCCCAGATCCACATTTCTTTCAGTAAGTTAACTATTAGATTAGATTCATTTTCGTATTTTATAAACTCTGAAGTGTTTCTGCGGCGATGCCAGGTCATTCCTTTCTCTTTCTGAGGTTAATTTATTAATTAGCATATACTGGACTTGACTTCAGCCGACTTGGCTCTCTAAGGGTTCACCAGGCATTGACTCTGTGTAACAGGAGTTTAATCGATTGACAAGATGGTATGGGTAACTAGATTTATCAAACATAATTCATCTTTCATGCCCCCTGGGTACTTCAAATTCCTTTGATCTCTTTTACCGGTTTTTAAAATCTGGATATTCTGTATAGAAATTATGAAAAACTGATGAATACTTAATAACACTATTCTCTTTTTTGATCCTGCTATCACTGGAATGCCTGGAACCACGCTCCCTCCCACACCCTTACTTCCATCCGTGTGTCGTAGCATAGACTGGTGGCTTAGAAGAGCGAAAATTTCTCATATTTCCGTGCTGACCCTGGTGTGTCAGGAATGAGACAGAAGTCCCATGAGGGGCTGCAAACAACGTCTCTGTTTTCCTCAGAAGCAACTTCTGTATGGCGAGAATGTTATATAAACAAATACAAAAGGATAGCATATGCTAGGAATGCCATTGATTTTAATACAAATTTTTAAAGAAAGAAAATATGCATAGCAGCCCACAGTGATATGACCTGGCGTACTCTCCACTGAACATCATTAGCAGCACCTTCCTAGGACGACTCCAGGAGACTCAACAAAGACTGCAGACTGCTACAATCTCAAATGAAGCTGCTTGGATTCCTTTTGGGAAAGATCTGTGTGAACTGTTCTGTAGGATCTGACCAATGACACCAATGAACAAACACCACCATCTTCCAAAATTTGATAGGGCTGAACGAGGTCCATGTGAAAAGTAAATGGACTGGTACATTAACCTGGCAGACGGAGGCAACTCAACCTGAGTTGAGTACCACCTCACAAGGAAGTGAGGTGCACTGAAATAGAAAACCTTGTTTACGACCAGTTTTGTTATTAGTTTTCTAAGACATATCAAAAGGATTGATATAGAGTGGTAGAAATTCATATTATATATGCTAGGGTGACAGTGCAAACAAGCATGCAGGTGGCTGGAAAAAATACTCGCACCTGATAGGAAAAAGAAGAAATAAACCCATTAGCACTTGAGGTTATTGCTCACTTTACAAAGCAATTTTTTTCGTGAAGGTGAGCTCACTTTTTCTGTTAGGTCCAGGTGAACTGCTTTCTTTAAAATTTTACATATTGCTTTCAAAATAAATGGATCAGTTTTACACATTCCTTGGCTGATATTCATATTCTTGCAGGAACTTCTTTTTTAAACTGGATTCAGGTACATCTCTTTCCCGTATATTTTTAGACAGTTGTCTTTTTAGCAAGTGTCCATTTGGTAGCAAATTATATTCACAATTATATTCAATAACATGATCGAAAAGTGCACTGTTTTCCTTTATATATTCATAATTTTATTTTATTGGCAAGATGAACTCAGACATCACATAAATCTTATGCTCAGCAAACTGAAGAGCATAGAACATCGTGTTTGGGAATATTTAAGTTTAAATATTCCACAACACTGGGTTACACTCCTCAGTTATGCTGAACCCACTAAGGATTTATGAACCGATGGTGTAGATAAACACCATTGAACATAAAAAAATGTATAAGATATTCACACGAGAATAGTGCAATTTTCGATCATGTTATTAAATACAATCATGCTATCAACTGCACGGTTGTTAAAAAACACACCTAATTCTAGAAATACACTGGGATGAGATCTATCTGGATCTACCTTTATAAAAGACAGCTGCTGCAAGTATATAAATATCACCCAAAGGAATGTATGAACTTTATCAGTTTATTTTAAAGGAAATTTGTAAAATGTACAGATGTCGCGGTATATAATAAAGTAATGGAAATATGATTTTTTCTTTCCATTTACCCTGTAGGATAAGTTGTTCTAAGCTTAACAGTAAGTATATTTTCCGTGTAAGGTCTTTGATTATAATAATTGATAACATCAAATATGTCAATTTTGGTTGCAGCAAGTTCCACTGAGCAAGTTGTGCTCCCAACTTGTTTGCCTCAGAAAGGTCGAATGGTTGTGACTATTTGTCTCCCAACCCGACAAGCACTACACTTAGGTCTCTGACACTTGCACCTCATCAAGATCCGTGGAGACATATTTTCCATGGCCTCTCCAGTTTCCTTTTAGGCAGTGACCTCCATCAGTGCTAAGATAAACCAGAACAGTAAAAGTGTGGGACCACCATGCCTTCAATTGAGGCATATTTGGAGCCTTCACTTGTCTGCCTAATACTCCACAAGTGCGTTTTCTTAAAGGGGATGGGGATTATGGCCAGTAATTTTTAATCAGAAAGTTGTCCACAAGATAGTGGAGTTATATCGTAGCATAGGAAGCTTGCAGGTTGTACACCTTGTCCAAAGGTGATCTGGGAGCAGCTTCATACAAAGTAATCTCAGTCTGTCCTTTTCCTGAAGCTTCGCAACTGGATACAATTTACCTTCATCATTTGTACATTTTCCTTACCGATGAAATAACATGCACATATTCCCAGCTAATACACAGCTGCCTGGGATGGCCATCGAGGTCCGAGTAGTTGGAGGTTCGTGGCAATAAACACTGGACCCACTGAGCGTGGGCCTCCACTGGTGCAGATCTTGGTAGTAAAGAGAATGTAATATTTCTTCAAAGCACCACAAGTCTTCAACATACAATTTCCAGACTTATATTGAGGTTGTTTATAAATATATTCATTTGTTGATTTATGGTTATCAATTTATTATTCACTTTAGTCTGTTGTTCATTATTTTACATATTGGTCATCTATTCTTTGGAATCGTGCATTACGATCTAATGGTCTTTTAGCCTAATTCTGTATGAGTTTGCACAATTGGAAGTAATATTGGTATGATGATAATATCCATGTGACTTAGGGACCTCATGTGTGTCAACTTGCCAACCCTGTGTTCTCACTCACAGCTGACTGCTTCTGAAACACTTCTTTAAACACGCAGCACAATCAGTATGAGTGTATGTGTGCTTACCAGATTTAGTTCTATGGACTGCCATTATCTGGAATGTTGTTTTACCCTGTGGTTATTATTATTCAGAAGATGAACCCTATTCATATGGAACAAACCCACAGGGGCCACTGACTTGAAATTCAAGCTTCCAAAGAATATGGTGTTCATTCAGAAGAAGTAACAGAAGGTAGTAGGTGATTTACTGTGCTGCATTAACCAATGTTTGTTTATTGCCTACAGGTATGGCGCAGTGTACCGCCGTCGAGTGCCCAAGCCACTGCCTGTGGGGAAGAATTATGCCTCTGGGAAGACAAAGTTAGCGGCCTGGTTTGTCTCTAACTGCGACACCAAATCTGGCAGGGAAAGGTGGGTTATGAAATCAAAGTATCAACAGATCGTTTATTGTTCTATATATTTAAAGATAATTGGCAGTTTTAGCGATATGTTTTTTATATATATTTAGCTTTTACTGTACTAGAATTTTCAGCCTTTTTCCTCAATCTTTTTCTAATATTATTATAATATCGTTGAGAGTTTTAAAAGTACTTTTAATTCATATAAGAAAAATTAGGGTTATGTATTTAAACATGTATTTTTTCTGTCACGTGCTAACAGTCTCCTAGGCCATTAGTGCGTCAATTTCTTAACGGTAAGTGGCCTAGGCACAATTATGAAACCATCAAACTAATTTCACTCGGAATTATTAACTGATGGTTTTCATTACGGCATTGAATAACCATCTTACTTTGATGAAATTTTTTATTCTGTTTGGGAGGTGACTGTCAAGATTATTTTGTTTTTCCTTCATTTAATCAGCGTAATAAATACGTTTTAACTTAAAGGAAAATATTCCTGTTTGATTTTTGAAACACTGAAAATGTCTGGTGAACATATAGTGTTTTTTTTTACTGAGTTTCTTTTTACTCCATCTCTGCCTTTTTTTAGAAGACATATTGGTATTAAAACTGTTTCTTACAATGTAGGGTCACATCTCTTGACTCTCTGACGGCGGGTCCAGAGGAGTCGTGGGTAAAATCGTAGCGAGACTGAGTTAAAGAAGTTAGACAGCTAAGCAAGGAGGGAACACAGGGGAACGAATGCAAAGTAAACGGCAGTCAGCAGTGCTGGTTGGCCAGAAGAGATGCTTACAAGAAGCCTCAGTGCTGCCCTGGTGTGTCCTGGGCAATGCTTGCCAGAAGCAGTAACTCCCCACTATAAAAATTCTTATCCTTTAGTATCAAGTACGCCCTTAATACATATAGGAGACGCAGGGTTGCCAGTGCTTTTCCTAAAGGTTAAATTTTAACGAGAAAGGTTTTCGAAAAGAACAGGTGGAAGTAGTACGAGGGGTTACCCAATAAAATATAAAATTAGAAAGCTATAGGGCGAGAGGTTGCAAAAAAAAAAAACTAGAAAACTATAGGACGAGAAGCTAAAGAAAATTAGAGAGCTATAGGATGAGAAGTTGCAAAAAAATTAGAAATCTATAGGACGAAAAGTAAAAAAAAAAGTAGGAAGCTATGGGACGAGAAGTTGCAGAAAAGAATTAGAGAGCTATAGGACGAAAAGTTGCAAAAAATTAGAAAGCTATAGGACGAGAAGTTGAAAAAAATATTAGAAAGCTATAGGATGAGAACTTGCAAACAAAATAATTAGAAAGGTATGGAGCGAGAAGTTGCATAAAAAAATTAGAGAGCTATAGGAGAAGTTGCATAAAAAAACTAGAGAGCTATAGGAGAAGTTGCAAAAAAATTAGAAAGCTACAGAACGAGAAGTTAAAAAAATTAGAAAGCTATGGGACGAGAAGTTGCAGAAAAAAATGAGAAAGCTATAGGACGAGAAGTTGCAGAAAATTAGTAAGCTACAGGACGAGAAGTTGCAAAATAATCAGAAAGCTATAGGACGAGAAGTTGCAGAAAAATTAGAAAGCTATAAGAGAAGTTGGAAAAAATTAGAAAGCTATAGGACGAGAAGTTGAAAATATTTTAGAAAGCCATAGGACGAGAAGTTGCAAATAAAATTAGAAAACTACGGGACGAGAAGTGGCACAAAAATGAGAAAGCTATAGAAAGAGAAGTTGGAAAAAATTAGAAAGCTATACGACGAGAAGTTGCAAAAAAAGTAGAAAGCTACAGGACGAGAAGTTGCAAAAAAGTGAGAAAGCTATAGGGCAAGAAGTTTCAAGAAAATTAGAAAGCTGTGGGATGAGAAGTTTCAAAAGCAGCAGAAAGCTATAGGGCAGGAAGTTTCAAGAAAATTAGAAAGCCATGGGACGAGAAGTTTCAAAAATAGTAGATAGCTATAGGACGAGAAGTTAAAAAAATTAGAAAGGTATGGGACAAGAAGTTGCAAAAAGATTTAGAAAGCTATAGGACGAGAAATTAAAAAAAAAAAAAAATTACAACCCTATGGGACGAGAAGTTGCGAAAAAAAATTAGAAAAATATAGGATGAGAAGTTGCCAAAAAAATAGAAAGTTACAGGACGAAAAGTTGCAAAAGAAAGTAGAATGCTTTGGGACAAGAAGTTGCAAAAAAATGAGAAAGCTATGGTACGAGAAAATGCAAAAAAAAAAAAAAAAATTAGAAAGCTATAGGACCAGAAGTAGCGAAAAATAGAAAAATATAGGACGAGAAGTTGTAAAAAAGTAGAAAGTTATAGGACGAGAAGTTGCAGAAGTAGAAAGCTATGGGACGAGAAGTTGCAAAAAATGAGAAACCTATGGGACGAGAAGTTGCAAAAAAAAAAAAAAAAAATAGAAAGCTATAGGGAGAAAAGTTGTAAAAAAGTTTAGAAAGCTTTTGGACAAGAAGTTGCAGAAGATAAAAAATTCACCAGGTAATAAGATGCAGCTTTTCTTTTTACGATGTTATGTTGCAGCTTTAAGAATTACTTTTGTATCGTGGATAGTCGGGAATAGTATGAAAATAGTAAGAAGCATAGTATAGCGGTAGTTCTCTCTCTCTCTCTCTCTCTCTCTCTCTCTCTCTCTCTCTGTCCTTAGTTATTTTAGATTTATGGTAGTTGATTATAATGTGTTTTCTCAAATATTCAATCATTATGAGTTTTTGTTTATTACTCAACTTTAACCTAATTCATTTATCATTGGTTATTGATAGTATGCAAATGGCAAAATAGCGAATAGATGTAAGCTTTATCACTAGGAATGTATAGGTTACTCTACTTCATACAGTTAATTTACAAACTTCAGTGGCGTTATGACTTTTACAACATGCATTGACGCTGCTCTAAGAGTGTTTATGCACATGAAATTTGTATTAAACAGCATGTTTTGTCTGTGTGTAGGTAATTCAGTATTTCTGTATACTTTTAACTCCTCCAAATGCTTTGCCCCTTGGTAGGGGGGGCCTAATGCCGTCAGTGCACCTCATGCAGTGCACTTAAGGTTCTTTGCAGCGTCCCTTCGGCCCCTAGCTGCAACCCCTTTCATACCTTTTACTGTACCTCTATTCATATTCTCTTTCTTCTATCTTGCTATCCACCCTCTTCTAACAATTGTTTTACAGTGCAACTGCGAGGTTTTCCTCCTGTTACACTTTTCAAACCTTTCCATTCTCAATTTCCCTTTCAGGGCTGAATGACCTCATAGGTCCCAATGCTAGGCCTTTGGCGTAAATCCTCTATATCATTCGTTCATTCTAAAAGCTTTGACAACTTCTCTGAAATATTAAGTAAAGCTTATTAGTGATAGAAAGACCAGTCAATGTAATTCATAAGTAGTTCACACTGTAAAATCAGTAAACATGACTCCCTTAAGTCCCACAGTCTTGGGATGTGTTTATGTTTCCACTGGGGTTTTTCATCTGTAACAGGAAATGCTCTTTTGATTCCCACAGGTTAGTAAAAAAGCTCAAAAACTGGATTAACGTTGATGTGTACGGACATTGTGGTTCACGAAAATGTCCCTGGAACAGCGGCAAGAATGGTTGCTACAAGAAGCTTGAGCGGAAGTACAAGTTCTACTTCTCCTTTGAGAATACCCTCTGCAAGAATTATGCGACTGAGAAACTATTCAATGTCCTTCGGTAGGTGGCTGTTTGTTTTTACCTTAGTTCATTTGGTTGGTTGAACTTGTGTACATCTTATGCCAGCGTCCCACACGACTCCGAGACAACCAGTTATGACGAAAACCAAACTTTGGAGTAGGTAGAATTTTTTTTTTTTTTAGTTATTTATCCTGCTGTTGCGAGTTCTTGCTTTGGTTTGTGTAATGGACAAAAACTCCCTAATATGCATGGCCTGCTATATGGTCATTTCTTTGTCTGAAATTTATCTTCAAGTTAATAGTAAATTTTTAATCTAGATTATTCATAACCCAAAACATATCTTCGGTGTGAGTTACCATACTTATTTCCACGCAGATTACACAAACAGGTCAATCATTTAATTTTTTGGGGCACTGACCAGTATTCATGATGAAGAATTCACAACTGACCACATCTTCCACGTACTTATTGATAAAGCTTGCCAATTGTAAAACTGAATCCCTCAAAATAGTGACTTGGCAGCACGCTGTTTACCTTGGCAGTAAAGTAAGAAATCGAAGGAAAAGTGATAGACAATACCTATAATCCAAACAAAAAAGTTCTTAATATGAATATCTGATGTACGCCTTAGCTGGGAAGCTCATATATATTATATATAACCGGTCAGTGCAAAGGTTCTTTGAATTCAATAACAAAGTTGTCCTGTGAACTCTTGGTTCGTGGTAGATCAGCGCTGTTTTCCTATATTTACTAGATCGTGGAAATCAAACATACAGAACATCATATGACTCGACATTAAAGAACTTGTAGGCCGTTCATATTGAAGGACTGAAGTTCTGCACTTGTGTTTTGAAACCGTCCCATAACACTTTACAGATTGGAAGTGTTGAATCCTTAGCTTCTCCATCCCTCCAGCCTAACGACACTAATGAACTGGAAATGTATCTGACTTTTATGCTTTCAGCGAACACCCATAAAGCTTTACTATACTTTCAGATTTAACGTTGTGCCAGTGGTGTATGGCTTTGGGAATTACACAGCGACATTGCCTCCTAAATCTTATATTGATGCTCTTGCCTTCCCAACTCCCGAGAATTTGGCAAGCTACCTTCTGTATTTAGACAGAAATGACACAGCATACAACGAATATTTTAGGTATGGTTTGCCATTATTGACTTTTTGTTATTCTTTATTGTTCATTACAACAAATGGTCCATATTTTTATTTATCTAAATACACTGTTCACTCCACGAGGAAATGAAACAACTTTACTCAATGTTTCGGTTTCCACTGACCCTAAAACATAGAGCAATATACATTTAATGCCATTCTCTGAGTAATGATATATATATATATATATATATATATATATATATATATATATATATATATATATATATATATATATATATATATATATATATATATATGTATGTATGTATATGTGTATATGTATATGAATGTCTTTTCCGTAATCGAACAGTGTTCAAAAGAAATTGTGATCAAGCTATAGAAGATTGTTAATGAAAATATATGGTTTTGTCATGTAATTAGGGTTCTTCCCGGGGTCTCTCTCTCTCTCTCTCTCTCTCTCTCTCTCTCTCTCTCTCTTATCTCTCTATATATATATATATATATATATATATATATATATATATATATATATATATATATATATATATATATATATATATATATATATATATATATATACGAGTATATATATATATATATATATATATATATATATATATTAATTACTTACTGTACTTAGGTTAACAGACTTAATCCATTCCGGAAAGGTGTTCCTTAACTAAATTGTCCTCTCAAACTTAACGAATTTTTTCCATAAGATATAATTAGAAGTGGATAAATCCATAAAAAACCTCCAAAAGTACAACAACAAAAAACATTTTACCACCAGTTTAACAAGGCTGGCTTGCAGAACTTATCCAAAAAAAAAACAAAGTAAATATTAGTCATATGCGAATTTGATCCCACTTTACCTGTAACTGGAAGAGTTGATGGCCTGTGAGGAAGGCGAAGAAGAGGAGATATTTTATTGTTTAGAAGGGGAGTCCCATTCCATATAAACAGCAGGTAAAAATGCTTATGGGGTTGTTTCTATTTTTTGTCTCTTCCTACTGCTTTCTTTTTGAGACTCATGTTGTTTCTTTCTTAGTAAAAACCTGTTCAGTGTGATGTTTGTTTTTGCGTGCATTGTAAAATGTTCCTAAAGTGAAAGATAGCAGTGTCATTCAGCAGGTTATAACGCTGTTACAGCTTTGTCAGTGTGGTATTTTTCAAGAAAATGTTCAGTTCCTTCCATTTTTCACACATTTTTAATAATGAACTAGGTAAATTCTCTCTTCCTCCCTTCTACTCTTAAGAGAGTTCCTCAGGTGTTATCTGTTGCTGCCCCCTCGAAAGGGATGCAGTTCTTCTGTGGCGAGCTCTGCTTTGTGCTCATCCACCAACTCCTCCACCAACTCCTCCACAACATCATCCCTGCCCTCCAAGCCATGGACTTGCCCAGGCACACAATATTGAC
Source organism: Macrobrachium rosenbergii (assembly GCF_040412425.1). Taxonomy (NCBI): domain Eukaryota; kingdom Metazoa; phylum Arthropoda; class Malacostraca; order Decapoda; family Palaemonidae; genus Macrobrachium; species Macrobrachium rosenbergii. The sequence goes on along the minus strand of NC_089793.1, from coordinate 31,011,311 downwards.
AACAATAGGCTCAGAAACAGTGTCCCCCACAACAGGCTCAGACATACAATATCCCCAACAACAGGCTCAGACACAGTATCCCCCACAACAGGCTCAGACATACAATGTCCCGCACAACAGGCTCAGACACACAATATCCCCCACAACAGGCTCTCAGACATACACATATCCCCACAACAGGCTCCTCCGGACATACAATATCCCCAACAAGAGGCTCAGACACACAATATCCCCAACAACAGGCTCAGACACACACAATATTCCCAGCAACAGGCTCAGACACACAATATCCCGACAACAGGCTCAGACACAGTATCCCCCACAACAGGCTCAGACACACAATATCTCCCACAACGGGCTCAGACATACAATATCCCCCACAACAGGCTCAGACACACAATATCCCCCACAACAGGCTCAGACACACGATATCCCCAGCAACAGGCTCAGACACAGTATCCCCACAACAGGCTCAGACATACAATGTCCCCCACAACAGGCTCAGACATACAATATCCCCAACAACAGGCTCAGACACACAAGATCCCCAACAACAGGCTCAGACACAATATCCCCAACAACAGGCTCTGACACACAATATCCCCAGCAACAGGCTCAGACACAGCATCCCCACAACAGGCCTGACACACAATATCCCCAAACAGGCCCAGACATACAATATTCCCAACAACAGGCTCAGACACACAGTATCCCCAACAAAGTCTCAGACACCAAAAAACTCAACAACATAGTTACCTTAGTTTTACCAGACCACTGAGCTGAAAAACAGCTCTCCTAGGGCTGGCCTGAAGGATTAGACTTATTTTACGTGGCTAAGAACCAGTTGGTTACTTAGCAACGGGACCTACAGCTTATTGTGAAAACCGAACCTCATTATAGCGAGAAATGAATTTTTATCACCAGAAATAAATTCATCTACAACAGTCTCAGACACAAAATATCCCCCACAACAGGCTCAGATACAAAATCCCCTGCAAAAGGCTCAAATGCACAATGTCCCTAACAACAGGCTCACACACACAATATCCCCCACAACGTGCTCAGACACACAATATCCCCAACAACAGGCTCAGACACACAATATCCCCCACAACAGGCTCAGACATACAATATCCCCAACAACAGGCTCAGACACAGTATCCCCCACAACAGGCTCAGACATACAATGTCCCGCACAACAGGCTCAGACACACAATATCCCCCACAACAGGCTCAGACATACAATATCCCCCACAACAGGCTCGGACATACAATATCCCCAACAAGAGGCTCAGACACACAATATCCCCAACAACAGGCTCAGACACACACAATATTCCCAGCAACAGGCTCAGACACACAACATCCTTGGACAACAGGCTCAGACACACAGTATCCCCACAACAGGCTCAGACACACACACTTCCCACAACGGGCTCAGACATACAACATCCCCACAACAGGCTCAGACACACAATATCCCCACAACAGGCTCAGACACGATATCCCCAGCAACAGGCTCAGACACAGTATCCCCAACAGGCTCAGACATACAACATGTCCCCCACAACAGGCTCAGACATACAATATCCCCAACAACAGGCTCAGACACACAAGATCCCCAACAACAGGCTCAGACACAATATCCCCAACAACAGGCTCTGACACACAATATCCCCAGCAACAGGCTCAGACACAGTATCCCCACAACAGGCTCAGACACACAATATCCCCAAAACAGGCCCAGACATACAATATTCCCAACAACAGGCTCAGACACACAGTATCCCCAACAACAGTCTCAGACACACAAAATCCCCAACAACATAGTTACCTTTAGTTTTAATAGACCACTGAGCTGAAAAAACAGTTTCCTAGGGGCTGGCCTTGAAGATTAGACTGACTTATTTTACGTGGCTAAGAACCAGCTGGTTACTTAGCAACGGACCTACAGCTTAGTCAGAACTGAACCTCATTATAGTGAGAAATGAATTTTTATCACCAGAAATAAATTCATCTACAACAGTCCAGACACAAAATATCCCCCCACAACAGGCTCAGATAAAAACCTGCAAAAGGCTCAAAATGCACAATGTCCCTAACAACAGGCTCACACACACAATATCCCCCACAACGTGCTCAGACACACAATATCCCCAACAACAGGCTCAGACACACAATATCCCCCACAACAGGCTCAGACATACAATATCCCCAACAACAGGCTCAGACACAGATCCCCACAACAGGCTCAGACATACAATGTCCCACAACAGGCTCAGACACACACACATCCCCACAACAGGCTCAGGACATACAATATCCCCACAACAGGCCTCGGACATACAATATCCCCAACAAGAGGCTCAGACACACAATATCCCCAACAACAGGCTCAGACACACAATATCCCCAGCAACAGGCTCAGACACACAATATCCCCGACAACAGGCTCAGACACAGTATCCCCCACAACAGGCTCAGACACACACATCTCCCACAACGGCCTCAGAGACATACACATCCCACAACAGGCTCAGACACACACACACATCCCCTCACAACAGGCTCTAGACACACGATATCCCCAGCAACAGGCTCAGACACACAGTATCCCCACAACAGGCTCAGAGACATACAATGTCCCCCACAACAGGCTCCAGACATACACATCCCCAAACAACAGGCTCAGACACACAAGAAGATCCCAACAACAGGCTCAGATACACAATATCCCCAACAACAGGCTCTGACACAATATCCCCAGCAACAGGCTCAGACACAATATCCCCAACAACAGGCTCAGACACACACAATATCCCCAAAACAGGCCCAGACATACACACCTCAACAACAGGCTCAGACACACAGTATCCCCAACAACAGTCTCAGACACACAAAATCCCCAACAACATAGTTACCTTAGTTTTACCAGACCACTGAGCTGAAAAACAGCTCTCCTAGGGCTGGCCTGAAGGATTAGACTTATTTTACGTGGCTAAGAACCAGTTGGTTACTTAGCAACGGACCTACAGCTTATTGTGAAACTGAACTCATTATAGCGAGAAAATGAATTTTATCACAGAAATAAATTCATCTACAACAGTCTCAGACACAAAAATATCCCACACAACAGGCTCAGATACAAAATCCTGCAAAGGCCTGCAAATGCACAATGTCCCTAACAACAGGCTCACACACACAATATCCCCCACAACGTGCTCAGACACACAATATCCCCAACAACAGGCTCAGACACACAATATCCCCCACAACAGGCTCAGACACACAATATCCCCAACAACAGGCTCAGACACAATATCCCCACAACAGGCTCAGACACGCAAATGCACAATGTCCCTAACAACAGGCTCACACACATAATATCTCCCACAACGTGCTCAGAAACACAATATCCCCAACAACAGGCTCAGACACACAATATCCCAAATAACATGCTCATACTCACAATATCCCTCACAACAGGCCCAGACACTAAGTGTCCCCAACAACAGGCTCAGACACACAATATGCCCCACAACAGGCTCAGAGACTAAATGTCCCCAACAATAGGCTCTGACACACAGTATCCCCCACAACAGGCTCAGACACTAAATGTCCCCAGCAACAGGCTCAGACACATAATATCCCCAACAACAGGCTCAGACACACAATATCACCACAACAGGCTCAGACACAACATCCCCCACAACAGGCTCAGGCACTAAATGTCCCCACCAACAGGCTCAGACACACAATATCCCCCACAACAGGCTCAAACACTAAATATCCCCAATAACAGGCTCAGACACACAATATCCCCACAACAGGCACCAGACACTACAACAGGCTCAGACACTAAATGTCAAGCCAGACTCAGACACAGTAAAACAGGCTCAGAATCCCCTACTCAGATGCACAATCCCCACACAAACAGGCTCAGACCACAACAGGCCCCACAACAGGCTCAGACACTAATGTCCCCAACAACAGGCTCAGACACACATCGTCCACAACAGGCTCCAACCCCAACATCAGGCTCAGACATAATATCCCCAACAACAGGCTTCAGACACACACATCCTCTAACAACAGGCTCAGATACTCAAATGTCCCCAGCATGCCACTAAATGTCCCCAATAACAGGCTCAGACACTCCCAGGCCTGCCAAACACTCTCCAAAACAGGCAAACAAAATGCCCAGACTCAATATCCCCACAACAGGCTCAGACACATCTCTACAACAGGCTCAGGCAATCCCCCCAAACAGGCTCAGACACTAAATGTCCCCAACAAGAGGCTCAGACACACAATATCCCCAACAACAGGCTCAGAAACACAATATCCCCTACAACAGGCTCAGACACACAATATCCCCCACAACAGGCTCAGACACAATATCCCCCACAACAGGCTCAGACACTAAATGTCCCCAACAAAAGGCTCAGAATCACAATATCCCCCACAACAAGCCCAGACGTAATATCCCCCACAACAGGCTCCGACACACAATATCCCCCACAACAGGCTCAGACACTAAATGTCCCCAACAACAGGCTCAGACACACAATATCCCCCGCAACAAGCCCAGACACATAATATCCCCCACAACAGGCTTAGACACACAATATCCCCCACAACAGGCTCAGACACTAAATGTCCGTAACAACAGGCTCAGACACTAAATGTCCGTAACAACAGGCTCAGACACACAATATCCCCAACAACAGGCTCAGATACTAAATGTCCCCAACAAAAGGGTCAGACACACAGTATCTCTCACAACAAGCCCAGAAACATAATATCCCCCACAACAGGCTCAGACACACAATATCCCCCACGACAGGCTCAGACACTAAATGTCCCTAACAACAGGCTCAGACACACAATATCCCAACAACAGGCTCAGACACTAAATGTCCCCAACAAAAGGGTCAGACACACAATATCCCCCACAACAGGCTCAAACACACAATATCCCCCACAACAGGCTCAGACACTAAATGTCCCTAGCAACAGGCTTAGACACACAATATCCCCAACAACAGGCTCAGATACTTAAATGTCCCCCAACAAAGGCTCAGACACACAATATCCCCACAACAAGCCCAGACACACATCCCCCAACAGGCTCAACAAAAGCCAGACAGGCTCAGACACTAAATTTCCCCAACAAAAAGCTCAGACACACAATATCCCCCACAACAGGCTCAGACACTAAATGTCCCCAACAACAGGCTCAGATACACAAAATCCCCCACAGTAGGCTCTGGCACAATTTCCCTCACAACAGGCTCAGACACAAAATATCCCCCACAACAGGCTCAGACACTAAATGTCCCCAACAACAGGCTCAGATACACAAAATCCCCCACAGTAGGCTCAGACACAATTTCCCTCACAACAGGCTCAGACACAATATCCCCCACAACAGGCTTAGACAGAATACCCCAGCACAATAGGCTCTGAGATATATATATATATATATATATATAGTATATATATATATGTTATATATATATGTATATATATATATATATATATATATATATATATATATATATATATATATATATATATATATATATATTGTTTTAGATGGTTTGTTTTTAGATTTGTCAGTATGGAGTGTGGAGTGCGACAGGTTGGTGAAAAAAAAGGGTACAATTTGTAAGTGTTGCTGTGAAAGATGAGGGCAAGACTTATTAAAGGCTGAACAGATAGCATGAAAAAGGTACACTCGGCAAGGAAAGTGAGGATACAGTTTTTAAATCTTCGGACATATGTTGCTCAATAATGCGACATCTGGCAACTTTAGAAAGGGAGGAGCTCCGTCTTATTGTGTTTGTTTTTTGCTTGACCTCTATAATCTTTCAATCATATTCTACGATAATGAAATCATTGATACTTAAATGCAGTAGTAAGTTTCACAGTATTCGTTCTGCTGTAATTTGCAACGACAGTTCTGAGCAAATAAACATTTTTCGACGTAACCCAGCAAGCAACTTTACACAAATGAATTTATGACACCACCTGAACGGAATGCTTGTATAATCGAAACGCCGATCTTCCATAATGAAATCAAGAGTTAAATTTGAGCAATGTCCAACGAAAAGGAACGAATGCATTGTTATGATGAGAGAGAGAGAGAGAGAGAGAGAGAGAGAGAGAGAGAGAGAGAGAGGAGAGAGAGTCTGCTGTTGTGTAAGTCTAGGCCTATATGTACTGTAGAGCCACTTCATTATTTTTTTTCTTTTAGAGACTGAGCGATACTTATATTTGTAAAGTATGTTTTAGCAAAATGAGAGAGAGAGAGAGAGAGAGAGAGAGTTGCTGCTGTGTGCTTCAGGCCTATCACAGAGCTACTCATTCATTGTTTTTTCTCTTTTAGAGATTGAGCTACACTATATTCGTATAATATGTTTTAGCAATGGCGAGAGAGAGAGAGAGAGAGAGAGAACTATGGCAACGTCAAGAAACATCCAGTTACTTGTGTTTTCCCCCCAAAGCTCCTGCGCTGCTCACATCATAGAGAACGCTCTTTGCGGATTTAAATAGATTTGGTCAACCTACCAGGTGTCACAACATTTACTGCCATTAATTCCAGCTGACTTTTAACACCGTGAAATACAAACATGAATGTGCAAAATTAAAGAAATTATCATTACCTCGTATGATGATGCAACAAGTAAGCCTGTTCATAACGGAAACGAGTAAATATTGCCGTTCTGATGAATAGTACTACACCGAGATATCCACATACTATCTTTTAGATCTCTATGAACGAAGTCATCTGAGAAATTTGATTACTTTGGACATGCATGGTGTTTTTAAGTATCTGAACGTTTTTTTTGCAGATTTAACATATATGATATAATTTGCATTGTATTTTTATATTCTAGAGTAAATTTACTGAGATTATGTGTTTTCTGTAAGAAAAAAAATTGAAATTGATGAACGAAATCTAATGAAAACTGTACCTTCACTTTTCTGTTGAGTGTACATTTATATATATGAATATATATTTCATATATATATATATATATATATATATATATATATTTAATATAATATAATATATATACATCTCAGAGTAGTTGCTATTGTCTTTAAGTAACTAAACGTAATCCTGAGTAACTTCTTGCAGCTTTTTCCAGTTCATTCTTTATAATGACATATGTATGTATGTATGTATGTATGTATGTATGTATGTATGTATGTATGTATGTATGTATGTATGTATATATATATATATATATATATATATATATATATATATATATATGTATGTATGTGTTAGATTATGTACATATATACATAGATACATATATATATATATATATATATATATATATATATATATATATATATATATATATATATGTGTGTGTGTGTGTGTGTGTGTGTGTGTGTATGTGTGTGTGCAGCTATGTACGATTTTATACATTTACTCTACTGTATTACCCTATGGGAAGTTATGTATGGTACTTTTTGAGAGATTAGCCTTAAGATGCCCTAGAACAATTAACATGCTAAGAGAAATGTTGAAAAGAAAAAGTAAAAAATATGATTGCAGTGCCATTATCATCAGTGAAGTCTTGTTAATTTGGCTATTTTTAGCTCTCTGAAAACAGCAAATGCTGAAAGCTACATAGTCAGAAGTCGTAAAAAACACGTAAAAAAAGATAGAAGAAAAGAAGAAAATATGCAAATTGAAATTTAGTTTTGTTCATTACACAGTGTGGAAGGGTGAAAATTGAGGACAGGTTCAATGATTCCTTTGTTTTCAGGCAAATCCATGCCCGTCACAATTATTACTGCGCCTGCGCTAATCCAACACACTCCAAAATTCAAGAGAATGTTCACTTGCCTCCCGCAGTTGGATGGCGTCAGTTAATCTGGCTCGCTCAGGTTTGTTGACGTAAACCCGGATCATTTGTACACCTGCTTCAGCTCAGGTCATTGTACTCACTTGGTACATTTTTTTTATGATAAAAAGCTGGTGCAGTTTTACATCTAGTGCACTTGTTTTTGATAATAAAAAATCTACCAAATGAGTACAGTGACATGAGCTGGAGCAGGTGTAGAAATGATGCGCATTTTGGGGAATGAAGATGAACCCTAACTGAACTGAAAATACGATTGTCAGTATGTCTAGAGGATATGAGCCCAAGTCCAGAACTTTTCAGTGACAGTGTTTCTTAAATTAACATTCTAAGTTTCATTTTTGACTGCAAATTCACTTTTGAGGAAAATATCCGGTCTATTTTTTTGTCAGTTGTGCAAATGATTGTGTATTGATAATGCCTTGCACGATTTTTGGAGACCGTCTGTCATAAGGAAATTTTTTCATCTTGTATTCTACTGTCTCTGGGATATTGTTCCACTGATTGATCTGCAGCAGATGACTCGCATCTTGTTGGATAAAAACTTGGGATCAGCTAAATTTCTTCTAGATAGTATTCATCCCTGGCAGTGTCCCTTGATTAGCTCGATGTGTATGCTTTTAAGATTTTCCATAATGTCTATCATCCACGTCTTATACTAAATATGCAGTCTTGCTTTTTCTTTTGTGAGTATCAGTACCAAAGTTTTCCATAAGGGTTTTTCCAGCTGTGACCCAATTATGGAGTGATCTACCAGTCCTACAGTTGAATTGCTAAAACTGCAAAGCTTAAGACTTGGTGTTACTATTTTTGCTGAACGAACTCACATGACTCAAATTGCATAGATAAACACGCTTTTCTTTCTCATTTGCTTATTTAGTTTATTCTTTATTTACTGTTTTCATTTTTCATGCTGGGCTGCTTTCCGAAATATGGGAGCCCTTAGCCTTGTAGTAATCTACTTTTCCGGGTAGGGTTCAGTTTGGATGTTGATAATAATAATAATAATGATATGTGATATGCCAGTGGAAATTATACCCATAATCATAGGAACACTAGACACGATCCCAAGACCCCTGAAAAGGAGCCTGGAAAAACTAGATGCTGAAGTAGCTCCAGGAGGCATGCAGAAGAGCGTGCTATTAGAAACAAAGCACATAGTGAAAAAATTGATGGACTCCAAAGGAGGCAGGGTGCAACCCGGAACTGTAAACACCACCCAGTCGAATAGAATGACTGAGATAGAAAAAAAAAAATAATAATAATAATAGTGGGGCCCTGACAAGGCGATATTAACAAATTCTGTAGAGGATAAGTTTTATCAAGAAATTTTCAGATGTAATATGCCTTTAGCTTAAGTATTTTAATTTGTATTTAGAACATAAAATCAAAATAAGGGAATCTGAGTAGTAACAAAGATAGGATATACTCTTCAGCCGAAAAATTAACTATAGACGAAAATTTCAATTTAGTGGTGCTTATTATCAGTCCGCACAGTGTATGGTCTATCAACAGAGACAGAAGGTTCCTCCAGGTTTTCGTGATGACCAACGAGACTGAGGACTTTTTATGTCTTTGTTTATGAGGACGTGCTGTTGAGTGAGGAAATTATGAGGTACAACAGTTAATGACATTTATCACTGAGAAATAATACGGACAGTAGGTATTTAGATCCTACCGAACGACCAGAGAACCAAAGAATGAAGGATTTCACAGGCAAACCAAACCTCCTGCGGTAAATACAGTTTATAGTCTTTCACCTTAGGAAACGACAGATTGACTTATTTCAAATTCAGACTTGAACAGGGAGAATGACGCAGTGTAACTTTAAAGCTTAAAAAGCACAGACTTCAAAGAAATAAGTGACTACAAAGCATTATCTCAAAACCACCTTCAGAAGCTCAGCATTTTTCCAGAGGACAGGAAGGAATCCCGGAAGGATTCTTATTATTTTTATTCTTTTCAGATGGAAAGCATATCACCTACTTCCAGCAGCATGGAGCTCGTTAGCGAAGCCGTGGTGTGACCTGTGCAAGAGACTTCATGAAGATCAGTCTGGAAAAGTCTATGATATATACGAGTGGTTCATCAAAGGTTCACAATGTATGAATTATCGGATGCCTAAGATATCAAGATTCATCAAGAATAAAGCACCCTTAGACTCAAGACACCAAGTTCGCCAAGGGTAGAACAACCTGAAAAGTAATTGTTTGCCTACATAAGGAACAGAGTTCTGTATACCAGAAAACAGTTTTGCTCAGTTCTGCATTTTACATTACGGCGTGTTTATGATTAATTCAAGACTCGGTGATGTGCAATTTTATGCATGTATGCAGTGTAAATACTGAATAATAACAAATGTGTGTCGATTGTACATTTATTGACTCCCTTAGCAGTCTAACTCCTCTGATACGGCATATTTTGAATTAAATTGCAGATATTATATGCAGTTATGACTGGTGATATAATGTCCCGTGCTATTGTATACCGTTGTGTTAATAATTTAGTATTCAGGAATTTGTTAGTCGAGAACCGTATGATTAACGGTGTTTAGAACTGTTGCTGGAAGAGATATGCATATGCTCATTTGCACTTGTTTCATTTGTTCACGAGTGAGAGGTTTCCTTCCAGAGGTTAGGATTTGTAAAGCATTTGCTAAAGGATCATCTCAAACACCTGGAGAGTGGTGTGAGGACCCATTGTTGAAGGTTGAAAGAACAAGGTACATCCTGCAATCATCAGCAATGGCTAGAAAGGCATCACCATTTTATGCAACCATAGTTCCTAGAAGAGAATCATTTGACATCATAGGTGATCTGATAATCTTAAGTTCTGTACCCAGGTTCATCAGTATCAAGGGACGTGATCCCCACCAATGGTCAAGTCCTGTCCAGGTGTCCTATGCATGGTAATGCCATACCTTGTTGTTCAGGATGTCTCTTCACTGACATTGACAAGAAAAATGTACGTTGTTGAGTTATTGTTAGGAGGGGAAAATGTTACAAATACCATGAAGTGGAAAGATTACCAATGATTGTTGAAACCAAATTATCTCAGCAGTGCAAAAGGGAACAGAGACTGTTTTGGCCTCCGGAAGAAGTTCAAAAAGGCACAAAAGAATGACTGAAAGTGGTCAAGCTTAGGTCAGAGAGGCTGTTATATCAGTATGACTAGAAATACTTCCATCTGTGTTCTTTCGTGTCATTTTTGAAAAATTAAGTTCTCTAGGATGAGGGATTGGGGTTAAATAAAATAGCTAAAGCCATGTTATGGGCTCTGTTTAGAAATTTGACAAATACCCAGACTAAAACCTTGGCATGTAATGTCACTATTAGAAATTACCTCAAGATGATAGAGTAATCCTGTCCAGGACCACAGGTTCCTGAAGATTTGAAAGAGAACATTGCAAAATTAAATATACTTTTGTTCACAGCTCAGGTGATGGAGAAACCTAGCAGCAAGGATTAAAAAAAGCCCCAAGTTTAATAACATCGGAAGTTACTGACCATTCAGACGACTGTGAATAGCGTTAGATGCATAATTCCTGTGAGTACAGACTGACAAGTGAATGATGATGGTGAACCCCAGAAGTATACGGAAATAAAATGGACGAAAAATCCCACAGATTTTAAGTTACTGCAGATCTTTTGCGCCATTTTCACGTTCAATGTTATTAAACCAGGTCATGTCTCTAAATAATATCTACCAGGATATAGTTCTTCAACAGCTACTATGCAAATCATCACCATCAAGAAGTCTGTTTGTTATTGTACACAACAACATTACAGAATAGGAGTCCAGGATTAACCCCAATTCTGGCGACATCCGAACAAATTGGAAATGAAGTGGAAAGTGTCTGGGATTTTGCTAGTTGGGGCAAGCCTAGTGGGTCTGGACAGACCAGAAACAAGATTCCACCGTCTTGGTGAAGGTTAGTGAACAAGGTGTTACCACCCTGTAGGGCATTAGAGCTAGCGTTTTGTTCTTGAAAGGAAACAATGATTTAAAGAAGAGGAACCAAGTAATCAGATAGAAAAGAGAAGAAAATGCAGTAACAGAAACAGAAAAGTGATTTCACAATCACCCAATAGCCCCAGTGTTGGGCCATATGGCTCAAAGTCATAATTTCATTCTCCTTCACTAGCTGTAGGTCATAAATTACTACATAACTTACATAATGGAAATAAGTAAACAACTGCCTGTGCTTACAGTTAACAAAATCATGAAGTCATTGAAATGAATAAAAAATTACTTAAAGATAAATGTAACGAAACTGAAATGAAGAGAATATACACATTATATATATCTATATATACAGTGAACCCCCGTATTTGCAGGGGATGCATACTGCACCCCCTGCAAATAGCTAAAATCCGCGTATACTTAAAACCCCTCTAAGAACACTTAGAACTGCCCATTTTGATAGTTTAAACACAAGAAAAACCCTGTAAAAATGCTTATACCTGAGCATTGTAATAGTTTTATTACAAAAAGTGTATTTATTCATGAAAATTATATGAAAATACAGTAATTAGTGAATATTTCTCAGTGAAAAATATCGCGAATGGGCGAATTTTCCGCGAATAATGGGTGGATATGTTCCACAGAGAAACCCGCGAATGCGCGAGTCTGCGAATCGTGAGAACGCAAATACGGGGTTTACTGTATATACAGCAATACCCCAAACTTGCGCGATTTGAGTTGCACAAATTCACAGATACACGAACTTTTCATTAGAAGCTAAGTAATTGTCATACACGAGTTTTTCACAGATGCGAACATTTGCAAATACTGAGAAACCCTGCAAAAGTGTTTATGTTTAATTTTTTATGTAATTGATAAGTTTTCAAGCTTTCATGTGTAAAATTAAATAACATTACATAATAAAAGTAATAATTGCTCTCTCTCTCTCTCTCTGAAATCTCTCTCTCTCTCTCTTTATCTCTCTATCTCTCTCTCTTTTACTGAAATGATGAATTTTTATATATATATATATATATATATATATATATATATATATATATATATATATATATATATATGTTTATTTGTTTTGTATGATAAATTAATTTTTACCTAATAATAAATACTGATTTTCAAATGATAATAATAATAATAATAATAATAATAATAATAATAATAATAATAATAATAATAATAATAATAATAATAATATAACTGTAATTAACAAATTTGTACATGATGCGTATTTTAAACAAACAAATGTCTTTCCCTCATCTTTTGTTCGAAGCTTGAAGGCAAAGCTGTCGATTTAACATGACAAGAAGAGAGAGTGTTGCTGATTAGCAGTCAAAGGTTTCTTGGCACTCTCTCTCTCTCTCTCTCTCTCTCTCTCTCTCTCTCTCTCTGTGTCTGTAATAATTCATAAAAAATTTCACTTTCTTAAGTAAGGACAGCTGTTATCTCTCTCTCTCTCTCTCTCTCTCTCTCTCTCTCTCTCTCTCTCGTAATTAGCGCAACCTACGTATTACTGTTTCTCTGTATGTCTTTAACTGTACAGTGGATAATTTTAAATGGATCTAATTTTACCTGTACCGTCTACAAACTGTAAATGCGTCGCTTTAAAACATGGAGACATAGAGCAGTTCAGAACAAAGAGAAAGAGACAGAATAAAGAAGTTTTTAAAAACGAGGTTGAAAAGACCTCTAAAATAGATCGGTGGAATGGGGAGAGAGAGAAATAGAACACTAATCTTCACACACTCCTATATTTTTACGTCAATCATTCATTTCTTTTTTTAAGGGTAATGTATTAAGCTAACTTTTAAATGAAATTACAGTTACTTTAATTTCATTTAACAGTTAGTTTAAAACTGAATTTCCTTCTATCTAACGTAAGAATAACTTATATATATCTCTCTCTCTCTCTCTCTCTCCTCTCTCTCATGTTATTCTCTCTGTCTCTGTAATAACTCATAAATAATTTAACTTGATATTTCAAGTAGGACAATCTCTCTCTCTCTCTCTCTCTCTCTCTCTCTCTCTCTCTCTCTCTCTCTCTCTCTCTCTCTCTCTCTCGTGTGTTATTCTCTCTGTCTCAGTAATAATTGATAAATAATTTAACTCTCTTAAGTAAGGACAACCCTTATCCCTCTCTCTCTCTCTCTCTCTTGTTCATAGTTAGCACTCACACATTTTTACAACTTATTATTTCTCTGCACTTCTTTACCTGTACAGCAGATAATTTGAACTGATCTAATTTTACCTGTACCGTCTATGAAGTGTAAATGTGCTAGTGTGGCAAATACGTTCTAAAACATTGACATAATAACTAAGAGTTGTATTAATCCAAATAAAAAACACTGTTTGTTCATGAAAAAGCATTTCAGAACAAAGAGAAAGAGACGTAGAATAAAGAAGGCATTAAAAAGAGGTTAAGAAGACTTCTAAAAATAGATCAGTTAGAAGGGGAGAGAGAGAAATTTTCTTCCAGCTCTCTATTTTTATGTCAACCATTTATTTCTTTTTTTAAGGGTAATGTATTAAGCTAACTTTTAAATGAAATTGCAGTAACTTTAATTTCATTTAAAAGTTAGCTTAATAATTTGGGAGTATGGTTAGGGCCATATTTAATGTTTAAATTTTAGAAATAAGCATTTATTAGCATTTTTAGAGACCGTGCCAAACTTACGCAAAAACTTGCCTTGTGCAAGGGGTTCTGGAACCTAACCTTGCGTAAGTTCGGGGTATGACTGTATACATATGTGTAGATATACAATATATATAGATATATATATTTTTACGAATTTCCCTGGGGTTATATGATTTCTAGAGATTTTTACAGGTTCGCAACGGAAACTTTATTTATTTGGCCTTGGAGTTCTGACTTATGTAAAGGGAAATCATAAAAAACAAGAACAAGGGATGATTTTAGGAGCTGAAGGCTCTACTTCATACGGAAATGTTGCATAAACACTTTGGATAAATTAAGGAATTATATTTACAAAAGAAAAGCATCAGAAGGGAAAATGGGTAATTGAATTGTTAAAGGGCTTGCAACGCCTGAAGATCCTCCTACTGGAGTCTTGAATAAAGGCAAGGCACAGTCCAAGATGAGTCCACTACGAATAGGTCCCCCTGCAAGAGAGATTTGCACATTACACGCCAGTAAAGGAAAATGTAACACAGAATATGACTCGAGTCTGCACTGAGGGTGCCAAGGACTCGAGGAATAACTGAACACTTTACACTGGAACACGAAACACTGCAAAAGGCACTGAACAAATAACACAAGGATGAGAAAATAATACTGGCACTCGGTAACACTTCAAAAGGGCAAACGGTCATGACTGAAAAGGCCTCCACTCGTACTTTACCTTAAAGGTTGGGGGGTTAGCGTGGCTCTGGCGTAGAATGACGGCGGGCGTTCACATGCGTGACATCGTACTCGGGTTCCTGGGTAGGTCCTTTCAAGGATGACTGTAGTACTGGGTTCACGCCAGGAGTCTGGTGTGGACATCTGGGTGGAAGGGTGGAGGGTGACCTCTCAGCGTCTTGTATCACTCGCCCGCGTGTATGGCTATCTGCCAAGATGTCTCTGTCCAAGGCCCTTTTAAGGCCGTTGTCCTGAGTAGGCCCTGTGGGCCCACGCAGTAGCGGGCTAAGGATGTGCCACCGTCCCAGGTGTTCTGGCCATCTGCTTGTATTCCACAAGGTATTCCTGCGGAAAGACAATCCAGCCAACTCAATCTGCCTTCGGAAAGGGTTTCTTAAGTAGCATAGTTGAACTAAGCTGCTTAAAGGAGTGACAGTCAGCCTCTCATCCTCGACTTTATCTATCGTCCCAGGTAAAAAGGGGGACAGATTGCGATGTTGATAATATTAATGTGTTGGTGACTAGGTCAATTGGGTCGCCTGTGCA
This sequence comes from Macrobrachium rosenbergii, assembly GCF_040412425.1. NCBI lineage: Eukaryota > Metazoa > Arthropoda > Malacostraca > Decapoda > Palaemonidae > Macrobrachium > Macrobrachium rosenbergii. Next base: position 30,995,543 of record NC_089793.1, on the reverse strand, counting down.
ACGGCGAATTTACTCTTAATAGCTTAAGGCAACTATGGGCCAGCTTTCAGCGATTACTTTTACTTTTGATACGTTCAAGGGTAAACTAAGGAAAGCTGATGGCCAACATGCTAAGATTCTTGATGACTATAATATATATGTATATATATATATATATATATATATATATATATATATATATATATATATATATATATACATATACATATACATATATATATATATATATATATATATATATATATATATATATATATATATATATTATATATATTCTTACAGATTGGGTCTCGTTGGAGGAATGCAAGAGGGTTTTTTAATTTATGCACTGCCAATGGGGCCAACAGAGGACACCAAAATTTAACAAAAACTGAAGAGCTAAGTGGTGACTTACCTTATTTTCAACAATTGAATTAGAGAGTGGAAGATTGCCATGAAATGAGTCACTGGTTACGTTGCAGTGGATTTATTTACACATGAAGCAATCAAAAAATGAATCTGGAACTGAGGATCCAGCAGGCAATCAAAATTAAAAAATGGAAGTTACGTCTCTAATTAGAAAGCATACTAAGGCTTGAATTAATCTCAGTTAACTGGTTCTTGTGCACAATGGGGGGACTGCTTTCCAGACTTTCTTGGTTATCAAAATGGCAGTACTCCTAAGATGATTTGATTCACAAGGCGGGGTCGACTGAGCAGAAGAGTAGCGAGGACCCCGGGAAAATGAATCCAGGATTAGTGTTCTAGTACAAAAAATTTTTCTCACATGAAAAATTATGCCCTATGGAGGTAATTGATCAGTTTAAGTTATTTGCCCTTGGTTAACACTATGATGGGAACAATCTAACGCTGATCACTGAATTGAATTAAATTGCGTTTAGGAAAAGTCATGGGGCGAATTATGGGCTGCTGTTGTTGGTAGAGTTTGGCTTAACAAAGGGATCTTTGGTTAGGAGAATGAAAAGTGAAAATTCAGAAAATATATGAGAGAAATTCATGGAGAGAAACAGAACAGGCTTGGAGACTAATTGCTTCTGACGTACCTTATGCCTGTTGATGTTTTGAGCTCTGAACATGTAGGGGCTTGGCCGTCCGGATTCATTAGCCGCCACGAGTGGAAGAAGAAAATGGAAGGTGCGACTGCACGTGTTGCTAGCTACGTACGGAGTGTGTCGTTTTCGAGTCGAAAGCGCTCCCTTGTTGTGCGTCCAATTCTGGGCATCAGTCATCTGCAAAAAGTCATACAGCCAGCAAAAGGGGGTATGGAAAATAGGTCTTATGGTCAGGGACTTGAGGGTTAAGCTCCTAGTCTACCTACAGCCTGCTCGTCCTTTGGCACTAACCTACAAATCATGTGATGGGGGCATAGGGGGAAAGCTAAGGTGCATCATTGTGCTACCCCAGGTCAGGTGACGTGGAGGGGGGGAGGTTTCTCAGGCCTACTTGACTTCAAATTCTGGGCAAACATCTTCGCCTTCCTGCCACTAAAGCTAGCCTTGGAGTTAACTGAGAAGCGCATTTGTTCAGAAGTTTCGATTCCTTATCTGGCAGACTAAGAGGGATGAATTAAAATACGTGAAAACATATATATATTATATAATATTCTGGTGTCTGTCTTTTTTTATATTCCTTTTGATTTTGTTTTCATTTCTCTTTAATTTTGTAATCGTCCTTTGTTTAAATTATTTTTTTAGTATATATATAGAATAGATATTTACACATAAATGTATAAATGTATATACATATAAATGCATAAATGCATATATATATATTATACATACAGAGTAAGTATATTTATATATGTATGTGTAAATATCTATAATATGTATATAAATATATATGTATGTATGTATGTATGTATGTATGTATGTATGTATGTATGTATGTATGTATGTATATATAAAACTAAAACACAATAATTTATGCAAAGGAAGATTGCGAAATTAAAGAGAAGTAAAACAAATTCAAAAGGAATAGAATAGAAAATAATTTCACACCCAATGAAAGAGAGAGAGAGAGAGAGAGAGAGAGAGAGAGAGAGAGAGAGAGAGAGAAGCCAATCCATGCTTAAAAATCTATCCTTTTTATAAAAATAAAATGTTTAGGTTATAGTTGGAAAATTACATGAAATTCTATATAATTTCCTAACGTCCTTTTCGAATGTAAAATCGCATTTTTCTGAAAAGAGAGTTCTTGGTGCATAAGAAAAATCCAGAACCCTTTTTATTTGTGCAAAGTATTTTAAGGAAGATTTTCTTGATACTCGTGACTTTTGGTTTTCTGAGAGAGTGACAATGTCGGAATGGTTGTCTGTTACCCATTTTTTACCAGACTACGGTAAGATATATTTCATATTTTCCTCTCTGTATTTGACAGTCTGTAATTGTTGATTGCATAAATGTAGTAAAAAGCAGGTTTTTTTTAAGTCATGACACGAAGATTTGACTCAGATCTCGCAAGGGTAAAATCCTAGGAAGATTTTTTAGCCGTAACATAAATAATATATACAATATATATATATATATATATATATATATATATATATATATATATGTGTATATATATGTATAATATATATACATATATATATATATTTATATATATATATAAAAAATTTATCGTTATATATATATGTATATATATATATATATATATATATGTATATATATATATATATGTATGTATATATATATATAATATATATGTATGTATATATATATATATATATATATATATATATATATATATATATATATATATGCACTACAATGTGCTGGTCTTCAAAGACGCGATGTTAAGTATACCTTAGTTTTAGCAGACCACTGAGCTGATTAACAGCTCTCTAGGGCTGGCCTGAAGGATTAGACTTATTTTACGTGGCTAAGAACCAATCAATACCTAGCAACGGGACCTACAGCTTATCGTGGAATCCGAACCACATTATACAGAGAAATGAATTTCCATCACCAAAAATAAATTCCTCTAATTCTTCATTGGTCGGCCGGAGATTCGAACTCGGGCCCTGCAGAGTGCTAGCCGAGAACGGTACCGACCAGTCCAACGAGGAACTAAAAGGAGGTGGTTTACATTCCAGATTCTTTAATTTACAAAGGACAATTTTCAATTAAGGAACCTGGAATCTGAACCATCCCGTCTCATTGAGGCCTAACACAAGTAGTAAAAATATATTTAAACAGTGAAATTGTGTGGCCAATTTGTGATATGTATGTATATATATATTTGTACGTCAGTGTAACTGGAATCTATAATATATGATACATGTATTGTACAGTATATATTCTATATTGTTACTGCTTTATTATGTTAAGGTGCACTATCTGTATTTACTACGAAAAAGCACAATTCAAATTTCCTAACATTTTTGTAGTCTTGATATATATATATATATATATATATATATATATATATATATATATATATATATATATATTATCATAATTAGCAAGAACTCTGCTAGCAAATTGCTTCCCCCTTTTTCTCTTTTTGTTGTTTTTCATTCACTGTCGGCCGATCGATATTTAGCACAGTCAGAATTCAAGAGGTTAAAAACCAATTTTAGGCCCTCCCTTTAAGCCAGATCTTTCGAGGCAAAGTGATCTCTGTCTGGTCGTTTCTTACAGGCAAACCCCTGCGGGCATCAGCTGAACATGACTCAACTACCTGTGATTGGACGTGCCCCTGCCCCATAGGAGGGATAAAACGACAAACCATGAGGCCTCGCTCTCACACGCTGGAGAGGGGAGTGAAGAAGTCCCAAAACACCGCCATGCCCTGGCCCTTGATGCCTTGGCTCCTGACCACGTGGCCCCTTTCCAAAGTGTACTTTTTCTGTGCACTTCAACCACTAGCCACGTGTCGCTCCGCCATGGCCTGACTGATGACCCGTGCGCCATGTTCGGCGCTTCGGAAATTCCGCAGACAAGCTTCTTTTACGGAAGCCCCTTGCATCTCGCCACGTGGAAGAAACTCGCCCTCGAAATCGCAAGTCATCCACGGACCTCTTTCTGCGCTGGAACCAAATCTGCCTTACGGTAAAGTGCTCTGAAGACCTCCATTCAGTCACGCTTTTGTCTCGTAACATTTACTTGAATTTAAGTGCCAGTAATCACCAACCTCTTGTCAAATGTCCGTGGCTCCTCAGTGTTGGCAGTGCTAAGCTACCATTAATTCATCGAAGCCCTTGGCACCCTCAGGTGCAGCTTCGAATTCATTATTCTTTGTCTGTTTTTTCATTACTGGCGTATAATGTGCATATCTCTCATTTCAGAGGACCTATATCGGAAGCTTCTTGGACTGTGTCTGAATCCCAGTTTCATTCATCCCGTAGGAATCCCCTTCAGGATCAATAATCTGCTTGCATTCCTCTTCCGTACTAATGTCATTTATGTAAATACACCTTTAAGGTTGCCCACGTGTTTACGTAATACCTCCTTCAGTAGGAGAGCCTTATGCTCATATGAAATTCCCCTTGTTTTCTCTTTTTATGTTTTCCTGGACCCCGAAGTCAGAATCACAAGGCTTAACTACCTTAAATTGTTGCTACCTGTCTCACTGAGAACATTTCAAACTAAATCGTCAGAAAAACATAAATATTATATATATATATATATATATATATATATATATATATATAGTATATATATATATATATATATATACATACATACATACATACATATATATATATATATATATATATATATACATATATATATATATATATATATATATATATATATATATGTATATATATATATATATATATATACATATATATATATATATATATATATATATATATATATATATATATATATATATATATATATATATATATATATATATATATATATATATATATATATGGCAAGACTATAGTGTTTAAAAGTGAGGTGTGCTTTTGTCATAGTAAACATAGATAGTGCACCTTTACATTAACATAACAAAGCACTAACAATAAAGAGCACATATATCATATATGGTAGATTCCATTGAAGTACAAAGGTACTAATGGGCAGCTTAGGCAACAGAAGAGACCGAACATAAATAAGTATGATTAGCAAGCAAGCCACTTTCCACCCAGGGAAGAACTGGAAGCACAAGGCAGTGGCTGCTATTGCTCCCCCAAGCCTGCTATACCTAATTCACAGGAAAGAAGGTCTGAGCCCAAGTTGATATTATGGCCGACGTGGTTAGAAAATCAAGGCTGTTCCACAGACTTTTTTGTTTATGCATATCTGTGTACGAATGTCCCTCTCCTTCTCACATGTGGTCATTATCAATGAATAATATAGGTTAAATTTATTCTTTACTGTATCATTATAATCTTGGTGGTATAATCGCTTACCAGCACATGCATAAAGACGGCTACAGGTGTTGCTAAAAGTTTTTTTTATGTAGTTAAACGAACTTTTTATGACAGGACGTGTGTTGAATGCTTATGTAATATCAGAGGAACTTACACAGTATTTTTCTGGCATACAGATCAAACTTTGAGCGCTGCATCCCCGGCAAGTTTTCAGGGCTGGCCACATTCAAGGATAATAATAAAAATAATAAAAAGTAAAAGGGCATTTATAACAGTTATGTCATTCGCCAATTACTGGTCACTGATTATCACATCTAAGTCAAAAGATGTGACACGCATTGGGTTTCTGACTAAAATTGGTTGAATGACTTATGCCTTGCAGCATAAGATTCAACAAGAGATGTGCATTCCATGGAATATCTTGCCTTACAACATAACATTATTGTTCAGTACAATTAGGAAATTTTCAAAAAAATTGCGGAGATCGGATGATGGGGAACTGGATAACCACTTGCGGTCAGGAAAACTGAAAACTGAATAATAATAATATTATCAATAATAGTTTGCAAGAGATGGGGTTTTGAGTGCAGAGTAATTCAAATAGATTTTAGTGTTGCTTTCGATTTAGCAAATCACAAGGCACCTATATATGAATTGAGAATCTTGGATTGGGTGGATAAGTTTCAAGATTACTTCAAGATTTCCTTACAGATAGGCAGCAACGATTTGCTGTTGGTGGGATCTTGAGTGAACCAAGACCTACTGTCTTGAGTTCCACGGTAGTGTTCTTGGTCCACTATTATTTCTGGTGTATACAAGCGATATGGTTGTTGGCCTGGAAAACAAGATTGTTCAGTATGCTGATGATGCGACATTTCTGGGTATAGTAAAGTCTCCACTTATGAGAAATGAAGCTGCCCTCAGCCTCAATCGGGACATGGACCGGATCAGTGAATGGTGCGGTCGGTGGGGTATGAGGCTGAACTTCAGTAAAACGAAAACACTATTGATTAACAGATCCCGTACAGATTTTCCACCCCACCCTCCCCTTCAGGTGGATGGGACTTTGATGAATGAGTCCGAAGCTTTAACTTTTCTACGTGTAACTTTTGATTCACGTCTTACTTTTGAGAAAAATCTGATGAAAGTTTCAGCAAATTCCGCACAAAAGTTAGGTATTGTTTGTAAGGCTTCTTATATTTATAACTAATAAAATCAGTGCAACCTGTTTTAGGTCATTTGTGTTTCCTTTACACTGTACTCTGGTGTGGATGTCTGCTTCTGCCAGAGATTAATCTCTTTTAGATAGAGTGGTTCGTGGTGGTGGTAGGTTTCTGTTTCCTAATAGTAGCAGTTATGACTTGGACCATCGAGGGATGGTCTCTTGTCTGTCACTTTTTCATAAGTTGTATTTTAATAGAGATCTTTCACATTCACAGTTGATCCCTTTACCTGCCGAGAACAACCAGATTCGCTGAACAGCAGCACCGATACGCAGTAAATGCGGCTCGCTATCAAACCTCTCAGTTCCAGAGGTCGTTTATTCCTCACACCTTTGGACTGTGGAACAGTCTCCCTGAGGATCCTGTGTAATCAGAGCTTCAAAAGTTTAGGCGAAGATGCAATGCATTACAGCCGTAATGTTATTCTCCTTGCATTTTAATACATTTTTATCTTCTTATTGAGCACCATATTCTTTGGGAACTTGAATTTCAAGCCAATCGCCCCTGTGGGCTTGTTTCATATGAAAAAGATTCATCTTCTGAATATAATGCTTAATTGTCTTTGCAGCGTCCCCTCGGCCCCTAACTGCAACCTCTGTCATTCCTTTTATTGTAACTCCTTCCATATTCTTCCCTCCATCTGATTTTCCAGCCTCTCCTAACAATTGTTTCATAGTCATTCATTCATACTTTAAAAGGTAAATCGTGGCTGAACCCTCGATTTAGAAAACTTTCATAACCTCCTTAGTAGGTTCATCAGCAGTGGGTTATCAAACAGCCCCCAGCTGGCTTTCCCACCCCCATCCCCTCAAAGCCCCCGCCCCTCCCAGACGTACTCGCAAGCACATCTGCACTTCCTGTTTATTAAGAAGACCCTTTCAACCAATACCACTTCTGTGATCCATTACTCTCCCAACATTGAACCACTCCGAGTCAGGCCTTCGGCACTCAAATTGTTTGCCACACTTATCTACACATTTCTCAACCTTTCTGTTTCCCTGGAGTGGTTAGTGGCATCAGTGCACACCCACTTTTTACACTTTTATTTTGACCTCCATTCCCGCTTCCTTTCCCCCACCTTGCTGTCCAACCACTCCAACTCCCTCCTTTTTCCTGTGAAGCATTAGATAATGTGGAGCGTTCAGTGCTTGGTTATCTAGCCTAATGTTCTTAAATCAAATCAACCTTCCAGTTATTTTTGTGCCACATCTGTCAAGCAAACACTTCTCATCAGCTTCAACCTTCATGCTTTTTTCACTCGAAAGATTAATATGAAGAGAGAGAGAGAGAGAGAGAGAGAGAGAGAGAGAGAGAGAGAGAGAGTTAACACTTGAATAGGCACATACTCCAATAGCCAACTTAGTCGAAAAGCTAGCCTACTACAACCGCGTGAATGTTGGGTTGAGGATGGTTTTGGCTGGTTTAGAGTAATGCTAAGTTCACACATTCACGTGTCAAGCACGCATGCCCACGCACGGCCGAAAATTGTGAAACGTGACCATATACGAGGTGAATAAGCCCCGCCCAACTGAATATGTGACGTGGGCTGATGTGCATAAAGCAAGCGCATTATAGTGCGCTGCAAATGTACGCACTGCGTAAGCTTGACGTGACGCTTACCGGAAGTAGCCCAGCAAGCGGCGGCACAGCCAAAAGTAGTGCGTGGTAGAGAACGTAACACCGATGTACGTAAACCGTATGTGTAACGTTGTGTGTCACTGAGTTATGTCAACCTCACGTTGTCCCCACGCACTGTGGGGTTAAACCCTAGCTATAAAAGGGCCAGCTAGTCGCTGACATAACACTGCAGCATCAACACGTACTCCCATCCTGCTGAATCAACATGGAGGACATTGCTGAAATTCATGAACTTATAGTTATAGCAAGTACGGATAGAAGAGAAATGTTGCAGTTCATCGTCGAATATGTGCACACCATTTTATTGCTGGAGATTGCAATGGTTGCTGCAAACCACACAATGAAGAAAAAATGGAGTTGTCAACCAAAACCCCAGACCTGTACAAAAATTTTACCCAGATTGACAGGGGCCTCCTCAATGAAATTGTTGAACAAGTCACATTCTGGAGGAAACCCATTGAGCCAGGCCTACTTGTTGCTATCACCCTGCGTTTCCTCACTACAGGTGATTCATACAAGAGTCTGCAATACTCGTTCTGAGTAGCCCACAACATCATTAGCTACATTATAGCAGAGACCTGTAGGGCCACTGTTGCTGCCTACAGAGATGAGGAACTGCAGGTGCCACAAACACCTGAAGCTTGACAGGAGGTTGCACGAGGTTTTGAGGAACGGTGGAACTTCCCCCACGTAATTCGAGCTATAGATGGCAAACACATTAGGCTCCGTAACCCTCCCCGAGGCAGTACTCTTTACTTCAGCTACAAGAAGTTCTACTCCATGGTATTACTTGCAATTGCTGATGCTTCATACAAGTTCCTATACGTCGACGTGGGTGCCACTGGGTCAGGGTCAGGCGGTGGTGTATTTACCCAGACCCAACTGGGTGAAATGCTGTTGCAGCAGGAAGCAAATCTTCCCTAACCTGAGGCCCTGCCAGGTCAACCTAATGGATCTCCTATGGACTATTTCCTAGTTGGTGATGATGCCTTCCCTCTGCAGAATTATCTTATGAAGCCCTACCCCCAAAGAGGCCTATCCAAGGAGGAATGGATATACAACTACAGGTTAAGTAGGTACGCAGGACGGTGGAGAACGCCTTCGGGATTCTGGCAAACAGATTCCAAATATTCCACACGGCAATATGCCTGAAGCCTGACCATGTAGAGGCATTAGTGATGTTCGCATGTGTTCTGAATAATATTATAATAAGAAAAAACGCATGCAGACAAGGAGAAGATCAGGAGCACCCCATCACACATACTGTCATACCTGGTAGCTAGAGAAGTGACCTGTCCTTAGGAGCAGCCCTACCAACTGTGACCGGCAACACTGCAACCAGGGATGCAAAGGAACAACTGAAGGGAACAGGCTGAAAGGATATTTTTCATCTGTATTTACTTAAAGGCTCAATGCATTAGCAGGAGAACATCTTTTTGATTTAGTATTACTTATTTTTTTCCTGGATACTTTATTGTTCATAACAGGTTCACTGTATTTACAGTTTTTTCAAATCCATAATATATTATTCTCCTCAATACTTAGTAACTGGAAAGAGGATAGAGCCAGACATGATATTGCAAATATATATTTATTTAATATAAAACACAAACACACATAAATATAAAAAAAATATATAGCCGCTCATACAAAAATACATGACACAAGCATACAATAAATATAAGTACTATACACATCCACACATTCATAACAAATAAACTTAAAATTAAGACTGAAAATTGTTAAGGAACATGGTGTCGATTGACAGGTTGCTGAGGTCCTTCGGGGTGGAGGTCACTGTGGGCCCCATCAGCTGTTGTGCTGTCAGCTGTAAGGGCTGAGTGCCTGAATGTGCAGGAGGTGGGCCAAAATCATGCCTGCCCCTTTTATCCCAGGTCACAGTGTTGCCAATTCATCTCGGATGCGTGCGGTGCGGCAGGGTTGCAGCATCTACTCCCACACCATGCGAAGACCCATGCGGTGTGAGGCGGGAACCCTGAAGTGGCGTGGGACCACAGGTAAGGTCCTAGCGGCCATGTGGTCACCACGAGGTTAGCGCTACGCTGTGCGGGTCGGGCCACGCTAAATGACAGTTGACGTGACCACCCACGCATGGTTTTGAACAGGTCGAAAGGTTCGTGGCTCCCAGCATACGCCCGGGTGGTGTGCAACAGTCGCCCCGCATACTAACGCACTTGCATAGCATTTACGGTACATTTACGTTGTATTTACGTACTTACCAATTTCCGGCCATGCAGGGCATGCGTGCCTTGATACGTGAATGTGTGAACTTAGCATAAGCTGATTTATAGTCAGAGCCAGTCTTGCTCTTTTGTAGTACTGATCGGTCAGCCAGACAATGACATCACACGGAGAGCAGTACTGATCGGTCAGCCAGACAATGACATCGCACGGCCTCATCGCAGGCAGGACCCAGTACTGGCTCGTCAATATCAAGGTCCGATACAACAGAACATTTGACCATCCTTCGTCTTTGCATTAATAGTTTCAGTTTTTTATTAACTTTCCTTTAATGGTAGTCGACCAGTAAGTTCATTCTTCTTTCGTTAGCGAGGGTAAGAAGTGTCTTGACGTAAACTGTCATGAAGAATACCTCAGACATGCAATAAATGAAAAGGAGGTCCTCAAGAAACTATATATAATTACAGTAGTACTAAATATTTAACTGTCCTTGGTTTAGAACCTGTAAATCATGATTCATTATTAATTGTCTGGCCGACCAGGCCTCTTTCACACCATGCGGTTTGAAACCGTCGCCGCCAGCAGTGCGGTACACTCGACTGATAAATCTAATGAAGCTTTCACTCCAATGCGGTGGCATTATTTCAACACTGACGCACCGGATTGCATATGCGGCACCCCACTGGGCTGGTGCGGCGCCACACCGTCGGCGGTGACAGTCTGACTTAAATGTCCAATACACCTCTTGACATCACGCGGTTTTTATTTTCCCGCTCTACACGGTAACCTGGCACTAGTACGCTACTGACCCTCATCGTGAACACGTGCAACAAAGGGACATCATTAAATTGCTCATTTCATTAGTTGAAATGAAACCCGTTGTGTGTGACATTTCGTCACACTTTAGTTCCTCAAAGACAATATTAAATGCACCACACAAGTCTCTTTGTGCATTTAGTAGATGCACCCAATGGATTCTGCGTTGTCTTTTTTTTCAAATAGAGGTAGTAAAGGCACAACGGCTTCCTCTTCTTATCCATCTTATGTACTGATTGTAGCAGTAAAAATGCGGCGATCGCGTCACAGACGATAGTTGACCGCGTCACCTGCGGTGGGGTGGCACGGTGCGGGCGCGGTGTCAGACCGTATAGACAGCCTAAGACGAAGTTATAGTGGGTCCTGATTCAAACCAATAGAGACGTAGGTCAACGAGAGAGAGAGAGAGAGAGACAAACAGTTGTAACAAGGGTTACAATATTGTTTGTATATTACGTAAATTACTCTTCAAATTAACGGCGGATTCAAGATTTTAAATCAGCGTCTCGCGAACTGGTAATTTTAACAAGATTCTTATGCACCATTATTGTGGCTCTTGTGTTCGGATCCTTGCATTAATGGATGATGGTTTCTCTATAAAATGATTATTAGGTTACTTTTTTTCCTCATAGGTCCGCATTGAATGTAATCTAATGATTTAACTGATTATACTGAAATGTATATTACACACGGAATCAAATAACTTTTGGATAAATTATAATAGTTTATCGAAGCCAGAATAGTGCGACTGTTGTTTGAAAACACGAAAACATCAAATAGTTCCGCTCCGCGGATTTTGCAGAGTGAGAAATATGATATATTGTTTGAGGTTATGTGCTAAAATCAATAACTTATGCTTTCTGTTGAAAGGCAGTCCACTGCATCAGTGTCATCACTGCGTATTTTTAGCGTTATTCGGTTCCCAGAAACACCAAATTGCGCCATACCAAGATCCCGTGGTGTAGGCTAGCTTAGCATTGGAAGATCGTGAACCTATGATATTCATGGTGAGTAATGGTACACGGTCGGTTCTTGGTAGGTTATATAACACTTTTGCATTATCTTGGAAATTAAAATATATTGGAGTGGAAAAGTTAAGTATATCTTAGTTTAACCAGACCACTGAGCTGATTAACAGCTCCTCCCAGCTGGCCCGAAGGATTAGATTTATTTTACGTGGCTAAGAACTAACTGGTTACCTAGCAACGGGACGTACAACTTATTGTGGAATCCGAACCACATTATAAAGCGAGAGAAATGAATTTCTATCACCAGAAATAAATTCTCTTATTCTTCACTGGCCGGTAGGAGATTCGAACTCGCGGCCAGCAGAGTGCTAGCTGAGAACGGAACCCACTCGACCAGCGAAGAACTTGAAAAGAAAAAAGTCTGCGAGTCTAAGCCGCATTTGCGCCTCCGTGAAATTAGTGACTTGTAACCAGCCGGTTTTTGTAACCACTGCAACTCCCCCCTTGCATAAATGCTACGCAGTTAATCCCGTTGACTGACTACCGTTCACATTCTTAATGGCTGTATGTTCGGGCTGAAATGGTATGCACGAAATCGTTTCTCTTGGGGGTAATGGAAATATGTCTGGATATGCTAGGCCTACTTATTAGGCGTCAGTTCTCTGGTGGTCATTGCATTTGCATTTAGCACAGTTAATATTTCGAGTCAATTTCTTAAGGGTGCGAGCAGTGTTCACTTTCTTGTACCGTTGGACTTTTGGGAAATTCGCTTGACAACTAGCTCTCGATAATATTGCGTGCAGCGGAACACTTTTAGGCTATGCGAGAATGAGGGTCTTACATTATTTTTTTATTTTTTTGGGTGTTACATGTGGTAGTAGTTGGATGTTGTTAAGTTGGCTTTGCTCCTCCCTGTGTGTGTGTGTACTGTATGGGCATGACATCACCTAAACTCGTATTGCCATGCACAAGATTCTTCAAACAAAAAGTCAGTTTGTCGAAAGGCAAACGGGAAATATCCAGTTGAAGTGATTTTTGTTTTCCTTTCTCCCCCGTGTGCGGGACGATAGGTAGTTCAATGACGACGACCATAAAGGTGAGGCATACAGGTGTTAGCAAAGATCAAGTGTTTTTTAGCCAAGATACACCTGGCGTTTTCTCTCTTTTCCTGCTGTTCTTGGTTTTAGTGGGCGTCAAAGTTACGACGTCGATGGTTTTTACAGTTGCTGTACCTAGACGCTTACATCATGACAAGAAAATACTTTATGAGTCACCAACAGGATCCTGTTAAACACACAGAGGTGGAAAACTATTTGCGAGGAGTGTAAGATTTGAAGACAGGTTCGTGGGGTTATGGCGTTTCATGTTTGATTACTGCAAGTTAGCAGGCGGGACTGAAAACACTAAACAGCATGAGGAAATGAGAGGTTTAGCTAAAGAAAAACAGATTTTTAGAGGTGGTACGGTTAAAAGGCCCAAAGGTATAGCGAATGCAAGAATACGGAAGGATGAGCAAGGTAGTTGAGAAGGATGCTAGAGAGTAAAAGAAGTCAAGTTGTAACACAAGTGAAGAGAGAAGGCGAGCAAGTACTTTGAGGATAACATTTTTTTTCGACAGGGAAATAACATGAAGGGAGGAAAGTTAAGTTAAAGAGCTGATGGGTCTCAGATTATTATTATTATTATTATTATTATTATTATTATTATTATTATTATTATTATTATTCAGAAGATAAAACCTATTCATATGAGCAAGCCCACCAAAGGGACCATTGACTTGAAATTCAAGCTTCCAAAGAATTTGGTGTTCATTATGAAGATGTAAGAGGAGGTAAAGGGAAATAAAGGAAGAATAGATCTCACATATTAAAAAATGAAAAATAAATTAATAAGTAGATGAAAATCTATTAAAATGCAAGGAGATAGCATTAGGGTGGTAATGCAATGCATCTTCGCTTGTACTCCCGAAGATGGAAACGGAGAGATTCCGTGTTAATGGAGTGCCATCGCAAGTTGATGGATGTGCTGGGGATTGATCAACATTGGTTTTAACAGTGGCTAGAAGGGAAGTACAGATCGATGATACAAGACTGTAAGGGGTCAGTGTCAGTTTGCGGATGCTGATGGAACTGATTGTTGGGACACAAGGAGGAACTGAAGAATAGAAAGATCAGGAGTTGGTGTGGGATTGCAAGTACGCAGCTTTTACATTTAAGTGGAAGGTGAGAGAGTAGGTAGAATAAAATAAAAATATTGATAAATTATATTATTATTGCTATCATCATTATCATCATCATGAAGATTTTCACCTGAAACGGTGGATCCTACTGTAACTGCTGTAGACAGTTCCGATATGGGTCTGCGAAGCTTATATGTTGTGCTTGGCTTGACAGCCTGAATTGCATAGAGCAAGCCAGATCAATAAAAAAAAAGTAGTGATTGCAATTCTCGTTTGGATTCGGTAGCTAACAGTTAACATGTTTTAAGGTTTCTATGTGAAATAAAACATTTTGTTTCAAACATTTCTGTACAATAAACCCCTGACTTTTGTTTTCCTCTAGTATTTTATAATTTACTTACATTTTTATCTGTTTACTTATTATTTTGTTCATTTATTTTTTTATTTTCTAATAACTGATCTCTTCTTTCTGTATTTCCTGCTACCTTCGTCACTTCTTTCAAGTGGACACCATATTCTTTGGAAACTTGAATTTCAAGTTAATGGCCCCTGTGGGCTTGTTTCATATGAACAGGGTTCATCTGAGTAATAATAATAATAATAATAATAGATTTTTTATAATTCTGTAGAGACACCACAAGGCAAACAAACATATAACTCCACTCACTTTTCGATTCCGTTCAGGGAATAATTCAACTGAGACGTTGATGTAACAGCTGCCGTGGAAAATTATAGCGGAAATACAACTGCTTTTTTGGGAATAGCTGATTTTTCCGTCTCTAACCGGCGTATACCAGATTTTCCGGTAGGAAATCCTCCGGAACCAAATTCCCGGTGAACTGTGTTGTTAGAAAGCTTATCGACGATATCCAAGTCTTGGTGAAAGGGTGGCGCTGTGTCAAGTTGTTTTTGTCTCTTTGTAAGGTTGGTGCTGTGTCAAGTTGCTTTTGTCTCCTGGTGAAAGGTTGGTGCTGTGTCAAGTTGCTTTTATCTCTTGGTGGAAAGTTAGTGCTGTGTCAAGTTGCTTTTGTTCTACAAAATAGGTAATTAGTAATTTTAACTGTCTCTGTCGAAAGGATCTTCCTCTGCTACACCCTTCTTTTCTAAATCTTCCTACGCTTTATTTTTCCGAAACTCTTTGATGTGCTCTTAATCACAATCATCTATTAAAAAAAACTATATCTTTGATAGTAGATGTTATCTCTCATGATCTAATTTCATCGTGAGAACAAAGGTCGTGGAAGCAGCGAGAGATGGGGAGCGAGTGAGGAGGATGTTTGATTTTGGTTAATATGATATATAATGGAGAGAGAATTAGGGAATTCAGCATTTTTACATACAAATATTTTTGCGAACAGAGTTTACAAATGTAATGTTATGGCAATGGAGACGCCTTGGTCCCTTTTGTTTTACTGGTTATGATTCTATAAAGAATACCAGGTCAACCCACCAGCGACCCAAAAAGCGACCTCTATTGCGCAGGTGGGACTTTGGTTGGATTGTGACATCATTGAGTCCCACGGCTTGATTTACTAATAAGCCACTGTTTATGGAAGGATCTGCCATTTGTTCATGAACAAGCTGGTGTCCAGTGCTAAGCTCTTCCTTGTTTCTCTTATCTAGTGCTAAATTGTCGCTTGCTAAATATTCAGTTTATTGATATCGTCATCTGTACATACACACAAAACACACACACATATATATATATATATATATATATATATATATATATATATATATATATATATATATATATATGTGTATATATATGTGTGTGTGTGTGTGTGTGTTTAAAATGCCTCGTTCTTATGCTATGTAATGAGTATTTTCCAGTAAATACAATTACGGCATTTCCTGTAGTGGCTGTGGTGAATGACTCTGAGTCCTAAAAATGTTAGGATGTGGAATAGTACAGGCGTTGGTAAAGATCACTTGTGATATCTGTGTCTTTGCTGATGCTCCACGCCTGATGAAACTAATGAGAAATAATTTTCTTGATCATGGACTTCAACAAAGTAACGGGAATTTTGTCAAAAGAGAAGTAAAAGCAATCTAAAAACAGCACATATCCGGGAATGCACATGGATTTAACTTGACAAATCGAGATGAAATTATTAAAAGCCTGATGCTAATGGCGGAGTGGATGAAAGCGGTTAATTAATTGGAGATAAGGTCTTGACCCATTTCAGGAGGGATTGATGGTTTCCTCACAATCTTGACCTAAACTGCCTGAAATGGTAAAAGACAAATTCAGAGAGGAGAGAGAGAGAGAGAGACATATATATAAATATATATATGTATATAGCTATATATATGTGTATATACACACACACACACATATATATATAGTTACGCGTGAGACTTGGCTGATGAGTTTATTACTTGATTTACGTAATTTTTATAAGGCCCTGCGTGCCAAGGACACGTAACCTGTCAATGAAGCTACAAATTAACCTCAAAGACAGCTGTTTAAACACTCAAGGTCGCCATTCGATAGAAATTAACCTCAACACAAAGAATATTCAATGAATAAAGACTTTACAATAAATGTCGCCAACTTAGGACGCAGTCAATCTCTACTCGTTGATATGGTATTAAAACACAATGGCTCTTCCGAACAATGGCTTCGATACACAAGGCGGCATAAAGAATAAAATGACTTGCTTAACCTTCCCTACTTCCTAGTTACTTCACTGGAACAGTTGAATGTCGGTAAACAATATAAATTATGCTTAATCTAGACTTCGTGAAGGCGAAATGGAGAAGGGGTTTTATGGTGGCAAAAGAATGAAACAGGGAAATGAAAAATATAGAAAAAGAGACTAGTAAATCAACGTTTTGAACCAAAATCAGACTTACTGTGGACGACAGGTTGTTTTACTTGCGACACAACGGACAATCAGAAGTCTTGATAATAGCAGTCTTCACAATTCACTAATATATAAAGACGATAGGCAGAAAGGTGGGAGGACTGAAATGCATTTATGCATTAAGCTGCAAGGCCCTGATTCTTCTCTGCTGACATAGCTGGGTTAAGAACAGGTATTGCCTCGTTACACCCTCTCAGGGTCTGAAACTTTGTCAAAACAATTCGTCGATGGGTACAGGGAAAAAGCTTAAGGCCACCTATCATATAAGGTTGATTGTGGAAATTTTTTCTTATGGGGTCAAGTCCTTAATGCTACTGAGTCTGCTATATCCGAACATTAAATTTGAATGGCCTAACACTACCCTGTGGACAAAGACTTTTCCCTGTCTTGGTCAGTCTGATTAATATTACTACAAATAAATGCATCGAGGCGAACAGCAAAATATTTATATAAAAATATATATATATATATTAACAATCAGATTAAACCAAGATGAGTTCGAGCATTACTTTGCTTGTCTACGCCAAATGGGAACCTGCTTTCTTCATCCATCGACAGTTGCAGTGATGTGCATGGTTATATCACGCCTTTTAGGAAAAGAGAGTTCACTTGTGGGATCAAGACATATATCGCAGACAACAGTTGCAAACGAGATAGCAGCCGGAACATTTGATTATTTGCTTCATAAGCACCCTCACTCTCGTCATAGCGACGCTGGATCACTACAGCGTGAACCGAGTGACTCTTTATGCAATTTTGTTTTGTGTAGAAGGAAAAAAAGCAACTTCGCTGAGAATTGGGAAAGGCTTCATAATAAACACCATGATGCAATATAAAGCGGCAGTTTATAGTATTTCGGCGGCATTAATTCCAAAATATCCAAATCTTGAGTCAGATGTATGAATAGGAAATCATTGACAGGTATAATAAGCAGAGGTGATAAAAAATTAATTTCTGAGTTAACAATATTATTAATTAAGTCCAAATTTTATTTAAAACTAATGAGCATTCTATGTGAACGATAAAATGAACATTCTGTTGAATGAAGCCCCTGATGACGTCATAGAACTTAACCCCCCTCCCCCACTCCCCCTCACAAGTTTCACCCCCGTTTACCCCCGATCTCCCTGAATTGGGGTGATCAGTGCGCTCAACGAACCGACTCTTTTTTTGGGAGCAAACCTAACCAACCTAACCCAACCTGTACTTGTGGCATAAACTATTCTTTAAAAGACTTGGGAAAGTTTGGAAAGTTATGGCAAATAACGACTAATTGCAGGTACTGAATGAACATGAAATAATCTTCCCTTTTCTCTCTGACTCGACAGAGCCAAGGTTGATGTAACCAAAGAATTCGTCCCCGCTTCCGAAGAATGAAACTGTATTTGGTGAGTGTGACGATGAACACGATATTGTAATGCCATGTTTCATACTGCTGAAAAAACTGCCTCTGAAATTTATCTCTCTTTCTCTCTCTCTCTACGCCCCCCACTCATTTTACTGACTTTTACCCCCTTTTTCTCTGTTCAAGTGGGGAATAAAGTCAGTTGCATTTCTCTGTCTCTGTCTCTGTCTGTCTCTCTCTCTCTCTCTCTCTCTCTCTCTCTCTCTCTCTCTCTCAATTGATATTGAGATTTGATCAGTAAATCTGTTCTTTCTTACAGAAACTTTTTCTAGTCCTGGTATCCGTTGGGGCGTTTTGCCTATTTCTCTACACAATTGAAAGCGGATTATTTCACGTACCGTCGACCGGTGCGTTTACGTAAGTTCTATGGTTTTTTGTTATCTATTATTATTATTATTATTATTATTATTATTATTATTATTATTCAGGAGATGAACCCCATTCATGTGGATTAAGCCCACAGGGGCCATTGACTTGAAATTCAAGCTTCCAAAGAATATGGTGTCATTAGGAAGAAGTAGGAGGAGGTAAAGGGAAATACAGAAAGTAAGAGATCTCTCGTATTAAAAAAGAGAAAATAATTAATATATTAATAAACAGATAAAAATGTGTTGAAATGCCAGGAGAAGAGTGTTAGGGTAGTAATGCATTTCATCTTCGCTTGAACTTACGAAGTTCCAGTTGCTCGACATCCTCAGGGAGACCGTTCCACAGTCCGACGGTGCGAGGAATAAAGGACCTCTGGAACTGAGACGTTCAGCAGCGCGAGGCACATTTACTGAATATTGGTGCAGACAGTTGAAACTGGCACACAAGCACCTCCTAGTGTGACTAAAATCTTTGTTTCTGTTGCACACATAGTTAGGTATTGATGTTCATCACATTCACCCAGAGAGTGTGTCTCGGGTGAGTCACTGTGGGGTCGGGAAACTGGGTAAAACTCGCTTGGTGTGCTGGGAGTGCACCCTACCCAGGTAGCTGCATAGTAACTGCTCGCAGGTTTTTACTTAAGCTCCAGTATCCTTTACGGCCTTCGTGGTTCATTTGGGAGTGCCCTTGACTTTTATTTGAGGATCTTGGGCTCGATCCCTATGAGAATTAAAAACTGATCGACGACAGTGTATGCACAAAAGTTCCTTTTTGTAATTTCTTGCAGTCGGCCATTATTTACGAGTTAGGTAACCAAAGACATATTTAAAAGTCTTAAGATAAATAATCTCTCCCGGCGCTTTCTTTTGATCTAGCCCAGCAGACAGATCGGTCTGACTAAATCATTTACTCTGTATGGAAGAATACGAAGCGCCTTTTCAAGTAACTGTGATCATCCCCCAACACCCCAAAAAAAAAAAAATGAGCCTTGCCCTGAAATCTTGATGTTCATGTGAAACTTTCTGATATGAGAATTTTTTGCTAATTGAGAAATAAATTATGTCTTTCAATTTCTCTACCACAGCAATAATACGTCTAAGAATGGTTTGACGCTTACCTTAGCATCGTTCCGGGACTTAATCGAAGGACTCAAGAATGAACATTTTAAATGGATGTCGTCGCAAGGGAACCCTGACCCTTGCATCCTGCCTGAGAGTTCTTCGATGCCCCTGAGAGGGATCGGCGATTCTTTCCTGCCCGTCGACGACGTAAATTCGCCGAGCTTTGACAAGCCGCCGCCGCAAGTTTTGTCGGATAATATGACCAGGGAATCTTTAAGAGCTTTGGAAAGGAGTAACACGCCCCTCAAGAAAATACTCTTTTGGAATGATGTAAGTGGAGTCGTTTAGTTTACACTGACTTTTCAGTGACTGAAGAAATGCGTGGTATAGTTCTTTATAAAATTCTCTCTTTCCATGAGGTTAATTCGTTGTTTAAAAATGCCTCTTCATTTCATGCCTTCTTCTGATATGATTCGTATAATAATATTCCTAGGCTGAGAGTTAATACCCTTTTGCAATGTAATCTTTCAGTCCTACATTTTTTTTTGTGTGTGTGTGCTGTCAGTGCACCTAACTCGGCGTATTGTAGGCAGATGTAAGGTTCTTTGCACCGTCCTTTCGGCCCCTAGCTGCAACCACCCCTTTCATTCCTTTTACTGTACCTCCGATCATGTTATCTGTCTCCCATCTTACTTTCCACCCTCTCCTAACATTTGTTTCATAGTGCAACTGCGAGGTTTTCCTCCTGTCACGCCTTTAAAACCTTATTTACTCTCAGTTTCCTTTTCAGCTCCGAATGACCTTATAGGTCCCAGCGCTTGGCCTTTGGCCTAAATCTTACATTCCAGTTCCAATTCCCTTATGATTCCAACTACGTTCCTCTTTAACACGGAGACAGGTTTACGGTTACAAAAACTTCTACTTCGGTTTCGGCCACGAGGCTTTCGTGAAGGCGAAATGCCGCGTCAGCACTTGCTTCACGACGGCGAACCGGAACTTGTTTCCCCCGGAGGAGGCCGACGCCCTGATCTGGCACCTCAGGTCGGAGGACAAGTCCTTCCCTCCCAAGAGGTAAGAGCCAAGGCGGATTGTAATTATTATTATTATTATTATTATTGAAATAGTCTTAACAGACTAACAGGGCTGGCTGGCTGGTCCGAACGATTTGTTTGTACTTCTGTTTATTGTTTCTCTCATATTTTGTCAATTAGATTACAGTTTTCAAAAACTTTATAATTGGACTGATATCAAATGTTGAAGTTTCACAAAATTTCACTGATGGATTTATTCCCAAAACTTGACAGCCGCTGCTGACATACTTTGGACATTCACTCAATAAATGTTTAATTGCTATCATTACTTTACATTATTATTATTATTATTATTATTATTATTATTATTATTATTATTATTATTATTATTATTCAGAAGATGAATCTTTTTCATACGGAACAAGCCCACCACAGGTGCCATTGACTTGATATTCAAGCTTCCTAAGAATATGGAGTTCATTAGGACGAAGTAAAAAGAGGTAAAGAGAAATGCAGAAAGAAGAGATCCAAGGGAGTCAAGGCGGAAGTCGTGCATTTATAGAGTCTGTTTCAGCGAGCCTTCATCAGTAATTTATGAAGAGCAGCGCTTCAGTTACGTAATCAGCCATTTATTGAAAATCGCTTTGCTTCATGTTTCCATTTCGCTTCACACTTTCGTTTTCAGCTGGTCGTTTCGTTACCTGGTGTTCGGTCACTGTCACTTCTGGTTTTAGTTTTCTGTAAAAGAAAACTATTGAGATGGCTTTGTCTGTCCGTCCGCACTTCTTCTGTCCGCCCTCCGGTCTTAAAAACTACTGAGGCTAGAGGGCTGCAAATTGGTATGTTGATCATCCACCCTCCAATCATAAACATGCCAAATTGCAGCCCTCTAGCCTCAGTAGTTTTTATTTTCTTTAAGGTTAAAGTTAGCCATGATCGTGCGTCTGGCAACGCTATAGGGCAGGCCATCATCGGACCGTGGCTGAAAGTTTCTTGGACTGGTGCTCATACAGCATTATACGCTGCACAGAAAACTCGATTTTGCCGAAGAAAATTCTGCGCATTTTTTACTTGTTATTCATTGTCAGCAATATGGGAAAAAGCGTTTTCAGTTTATGAGGTCACTGTCCAGTCATTTATGCTCAGCTTGAAAAAATAAATAATTTTTTCAGTGTCATTTTGAGAGTGTTATTGTTAGCATGGTATTTCCTTCCACTCATTTTCTGCAATTCGTAAAGAACATTGTGATTGCAGGGTATCATCTTTACAGATAATTTACTTACATTTTATATATTTATTTGTTAATTTGTTGGTAAATTTTTTCTTTTTCTCATAACTGATCTCTTCTTTCAGTATTTTAAATGACCCCTTATGAATAAGGTTCATGATCTGAATAATAATAATAATAATAATAATAATAATAATAATAATAATAATAATAATAATAATAATAATGTTGGAAAGAGGAACCCACAAGATTCCTGTGTATAACTTGTTTGCTTGTAAATATTTACATATTACTTGAACCAGCCTGACTGCCTTCACATCTCTTGAAAAAGGGTCACAGTTAGGACCTGAAAGTACTCGAGATTCAAGTAATATGTAAATATTTACAAACAAACAGAATCGTTATACACAGGAATCGTGTGGGTTTCTCTTTCCGGTAATAATAATAATAATAATAATAATAATAATAATAATAATAATAATAATAATAATAATATAAAAAAATCATTCAACATTTGAAAGGTGAATAAATCTCGTCCTACCATTGTTTTCTTGTTCCCATATTAGAAAATCGGCAGCTTTCCATGTAACTCGCACGATTTCCCTTTTTTGCTCTTCACCATGCCATTCAGTATTTTCAATATCTGAAATAAAATTCAAGCAAATCCTAATGATTTGCAATTACAATTATTGTTGAGGTACAAAAAATGACTATGCTGTATGTAACAACTAATCAGAGAAAACCTGAAAATAGCTATTGAGCGACAGAAAACGCTCATTCACTGTTTTAGACGAAAAAGTTTATGAAGGAACGGGAAGAGCGGGTGGGGGAATTGTTCTAATCACCCCCCCCAACCCCACCTCTGACCCCACCCAGTCAGTACACTCCCTTACTCTTTTATTATTATGTTTTTTGGATGAAACTTCCGAAAGAAGAATTGCCGAAAATTCACTAGGTTTTATCAATTTTTCCCCCGGGGGGTTTGGGGGGGGGGAAGTGCCTTCAGTTTATCTCACGCGGAGCACTGAAGGCATTACTTAAGGTTCTTCGCAGCGTCTCTTCGGTCCCCAGCTGCAACCCCTTTCATTCCTTTTTTTGTACCCCTGTTCATATTCTTCCTGCCATCTTACTTTCCACCCCCTCGTAACAATTGTTTCATAACTGCGAGGTTTTCCCCATAACACCTTTTAAACCTTTTCATTCCTCTTAGTTAACCTTTCAGCGCTAAATGACCTCATAGGTCCCAGCGCTTGGCCTTTGGCCTGAATTTTATATTCCATTCCATTTATCAATTTCCCCCGTGTGAACAGGTCACCGCATACTAGATACGTGTTTTGGCTTCTAGAATCTGCGATGCACGTGGGTTCAAACCTCTCAGACTTCGGGAATGTCTTCAACTGGACCTTCACTTATAGGCTAGACTCGGATTTTTATAGTCCGTAAGTTGAATGCGTTTCGTTTTAATTGTAATAAACGTATAATTTTGGTTTCAGACTAAAAATGTACCCACTGAATCCTTTCTAAATCTCTCCCTCGAATTTGTTTTCGTCTCTCTCTCTCTCTCTCTCTCTCTCTCTCTCTCTCTCTCTCTCTCTCTCTCTCTCTCTCTCGCGCATACTCGCTAAACTCTCCAACTGTTTGACTGCTACATAAGTCATCAGGTACAGGTTAGTTTTCGTATCGCCATCTGTCTAAATATTTTACCCCAGCCATTAGTCATAATGGCCCAGATTGGTCTTGCTCAGTTGAAAACGTATTCCTTTGTCCTGTATCCAAGTATAAACTATATCAAGTGTGGAGAGTTTCAGTAGCAGTAATGCTATGTGTAGGTAAGGCGTATAATACCAAAATAGCGCCGTGAAACTAAGCAGGATTAAAGAACTCTCCTGACAGTACCAAAGAATGTGTATAGCAGGTCCCATTGAAGCCGTGTGATAAATTATAAATTGGTCAGACTGAAGTTTACTCGACAAGAGAATTGAACAGCGTTATAAATGTCCGAATTTGCACTTACTGATTGCAATTTTTCTTCATATTTTGGAAAACAAACATTCGCTAATTGGAGAAGCAATAGAAACTTGGTAGTAACATGTAGTTGTATGTAAACAGTTAGTTCCATAAAAAAAAGCCTTAATAAGAACATTAACCTAGGAAGGTTTAAACTTGATCCAATTTTTTTCTAAAAAACACTTGAATGCGTGTCCAGCGGTAGTAAATTATCACTTAATCTATATGGTCGACTATAATTTATGCGCTATCAGTATGGTTGATAATTTACATTTAAGAGACCCACAAGTTGGAATTAAATTAGTAATGTTATGATTTAAGCAGCACCTAATGAATTTGATATAGATCTAACAAATTTAGAGTTGATTTTTGCTGACAGTTCCATTTTCACAGTTACAGTATATTCTTTGTCGAAATTCAAATATATTTTTTGTAAGGCCATAATACACTGAAAAAGATGACTGACTGTTTCTTTTTACTGCTCAACAATATAAAATCAAAAGTAACCAACATGAAATTATTAAGACCCTAGGGGTCTTCTTTACGTTTAGAGGTAAATCATAACTTATTATTATTATTATATTTAATGATATAGTTCATTTTAGCTTCCTTTTCAATTTTATCAAATGAATATGTGTAAAATCAAGTTCAGAACAATGTTCACGTTTTTCTTTATGCAGAAGCATTAATAACCTTGAAACTTAAAACGGCTTTTGTGAGCAAAATACTTTTTAGAAATCGACGTTGTAAAATCATCGTCACCCTCAGAGATGTCTGCGATGTAAAGCCAAGCCAATTTACTGTTGGTTCTTCTTCTTCTTCTTCTTCTTCTTCTTCTTCTTCTTCTTCTTCTTCTTCTTTTTTCCCAGGTCCTGCTCTACCAAAGGGGCCTGCGAGACCCGAAAACTCAAACTTGTCATATACACAATTCCCGTAGGGGGTTAGTACTTTGAGGTGCACTGTAGGCATTACTTAAGGTTCTTTGCAGCATCCCTTCGTCCCTTGCTGCAACCCCTTTCATTTCTTTACTGTACCTCCGTTCATATTCTCTTTCTTCCGTCATACTTTGCACCCTCTCCTAACAATTGTTTCGTAGTGCAACTGCGAGGTTTTCCTCTTGTTGCACCTCTCAAACCTTTTAATTCTGAATTTCCCTTTCAGCGCTGAATGACCTGATAGGCCCCAGCGCTTGGAATTGTTCTAAATTTTATATTTCATTCCATTCCACATACACAGCAAATAGACACCCTGAAATTTATAGGACACACTCCATTTTAAGTGTTAAATTCGCGTCATGTACAAAATAACGCAGAAGGATTCCGAGATTTGTACGGCGTGCTCCATATTAATGATCAAGTCCACACTTGATTTCAGGTGGGAGCCTATTGTAAAGCATTGGAGCTGTAAATGTAAAGGCTCCAAAACCAATATTCGAAGCGCATCTTGGCTCAAATAACTAGAGACCATCTGTGCCGAATTTTGACACATCATTGGCTTTCTTATGAACAGTAAGTCTTTCAGATATTTTGGGCGCCCTGTCTTAATAATTAGCCCGATGAGTCATTATATATATTCTAAACATTATTCTTGCTATGGTAAGGAGTCAGCGTAACTCAAACACCACAAGAGTAATGCTGTTCCGAGATGCAACACCCTTTTTTAATCTTGCTGTTCTATTTAGTATATTTTGCAGCTTCCTAAGTTGCGTTTTGAGGTACGGTTAAACACAAGGTTTTTTTTATAGAACACTCATCAAGATATATGTTAACAATAGCAGTATTTGTGAGATGATGGCCAGTGACCCTTCCAGCATCGATGATTTGACTATTGAGAAACAAATTAGTCGCGTACTTTGTCAACAGCCGAAACTGAAATACTATTTACATTTAGCCAAAAGGCCTTTTTCCTTCCAGTATAAGTTCAGTTTTATTTTGATTGAATTTTAACTGCTTGAATGTCATCTGTTTCGAAACATTGGTAAAAACGTTATTTAGTTGCTCATTTGTATCTCCCATGGAGAAATAAAATTGAGTGTCACCTGCGATAGCTTGCTCTTCACCCCCTGTCCCTGTAGTGCATTTGGTAACCCAGACGCATAAGTGCAAAACAAGATTGGACCTAATGCACTTCCTTAGGGTACTCCTCATTTTAATGTTTCAATAGATGAATATGAGATTCCAATCTGTACATGGTATTTTCTTTCACACAGATATTTCTTTCGATACTCAAAGGCTTCTTCAGTAATTCAGTAGACTGTAAATCATTTAGAAGTTCATGCACATCTATAACAGCAGCAGTGTTGAGATCGAGTAACACGAAGATACCACATTTACCTTCATCGATCATTTCTAATAAATCATTTGCAACAGGGCATACACCAGTCTTAGTAGAATGCAATCATCTATAGTCTGTATGACAAATCATTTGCAACGAAGCATACAACAGTCTCAGTAGAATACGATCGTCTATATTCTGAATGATAAATCATTTGCAACAGAGCATACACCAGTCTTAGTGGAATACAATCATCTATAGTCTGTATGACAAATCATTTGCAACGAAGCATACAACAGTCTCAGTAGAATACGATCGTCTATAATCTGAATGATAAATCATTTGCAACAGAGCATACACCAGTCTTAGTAGAATACAATCATCTATAGTCCGAATGATCAATCATTTGCAACAGAGCATACAACAGTCTCAGTAGAATACAATCGTCTATAGTCTGAATGACTATCTAGCATAATATTTACATTTTCCAGATGACTGATCCATTGTTCAAGAATTATGTTAGTTGAATTACATGGTTATTAGTTATTTACTGGCAAAAGGTGATTTACAATGATACTTCACCTGATTGTAGTTCATTACTTGCAGCCTTGGCAGAGTTTACCGCAGTCGAGAAATTAGGCCCTTACCTGTGGGTAAGAATTACGCGTTTGGGAAGACAAAATTTGCCGCCTGGTTTGTCTCAAACTGCAATACCAAATCTGGCAGAGCCACGTGAGTATTCAAATAAAAATATCTTGAAATTGTATTCAGGTTTTAGGGTGATTTTATTTTTTCTGTTTTCATTCCTTCTCTCTATCACTCTCCTTACGTTGTCCCAAATTTAAACCAACACGTCACGTCATACATCATCTCACTCCGAATTATTTACTGATTTTTCATGACAGAACCTCGAATGACCTTGTCTGCCTTACGCAAACGCAGTTCATACATCGCTTTGCTGGAATTTATTATTCTTTTTGGGGTTGTAATTGACAAGGTTAGCTGAATGAATTTTACACGAGCTTTATCAAAACAATCTGAATTAGAATATCGATGGGAAGTTTGTGTTTTTTAATTAATTTTTTTTTTCACATTTTTCCCAATTTGATCAGTCTATTTTCTTGAAGATACACTCCCACCAGATCTGTTTCATGAAGTGAAGATACCAGGATGAACCTGTCTGTTCAGCTCTGCCGCGGTTGCGTCAAGGAATCAAAGGTTGGCTTCCTTGCATAACTCATGGTAGTTTATAGCATAATTTAAACAGCACCCTACTTAAGAACATTCAACTTACAAACAGAGATACAAACAAGCGGGATCGCAAATTAAAATTGCGTTCTGAATTCTCCCCTTTGCCATCCATAAGTTCAAATTTTGGTTTGCACGCCTGTTCTGTACATACAATATTGCATGTACAGCGTATTGTGATTAGGGTGAAAAAAAACATACAATACTGTATTGATTTTACATCATACTGTACTTAAATAGGCGTGAAGAGTACAGTAACCAACATACAAACATTTCAACATACAAACGGCCGCCCGGAACGTAAATCTTTTGTAAGTAGAGGTGTCTATATTGAAATGTTTCAAGCTGACTGTTGCCTTACATTCTGGACTCTCACAGGGCTGCTCTGAAAATGAGTGGGGAAAGCTATAGCAAAACGAAAAAAGTTCAAGGAGTTAGACATCTAAATGGGGAGGGAACAAAGGAAGCAAGTGAAAAATTAAAATGCTAAAAGATGCAATAAAGAACGCTAAGTACTGATTTGCAACGCGCAAGGCTCATCGTAAGGCGGAAGCAGTTGCTCTCTCCGCTAGGACGGGGTGTCAGGCCTTGGGTTCAGTAATCCGAGGAAAAAACTGGAAAGTTACACAACTAAACTAAAACATGCGTTTTTTCAGTACTCACCAAAACTAAAAGAATCTTTTTTCAATTTTCACCCAAACTAAGAGATGCATTTTTTCAGTTTTCGCCTATACTAAAAGATGCATTTTTTCAATTTTCAGGTAAATTAATGATGTTTTTTTTTCAGCTCTCACATATACTCAAAGATGCTTTTTTTCAATTTTCACCTAAACTAAAAGATGCTTTTTTCAATTTTCACCCAAACTAAAAGAAATTTCGCTCAAACTAAAAGATGCTTTTTTTCCAACTTTCACCCAAAATAAAAGTTGGTTTTTTTCCAACTCTCACCTAAACTAAAAGATGTTTTTTTTCCAACTCTCACCTAAACTATAAGATGCATTTTTTCCGGCTTTCACCTAAATAAAAGAGCTTTTTTTAATCTTCACCTAAACTAAAAGATGCCTTTTTTTCAAACTCTCGCCTAAATTAAAAGATGCTTTTTTCAACTTTCACCTAAACTAAAAGATGGTTTTTTTTCCAACTCTCACCTAAACTAAAAGATACTATTTTTTACAACTTTCACCTAGAATAAAAAAATGTTTACTCCAACTTTCACCTAAACTAACATATATTTTTTTCATTTTCACCTTAACTTAAAGATGCTTTTTTCAACTCTCACCTAAACTAAAAGGTGCTTTTTTAAACTTTCACCTGGACTAAAAGATGCTTTTTTTCAGTGTTCACCTAAACTAAAAGATGCCTTTTTTAAATCTTCACCTAAAATAAATGATACATTTTTTCAATTTTTATCTAAATTAAAAGATTTTGTTTTTCAACTTTCATCTAAACTAAAAGATGCTTTTATTTCCAACTCTCGCCTAAACTAAAAGATGGTTTTTTTTTAGTTTTCACGTAAACTAAAACATGCTATTTTTTTTATATCTTCACCTAAACTAATAGATGCGTTTTTTCAAACACGCAGCTAAACTAAAAGATGCCTTTTTTCCAATTTTAACCTAGCTAAAAGATGCTTTTTCAAATTTCACCTAAACTAAAAAATGCCTCTTTTTTTTTTTAATTTTCACCTAAACTGAAAGATACTTTTTTTATCTTTCACCTAAACTGAAAGATGCTTTTTTTCAACTTTCACCTAAACTTAAAGATGCTGTTTTTCAACTTTCACCTAAACTAAAAGATTTTTAAAATTTTCATCTAAACTAAAAGATGCTTTTTTTTTTCCAACTCTCACTTAAAAGATTTTTAAAAAATCTTCACCTAAACTTAAAGGTGCTTTTTTAATTTTCTATTTTCTCAGTTTAGTGAAGACGTTGCAGAGATGGATTCCTGTGGATGTGTACGGGTATTGCGGTCCGCTGAAGTGCTCCAGACAGTTTGGCTACAGTACATGCTATGATATGCTTGAACGGGACTACAAATTTTACTTTTCATTTGAAAACTCCCTCTGCAAAGATTATGCGACTGAGAAAATATTCAACGTTCTTCGGTAAATTGCGTTATTTTTTTTTTTTTACCTTAAAACAACTTGTTAAGTAACCTGTATCAAGTCCTACATAATTGTTTTAAATCCATAATTGATTTTATCATATATTCTGTATGTGATTGTAATAACCACAGTGACCTCATAGCTTGGTGATTTCGTCACGTTTTCGAGGCGCTTGTCATAATAAAGCCTATGATCCTAAAGGGAGAATGTGAACCAATTCTTAGGTATTTAGCAGGATTCGGACTTGCATTCGGAGTATCTATCTGAACAAGGTCATGATACCCACCTCCTTTCTCTCCCCCGCAAAAAAAATGATCCATAAAACCCTTAAAGTTTTTTAATGTATTGTAGTTTATGTACTGAAAAGTAACGAATAGTTTGTGTTACAGTTGAATAAAAAAAGAAGCATAAAGACCCGAGTTAACACAAAACATTCTGTGCTAGTGCTAGTCTTCCCTTTCCGTTTCTTATCAGCCGTTTTTTATCAGCCGTTGCTTGAGCAGCCGTTTTCTATGTAAGCAAGCTGTAAAAGGAGCCGTTGTGCCTCTGACACCGACGGCACTCTACCACAGAGTAAACACTGGTGCGAAATTCCGACTACTACTACTATTACTACTACTACTACTACTGTCATCAGCATTGAGTGCTGCTGGGCTTACGTTCATACGTACAATCATGAAATAGTAGAAATACTGCACCCAGTAACATTGGTGTGAAATTCTGACTATAACTACTACTACTACTACTACTACTACTACTGTCATCAGCAGTGAACGCTGTTGATGTATGTTCATACGTGCACTCATGAAATACTGCACCCAGTAACGAGTTTCCTATAATACAGCATTCTCTTTCTCTCTCTCTCTCTCTCTCTCTCTCTCTCTCTCTCTCTCTCTCTCTCTCTCTCTCTCGTATCCGCCGACACCTATGATATATTTTTAACGAAAAACCCTCAATAATTCATTACATTTGTTCATCTTTCAGTGCTGTACCAAAGAGAAAACACCAAACCAGACAGACATCTTGTTGCAGTGCAGTGGAAACCGGAGAGGCATAGCCCTCCCTCTGCTGTCACTGCTCCTACGCCTAGGCATAACAGTGACAACACACAGGGTCGCTTGTAAGCACAGAGGTTGTCCAGAGGTCTAGGAAGATAGTGCGATTATTCAGTAGACACAATGAAAGAGGACGAAGTATGTCTAGTGCCGGAACGACAATAATGACAGACATTCTTATAGACTGTGGTTCCAGTGTGACCTGAGGCGATGGACTTGAAGATGTCATACTAGAGTCTAGACTGTGGTTCAAGTGTGACCTGAAGCGATGGACTTTGAGAAGTCTGGTGATGGCGAGTCTTTGTTTCATTTAAGGTACTGACTAACTTTTATTTGAACCAATCCTTGTCATAGTTAGGATGTTCTTTTTAGTGGATGGGGGGTCCCGAGCGCTAAGCCTTGTCGTAATCAGAAATATCCTTGAAGAAGTGCTTCTGGGAGAAACAGGCGCCTTATCATCTTTGAAAAAGGAGTAGATCTGATTTGATGTCGAATTACTATACCTCAGTGTCTCTTGGGTGAGAAAATACAGTAACTTCAAACTTTAAATGATACAGTGTTAGGATGAAAGACACCCTTACAGATAGTTCTTCACCCGTAAATGATACAGTGTTAAGATGAAAGACACTTACATATAGTTCTTCACCTTACAAATAGTCCTTCACCCATAAATGTTACATTGTTAGGATGAAAAACGCCCTTACAGATAATTCTTCACCCATCAATATTACATTGTTAGGATGAAAAATACCCCTACAAATAGTTCTTCACCCATAAATATTACAGTGTCAGGATTAAAGACACCCTTACAAATAGTTTTTCACAGGTGAATGATACAGTGTTAGGGTGAAAGACGCATTTACAAATAGATTTTCACCCGTAAATGATACAGTGTCAGGATTAAAGACAACCTTACAAATAGTTTTTCACCCGTGAATGATACAGTGTTAGGATGAAAGACACCCTTACAAATAGTTTTTCACCTGTAAATGATATAGTGTTAGGGTGAAAGACACCCTTACAAATAGTTTTTCACCCGTAAATGATACAGTGTTAGGATGAAAGACACCATTACAAATAGTTTTTCACCCGTAAACGATACAGTGTTAAGATGAAAGGCACCCTTACAAATAGTTTTTGACCTGTAAATGGTACAGTGTTAGGATGAGAGACACCCTTACAAATAGTTTTTCACCCGTAAATGATAAAGTCAGGATGAAAGACACCATTACAAATAGTTTTTCACCCATAAATGATGCAGTGTTAACATGAAAGACACCCTTACAAATAGTTTTTCACCCGTAAATGGTATAGTGTTAGGATGATAGACACCCTTACAAATAGTTTTTCACCCATAAATATTACAGTGTCAGGATGAAAGACACCTTACAAATAGCTTTTCACCCGTAAATGATACAGTGTTAGGATGGAAGACACCCTTACAAATAGCTTTTCACCCATAAATGATGCAGTGTTAGGATGAAAGACACCCTTACAAATAGCTTTTCACCTGTAAATGATGCAGTGTTAGGATGAAAGACACCTTTACAAATAGTTTTTCACCCATAAATGATGCAGTGTTGGGAAGATAGACACCCTTACAAATAGTTTTTTACCCATAAATGATACACTGTTAGGATGAAAGACACCCTTACAAATAGCTTTTCACCCGTAAATGATAGTGTTAGGATGAAAGACAGCCTTATAAATAGTTCTTCACCCATAAATGATACAGTGTTAGGATGAAAGACACCCTTCCAAATAGCTTTTCACCCATAAATGATACAGTGGTAGGATGAAAGACACCCTTACAAATAGTTTTTCGCCCGTAAATGATACAGTATTAGGATGGAAGACACCCTTACAAATAGTTCTTCACCCGTAAATGATACACTGTTAGGATGAAAGACACCCTTACAAATAGCTTTTCACCTGTAAATGATAGTGTTAGGATGAAAGACAGCCTTATAAATACTTCTTCACCCATAAATGATACAGTGTTAGGATGAAAGACACCCTTACAAATAGTTCTTCACCCATAAATGATACAGTGTTAGGATGAAAGACACCCTTACAAATAGTTTTTCGCCCGTAAATGATACAGTATTAGGATGGAAGACACCCTTACAAATAGTTCTTCACCCATAAATGATACAGTGTTTGGATGAAAGATAGCCTTACAAATAGTTCTTCACCCATAAATGATACAGTGTTTGGATGAAAGATACCCTTACAAATAGTTGTTCACCTGTAAATGATGCAGTTTTAACATGAAAGACACCCTTACAAATAGTTTTTCACCCATAAATGATACAGTCAGGATGAAAGACACCATTACAAATAGTTTTTCAGCCGTAAATGATGCAGTGTTAGAATGAAAGACACCCTTACAAATAGTTTTTCACCCATAAATGGTACAGTGTTAGGATGATAGATACCATTGCAAATAGTTTTTCACCCGTAAATATTACAGTGTCAGGATGCAAGATACCTTACAAATAGTTTTTCACCCGTAAATGATACAGTGTTAGGATGAAAGACACCCTTACAAATAGCTTTTCACCCGTAAATGATGCAGTGCTAGGATGAAAGACACCCTTACAAATAGTTTGTCACCCGTAAATGATGCAGTGTTAGGATGAAAGACAACCTTACAAATAGTTTTTCACCCGTAAATGATACAGTGTTAGGATGATAGACACCCTTACAAATAGTTTTTCATCCGTAAATATTACAGTGTCAGGATCAAAGACACCCTTACAAATAGTTCTTCACCCATAAATGATACAGTGTTAGGATGAAAGACACCCTTCCAAATAGCTTTTCACCCGTAAATGATACAGTGTTAGGATGAAAGACACCTTTACAAATAGTTCTTCACCCATAAATGATAAAGTGTTGGGATGAAAGACACCCTTACAAATAGTTTTTCATCTGTAAATGATACAGTGTTAGGATGGAAGACACCCTTACAAATAGTTCTTCAGCCGTAAATGATACAGTGTTTGGATGAAAGATAACCTTTGCAAATAGCTCTTCACCCATAAATGATACAGTGTTTGGATGAAAGATACCCTTACAAATAGTTCTTCGCCCATAAATGATACAGTGTTTGGATGAAAGATACACTTATAAATGGTTGTTCACCCGTAAATGATACAGTGTTTGGATGAAAGGCACCCTTACAAATAGTTCTTCACCCATAAATGATAGTGTCAGGATGAAAGATATCCTTACAAATAGTTTTCCACCCATAAATGATACAGTGTTAGGGTGAAAGACGCCTTTACAAATAGTTAGCTACTCTCAGATCTGTATCTTTTGTTGTTGTTGTATACTATGTTGACACTGGTTATGATTCACTTTCCAGATAAAAAGGCAGACCTCTGGGCTGATGCGTTTGACAGTAAGCAGTGTAATGAGAAACTCATTATGCCTCATGCCGGTTTTCTTGAGGTTACGCTTTAACTTTTCAGTCCTGTAAAACTAAGTGTTGATGCTTATTTTTTCCTTTGTTTACAAGAAAACTACTTCTAGTTTTTTTTTTTTTTTGGTCATGGGGATTGTACGGGTGGGCATAGCTTTAGTGCTACTTTTTACTGTGTAAATCGTGATTCTCTTGTTTTTAAACTTCGGCTGATTGGACTTGGGAATGCATTTCTAAATACTAGTAATATTGATTTTTTATTTTATTTTGGATAAGTCGTTGCTGGTATTCCTCAAGGTAGTGTTATGGGCTATCTGCTATTCATATTATACATGCACTATATTAAATTTTGGCTTTGAAGCAGTCACCTCTGATAATCATGCTGATATGGCCAAGTATGTTAGACACAATAAATCATGACAGTACTTTTGATTGCAAGTATGTGGATTAAAAGGCAGACACCCTGTAGGTTACCTTAAAAATACTGAGTGTCTCAACGTACTTTGAATCTAGGATGCCAATGCAAGTGATATTCTTTATAAATGAAATATATCTTTTGCCGTTTGTGCCCTGTTAAATGCCAGAAAATATTTTGTATTGAGGGTTATAGGACAATTACCTTTTGACTGTGTTTTGCAACATTTTGGAGAGATTTGTGAAGAGTATTTAACAAGAACTTCTATTTAACAACTCCTTCCCGGTTTGCGGCTAACAGTGAACAGTCAGTCTATTCGTTTAATGACCTTATTGGTTTAAAAGTCGAGATGGTAGCAAAGATGTATAAAGTAACCTTAGTCAGTTTGATTAACGAGTAGTACTTTACACTGATATAGCTTATATAGCTTTACTCTGCTTTCAGATATAATGTGATACCTGTGGTCTACGGTCTCCTTAATTACACGGCTCACGTACCTCCTGGCTCGTACATTAATGCTCTTGACTTCCCAACTGCCAAGAGCTTAGCAGACTACCTACAGTACTTAGATAAAAATGACACTGCGTACAATGAATATTTCAGGTAAGGTTTGCCATCACTGATTGGTATTTGTCTGAACTTATCGAGGCGCGCAGATGGCATCAGAAAAAACGAATGGCCTGTTATATCAGATGAGGCATGATACACACAACATGAAACTACTGAGAGCTGATTTGATAGTTAAGAATAGTTAAAAAGGCGGGAATATGGCTGTCTGAAGAATGAAGATACATTTTATATATATAAATATATATATATATATATATATATATATATATATATATATATATATATATATATATATATATATATATATATATGTGTGTGTGTGTGTGTGTGTGTGTGTGTGTGTGTGTGTGTATGCTCTGGAAATATTGGAGAAGGTGCTGACGGAAAGATTGAGAAACATTGTTAAAACTGATCACGTTCAGTTTGGCTTATATGCAAAAGGGGTCAGCAACGGAATCAGTCTATAAAATTAGGCAACTTCAGGAAACGCAACATGCAATGAGGAAGAGATTATGCATTTTACAAACACCAAGACAACCCTGTGATGGGCACATTAGGAAGGCAGAGTGTGCCCAGTAAGAAAGTGAAGGAAGGGTCAGCCATGAGCCCCTCTCTCTTTATCGTATTAATGGGGGAAGCTCCCAGGATTGCAGAAGAAGTGGCCTATAGGGTCTGCTGCTAGCCGTTGGCCCTGGCTTTGACAGCAGAATTCGAGGAACTGGTTGCGGAACTGTGTAAACAAGCCTGCACAGAGGAATGGGAAGTAGAGGAATGAAATTGGAGTAAGCAAAGCAAATCTGGTGGTAGCTGGAAAGGTTACAAAAGGAGAAAGTCGAGTCAGGAGAAGTATCAGGGGGCAAGTGTTGTGAGAATTTGAAGTGTTCATGAAAGTGTTCGAAAATTAAGACAAAATTAAGACTTTTTGGGAATCATTATTATTATTATTATTATTATTATTATTATTATTATTATTATTATTATTATTATTATTATTATTATTATTATTCAGAAGATGAACATTATGCACATGGAATAAGCCCACAGGGGCCATTGACTTGAAATTCAAGTTTCCAAGGAATATGGTGCTCATTAGGAAGTAAGAGAAGGTAATGGGAAATACAGAGTGAAGAGATCTCACTTATTGAAAAGGAAAAATAAATTAATAACTAGATAGAAATGTATAAAAATGTAAGGAGAATAGCAGTAGGGTAGTAATGCATTGCATCTACGCTTGAACTTGTGAAGTTCCAAATGCACGACATCCTTAGGGAGACTGTTCCACAGTCCAACGGTGTGAGGAATAAAGGACCTCTCTGATTTTGGGAGTCAGTGCCAAGTGGTGGCTTAATTGATGAATTTTCGTAATTTGCAATCTTCATAATGGACATAAGAGACTGAGAACGAGCCTTTATTATGTTTGTGCTTGATAGTGTCGCTTGTATCTCCCAGACTTGTGTAACTCAACCATGAGAAGACGACGTCAACCAAATTTGCTGAAAACCACAAGGAATAACATTTTGCAAGAGTCTTAGAATATTAGGTGTAATACGTATACGGCTTCATACTATATTTGAACCTTAGCTACTCAGCGGATATTATTATCTTCCCCGAAAGTATTTGATTCCAGTTTTGATGAATGAAAGATGAAAACAGCAGTTGTGACGAAAGGTTCCTAAAACACGACACGCGAAGTTCGCTAGAGAATACAATAATATACCTGTGTACATATAACTGTGACATTTGTATTTATAATTTAGAATCAGTCACATACGATATGGCTTTAGTAGTTCGTGTTATTTACGTAGGCACTCGTGAAGGCAGAACCGTGAAAAGTTATTCTGACAAGGGACAAAGATAAGTTAGAAATAAAGAGGTTGAAAAAAGTTAAGTAGACCATCAGAAGAGATATCTAAAGGTTCTTTCTAGTTTTCGTGATGCTCGTCGAGACTGACGGGACGGCTTTCTAGGTCTTTGTTTTAAGGGATTGCTTCTGACTGAGAAGACTGTGAAAGGACTCGAATATTCATTATTCAGGAACCTTGCAAATGTTGATATCTAGATTCTGCTTCATTAGGCCTCCTACTAGGGGAATGAGGCAGGTCACTGGCGGTATTTCGTATCCGGAATGGAACAAGAAAATGATATGGCGTTGAACTAAAAGCTGGCTTTCACAGAAACCAAAAATAGTGAATGCAGAGCTATATCTCAGAGCCAAGAAAGTAATTTCAGTACTTTGTCCAGAGGCCGAAAAGAGGTCCTGTGAAAATGGTATTAATTCATTTTTTAAGTTTTTCGTTTTCCTCTTTCGGTGTTCTTTCCAGATGGAAAGCGTATCACACATTTCCAGTAGAATGGAGCATGTTGGCAAAGCCTTGGTGTGACCTGTGCGCGCGACTTCACGAAGACCAAACTCGGAAGGTCTATGGTGACCTCCACAAGTGGTTCATCACAGATTCAAAATGCCTGACTGATGAGACCCCGGAGATAGCAAGATTCGTTAACGGTGCTGGCCCTGAACGGAAACCTTAAATCTTCTGCGGCGGTATGAACAGAATGCGAGAACTTCCTTATCTCAGCGTGAAGCAGATTTATGCACTGCCTCGGGAAGAAACGCTTGTTAAAGCTGTTGTATTTTGCAAACGAGTGTATTTTTTTTTTTTTTTCACCTTAAGGCTTGGTGATATATTATTTTATGCATCTGTCACCGTAAAGACCGGAAAATAAAGCCGTGTCGTTTGTCTTTTGGTAAAAAAAAAAAAAGACTAAATTAACATGTACCAGTTAAAAATTCAATTTAATTAAATTATGAGAGGAACGTAATACTGTCAGAGTGTA
This sequence comes from Macrobrachium rosenbergii, assembly GCF_040412425.1. Classification (NCBI taxonomy): domain Eukaryota; kingdom Metazoa; phylum Arthropoda; class Malacostraca; order Decapoda; family Palaemonidae; genus Macrobrachium; species Macrobrachium rosenbergii. Next base: position 30,957,289 of record NC_089793.1, on the reverse strand, counting down.
AGGTAACGCAAGAATCAGTTAACTTCTCGCGTGACCCTAATGTATTAATAAGCCCCTGTGTCATAGCTTATTTAACTCTGGTTTTTCATTGGTACATGCTACTTTAGTCGTTGTTTATTTGTTTAAACTTGATTGCAATTTATCTTGAATGTATGCTGACTCAGATGTACGTTCCTTTAGGAAAGATTAAAGATCCATGAAGTGTGTTCCTCAAATATTGTACCATGCGTTGTCCCTGAAAGCCCTTCTCCCCGTAGGGGGTTAGTGCCGTCAGTGCACCTCATTCGGTGCACTGTAGGCATCACGTAAGGGTCTTTGCAGCGTTCCTTCGGTCCCTAGCTGTAACCTCTTTCGTTTCTTTTACGGCACTTCCTTTCTTATTCTCTTTCTTCCATCTTACTTTCCACCCTCTCCTAACAATTTATTCATAGAGCAACTTCTAGGTTTTCCTCCTGTTACACATTTCAGACATTTTACTGTCATTTTCTGTTTCACGCTGAATGACCTCGTAGGTCCCAGTGCTTGGCCTTTGGCCTAAATTCTGTATTCAACTCGACTAAAAGCCCTTCTTGTTTTTATAAATTTTATTGGGAAAAGCAATCAGAGAGTGGAAGTAACGCCATATTCTTAGAGCCTGATCACGATATCCAGGATGAGCAAAAGTAGAAATTTATACTGATGGCTCGAAGTAGGAAAATGATGAAACAGGTGACTCAGTGGGGCAGAATATACTAGGCATCCGGTTGAGTGATGGTTTTTTTTTAATTTCAAATGTATTTTAACTACAAAACAGCGTGCGGGTTTGTATCATACTTGAAGATGGCCCACAAATTGCCAAGTCCTGTGCCAGTGGCCTGTGCATCATGATGTCTGTCGTTATGTGGGATCTCCCCTCCATAGCAATAACAGGCAAAAAAAAAAAAAAAATGTATGTACTTGCTCATTTACAGTAAAGTTTATTTAGAGAGGGTTATAAACAGCAGGAACTAGAGTGACTGTCACTCACTGGTAATGGCAAGAAATCACATTTATGAAGGAGTCAACATGTGTTCGGTTTCAAATAAGAAAGGATGGTACCATAATTTGAAGAGGAAAGAGTATGCTTACAAACAACACACAAATTTGAGAACAGATATATTTAGAAGCTCATACAGTTTCAGAGCGTCTTGCTCCCTCTTCGGCGTGAGAGCACGACGCTCCGAGACTGTATGTGCTTCTGAATATGTTTGTTCTCAAATTTGTGATTTTTTTTTCTTCACGTTTCAAAGGTCGATACTGATCTGTTACCGTCAGCAAGAGTGTGCATTTGGGTCCTTGATCTCTTTAGGGAAGTACCGATTTCGCTGTCGAATGGTTTAGCTGGTGCAGATACGCTAGAAGTATCCATCTTATGAACTTGTAATACAAATTCAACTAAGGGCGCCACTCGTCCCCCGGTGTCTGATATAAAAGGAAAAGGAGAAGCCCGCCAGGACGCGATCAAGGTGATAGTTTAGGATGATTGTGTTAAGTTGATAGTTGCAGCGGTCTCAAGATTAGAGATGAGAAACAAATGAAGCGTATCAACCCTTAATCCTCTTAGGGGGCTAGTGCCGTCAGCTCACCTCAAGCGTTGCACCGTAGGGATTACTTAAGGTTTTGTGCAGGGTCCCTTCGGCCCCTGACTACAACCCCCTTTCATTCCTTTTACTGTACCCCCGTTCATATTCTCTTTCTTCCATCATATTCTCCACCCTCTCCTAATAATTATTTCGTAGTGCAACCGCAATTTTCCTCTTGTTATATCTTTGATACGTTTCAACTCACAATTTCCCTTTCAGCGCTAAATGATCTCATGGATTCCAGCGCTTTGCCTTTCACCTCAATTTTAGATTCCTTTCCTTTCAACCCTAAATGTAGAAGGAAATAAAAGGGAATGCTAAAATCTGTGTCTGCTTGCGGTTACCGAACATCATCCCCAGTTCTTTGGATTGCATGAGTCACTGCGGAAATGAGTCCGGATGTTGTCGAAATTTTGTTACTCATGGGCAGCCAGTGTAGCAAACTACAAGCTTTGGAGTGCCAGGCCTTCTATATGTAAATATATATATATATATATATATATATATATATATATATATATATATATATATATATATATATATATATATATATATATATATATATATATATATATATTAAAGCACAGCAGGTGATTAAGTAGCTTTAAGGTGTTTTCTCATTAAGACAAATTTTTACGAATTTTCATCATTTGCCACAGATTGATAATCATTCCCGTAACGCATCGAGTTGCAGTTTCCTTGCAAGATGAAAAAAAGGCATTTAGAAGTGATGAAAAACATTCTTTTTAAAAGTTACTTTTCTTTTTTGTTGTCAAGAAAAATAACCTTTTTAGGGTGCCCTTTGTGTTGGTCATAAGCATCTGAATGCGATTAATCAGTCCCTTAGACCCTTTTCTCTCCTCTCGAGAGGATCAGATAAGAATTTGTTGCTTGATTTTTCATTGCTTGAGATCTTTCGCAGCAATAGCTAACGTCAAGTCATTGTTGACCCTGAGTGGTTTGATAAAGCTGCTCAGTTTGTCAATGACTCCCTGTCTCTATCAGTAGCCTCTCTAGAGGGATAAAACATGCTGTGACTCAATTTCGTATTTTCATTCTACGTAATGCTGATTAAACCTAGATGATTCAGTTGCCATCATTCTGTTCACGGTCTGGGCAATCTAATTCATTCTTTTGAGTGTCAACTGTTAAGATAAGAGGTTCGGTGTTTATGAGTATGATAAGGGATTGAAGCATTCAGTAAGAGTAGAGCAAAGTCAGGGCAGTAAGATGATGCCTTAAACAGGCACGTTATATTCGAGATTAACCTGTTTTGTGGGTGATTCGTCAAAGATTTTGGCCTCCGAATAATATGCAACAAGAAGGGACAATTACTTTCAAAAGAAGGGTTTAGCTCTTAAAAAGAAAGTGCCTGCCGTCTGAGGGAGCCACAATAGGCGTATTTTTTAAAAAAAAGTAAATAAATAAGAATAATAAAGAATTCACGTAGGGTGTGGCAGACCTAAAACCAAGAGGTTTATGATACGCTCAAAGGTAACATTACGGCGATCGTTGTGTGAAAATACGAGAAACCTGTTAGACTTTTCAGTCGTGCTTTCCGATTGTTGGAGACAGTTTTCACCCAGCTGAAAAGTTCCAGAAATCATCGTTTGTTATATTACAAGGAAAAGTTTTTTCTTTAATGCGACATTTTCCTATATTTGTTACGCGTATGCGACGTACAAATACGCTTATTCACTTAGTTGAAACCTCTGGCGGTATCTTTAAACGCAGATTAAAAGGGTAATCTAGTTCCACGTGGTCCCATGATAACGTCCTTCGAAAGATAAGAGACATTTTTTCCCCTCGGAGTGGCTATGCATACTTTTTCGTATTTTTTGGACTGGGACTGGTCTGCCTTGTCCTCTGAAATCAGATGATATACAGTAGTCAGACAGCCGGTGTCTCGATCAGTCTCACGCGTATTCTCGTATCAGGAACTTGGTCTGGCGCTGTTCTTCGCCTGCAACGACGAACTTGTGACAAGACTTTCAAGATTAGAGGCTCTCCATCAGTTATGGTCAACTTTCGGGTGAATACGCTTCTTGTTTTGTTTTTGGTCATCTATTATAAGTTATCCAGTATTATTAACGTTGTATCGGATGTCAGAACTCAGAGATCCGCGGGTGCGGAGGTGTGTGTGGAAGTCATACTTATGTATTTTGCGGGTGTAGATTTTAAAAGCTATGTGGATGTTCCCATCCCAGGACTCACCAGATGTCTTAGTGGGTCCTGGGATATCCTAAAGCTCTCTAATATTTACTTCACCGCATGCGACTGCAGATAAAGAGGCGGACGTTTTTATATATCAGGATATACGATACGTCTCCATCCTGTAAATTCGTCATTAGTCTATTTTTCTTCTGAACATCCTATTATCTCTCCTTTGTAATCTACGTTTTTCATTTTTTTTGTGTGTGTGTGTGTATAGGGAACCAGGATTTAGTGCAAAAAAATAGATCTGTAAACAAAGATTTTTTTTTATCTGCCAGCTCGCGGCTAACGTTTCTAGGTCCTTGGTTCACTCCCGGTCTCCATATTACCCAACAAACCACACGGCTGTATATGGGTACCAGTATCTGCTGGGTTTCAAGAATATTGCGTGGGGCTAGCAACCTCATCCTTAATTCCATGCTGAGAAGTTGAGATGAAAGGCTTAATAAACTAATCAAGCAAAACATGAATTGTTAAATCGTTTTTATTGCGTACTGCTGAAGGTAAAAGGTCCAAGTCTCCTTAAAATTTGTGTCCTTACTGCAACATGTGTATTAACCTTTCTCGTTTTACCTTTACCTTGTAGAAGCCTTAAGTGGGGACGTAATTATTTGCAAGTTGAAAACTGAATTATGTTTCTGGCCTTCACGTAGTGCAATACACACTCACACACACTTACATACATACATACATACATACATACATACATACATACATACATACATACATACATACATACATATATATATATATATATATATATATATATATATATATATATATAATTAAAGAATAGGTACTCTGAAGATGTGTATTTTAATCACGAAAGGGCTTGGTACTTAGCCTTTAATCTTGTCCTTCCCTGTGACTTTCTATGCATATAATTCTCATGTGTTGTTTTCTTATTTAATTTTATATATATATATATATATATATATATATATATATATATATATATATATATATATATATATATATATATATGTGTGTGTGTGTGTGTATAATATTTATATATACACATACATAATGCTTTTATATAAAACACTTAGATGTATGGTTGAGTGACAAAAATGGATAAGACCAAGAATGAAAGAATAAGGGGAACTACTAAAGTGGCAGAACTATCAAGGAAGGCCCAGGAAAGAAGACCGCACTGGCATGGCCATGTGATGAGAAGGGAGGAGACATGTGTAGGGAGGAGAGTGAAGCGGAGGGGAAGAAGAACGAAGAAGCGAAAATGGATGGATGTTGCTCAAGAAGATCTGAGAGACAAGCAACTGTCAGAGGACGATGTGTATGATCGAGCGAGTTGGAGGAAAGCTGTTAGAAACGTCGACCCCCACATAGAAGTGGATAAGATGCAGAGATAGAAATATATATATATATATATATATATATATATATATATATATATATATATATATATATATATATATATATATACAGTATATACACATATATTATATATTTATATGTATAAATTATATATACACACACACACACACTATATATATATATATATATATATATATATATATATAAACTCGACGAGAAATACTGCTCATGGTATGGGCTCAACTTACCATGCCTAACATGCCTCAGTTTCTCATACATCCGCCACATCTCATCACCAGCACTTTCCTTAGCCCACAGTATCGCTAAAGGTATTATGTAGCTTATCTCTCATACATTTCTCGTATGCAAGTGCAATACTGTATATATTAATTACTGTCACTCCTTATTATCCTTGTTATATCTAACCAGCTCGGGAAATCTCGTACTGTAGACATGTATGTATTTCTAAGTATGAATACTGAATTGCTATTCTCCTGTTAATTATTGAATCCTGTATGTACTAAAGCGGCCCCCCCCCTCCACCATAAACACTATAATTCTGTCAGTTATGCCTTATGTAACAAGATATGATTATCCATTGTATGGTATGCTCAGATGCTCTTATGTTTTGCATTTTATCGTTGATATCTTCGTATGTATATTTCGAGGAAGCTATATAGGACTCATCACGTAAACACTGCAGATGGTTGTAGTAATATGCAGTTGCCATCAGTACAGAAATCTCTTCCCGTTCTTTCGAGATGGGCTATCCAAACGGAGTCTCCTTTCCTAATTATATGATGTTGGGTTTATGGCAGTTTTATGCCACAGCCTTCCGTTTGCTGTGTTATTAATTAGCTGAAATTGAAAGAAGATCGGTTTTTGGTAACTATGCCAGTCTCGCCGTCGAATAACCTGGGTGTAGTGCGATAGAATTAAGCATCACCATCGGCTGTCGTTTATTAGGCGGAGTGCATCACAGCAAGTGGCAAGAAGAAGAGAGGCACAAAACATACATGAGGTATAACTTACAGAATCATAGTCTGTGAGGTACTTCAACTAGAACTCAGTATTAAACGTGAGAATAACATCGCAGTACTTATGCACTGATATATTGTGCAATACCTGCGATCTGAACACGAGGATTTCCAGCGCTAGTTGCATAAGATATCTTGCGCTGAGGAGTTACAAAAGTATCGTGCACTTACATTCGAGACATACATGACGCGTGGGTTTAAATTTAGTAAAAAATTGCTTTTTTTAGGACCTACACAGATAATAAATGTCTATTCTTTAATGGCACGGGTGGGTCGTCCCTCACCATATCTATTTTTCGTTCATTCCCGTAATTTTCAGTAATGACATGGGGTCTGTTCTTTCTCAGTGCTTGAAATTGATTCGTGTGTTTCAAGGTCGCAGTGTGCTGTATGTGTGCGAATATAGATTTTTGTGGAATAATTTTATCACACTGATATGTTTGAGTTATCGTTGAATTAAATTTCTCTCACGTTTTCTTTTATTTGTTTGGGTGACTGAATTATTCTGTAATATACTCTGCATACACGTCGCTACACTTGATATTTCAGAAAGCCTGGCTAAGCCACTATAGTCCAACCCCCATCTAACAATTCCATACTAATAGTGATAAGGATTTTTTTGTAGACATATGTTGATGTACACTCAGCAAGAAAAGTGAGGATACAGTTTTCATTCGATTTCGTTAATCGAATTTTAATTTTTTTTCTTGCAGAAAACACATAATCTCGGTAAATTTACTCTAGAATACGAAAATACAATGCAAATTATATCATATATGTTAAATCTGCAAAACAAAAACGTTCAGATCCTTAAAAACACCATGCATGTCTGAAGTAGTCAGAATTTCTCAGATGACTTCGTTCATAGAGATCTAAAAGATAGTGTGTGGATATCTCGGTGTAGTACTGTTTATCAGAACGACAATTTTTACTCGTTTTCCATTATGAACAGGCTTATTATCGCATCATCATACGAGGTAATGATAATTTCTTTAATTTTTACACATTCATATTTGTATTTCACGGTGTTAAAAGTCAGCTGGAATTAATGGCAGTAAATGTTGTGACAGCTAGGGTAGGTTGATCAAATCTATTTAAATCCGTAAGAGCGTTCTCTATGATGTGATTGGCAGTGTGAAGTTCGGCGGGAAAACACAAGTAACTGGATGTTTCTTGACGTTGCCATAGTCTCTCTCTCTCTCTCTCTCTCTCTCTCTCTCTCTCTCTCTCTCTCTCTCTCTCCATTGCTAAAAAATAACATACAAATATAGTATCGCTCAATCTCTAAAAGAAAAAAAATAATGAAATGAGTAGGTCTACATACAGGCCTAGGCTTACACAACAGCAACTCTCTCTCTCTCTCTCTCTCTCTCTCTCTCTCTCTCTCTCATCATAACATTGCATTCTTTCCTTTATTGTTCCCCACGTTTTTCATTGGACATTGCTCAAATTTAACTCTTGATTATGGAAGATCGCGTTTCCGATTGTGCAAGCGTTCCATTCATTGTGGTGTCATAAATTCATTTGTGTAAGGTTACTTGGTAGGTTATGTCGAAAAATGTTTATTTTGCTCAGAACTGTCGCTGTAAATTACAGCTTGAACGAATACTGTAAAGCTCACTACTGCATTTAAGTATCAGTGATTTCAGAACTGTAGATTATGATTGAAAGTTATAGGAGGTCAAGCAAAAAAACACAATAAGACTGAAGCTCCTCCCCTTTCTAAAGTTGCCAGATGTCACATTATTGAGCAATATATGTCCGAAGATTTAAAAAAACTGTACCGTAACTTTCCTTGCCGAGTGTACACTCAGCAAGGAAAGTGAGGATACAGTTTTCATTAGATTTCGTTCATTGAATTTTAATTTTTTTCTTACAGAAAACACATAATCTCGGTAAATTTACTCTAGAATATGAAAATACAATGCAAACTATATCATATATGTTAAATCTGCAAAACAAAAACGTTCAGATACTTAAAAACACCATGCATGTCTGAAGTAATCAGAATTTCTCAGATGACTTCGTTCATAGAGATCTAAAAGATGGTGTATGGATATCTCGGTGTAGTACTGTTTATCAGAACGGCAATATTTACTCGTTTTCCATTATGAACAGGTTTATTATTGCATCATCATACGAGGTAATGATAATTTCTTTAATTTTTACACATTCATATTTGTATTTCACGGTGTTAATGGCAGTAAATGTTGTGACAGCTAGGGTAGGTTGATCAAGTCTATTTAAATCCGTAAGAGCGTTCTCTATGATGTGGGGAGCAGTGCGAGAACTTTGGCTGGAAAACACAAGTAACTGGATGTTTCTTGACATTGCCATAGTTTCTCTCTCTCTCTCTCTCTCTCTCTCTCTCTCTCTCTCTCTCTCTCATCATAACATTGCATTCGTTCCTTTATTGTTCCCCACGTTTTTCGTTGGACATTGCTCAAATTTAACTCTTGATTTCATTATGGAAGATCGTGTTTCTGATTATGCAAGCATTCCGTTCACTGTGGTGTCATAAATTCATTTGCATAAGGTTACTTGGTAGGTTATGTCGAAAAATGTTTATTTTGCTCAAAACTGTCGCTGCAAATTACAATTTGAACGAATACTATAAAGCTTACTACTGCATTTAAGTATCAATGGTTTCAGAATCGTAGAATATGATTGAAAGTTATTGGAGGTCAAGCAAAAAACAAACACATTAAGACTGAAGCTCCTCCCTTTCTAAAGTTGCCAGATGTAGCGTTATTGAGCAATATATGTCCGAGGTTTTAAAAAAAAACTGTATCCTAACTTTCCTTGCCGAGTGTACATATATTGACACTACAATTTCTGAGGTAGAAATATATGACATACACATGTGTTTTTGGTTAATTGCCTCCTTCCACTTTTAGGCATAGGCATACATACATACATATATATATATATATATATATATATATATATATATATATATATATATATAAATATATATATATATATATATATAAAAGAATATGTTTGCTATATATATATATAAATATATATATATATATATATATATATATATATATATATATATATATATATATATATATATATATATATATATATATATATATATATATATATATATATATATATATATATATATATATATATATATACTTGTGTTTACACAAACATACATACATATACATATATATAGCATATATACACGCATATACATATATAGTATATATATATATATATATATATATATATATATATATATATATATATATATACAGTATGTATATATATATATATATATATATACTGTATATATATATATACAGATATGGTTATATTATATATATATATTTATATATATATATATATATATATATATATATATACAAATATGTATATATATATATATATATTTACTAATATTAATCGCTCAAATCCTATATTTTAGGTAACAGTAACAGCTAACAGCTGGAAAGTTAATGGCACCACTCATTTTAGAAATGACTTTGAACGTCACTAGAATAAATAAACAAATTATTCGTTTAGAAAAGATTTTCACTTAAAATTTATGAATAAATTGTAAAGCAATTACCCAGCGTTCGACTCTCCGAGCAGCCAATGAAGAAGAGGAATTTATTTCTGGTGATAGCAATTCATTTCTGGTCATAATGTGGTTCGGATTCCACAGTAAGCTGTAGGTCCTGTTGCTAGGTCACCTGTTGGTTATTAGCCACGTAAAATAAATCTAATCCTTCGCGCCAGCCCTAGGAGAGCTGTTAACCAGCTCAGTGGTCTAGTTAAACTAAGATATACTTAACTATTTACACAATTACATGTTATTACTTCTGTGTAGCTTAATATGTTTAATGAGCAAGTGGAAAGTTCTTGTCCTCTCGTCGGAGTTGTAAAAGGGTTGGCGTATATGAAAGGGAGGGAGGGAGGGTTCGCGTAAATGGGAGGTAGGGAGAGAGGGGGCATCAGATATTAAAGATAACTTATCAAGAGGAATTCGGAAATTCTTCGTAAGGCCGATTATACCATTGTTATGAACAATTTTGGGTCATTTAACGCTTTTTTTAAGGCTAAACAACGCGGGAATATTTATAAATATATACGTCTCCAGGAGCAATATTATTGGTGCTTAGGAGGACGCGTGATGTGCCGAAACTATTTGTGTATTATACAATTTATTATCAAACCATTTTTCACATGAAGTTATTGAACCTTGGAACGATTATATTGGCCCAGTAAGTTTCAGACAGTACTTTACCCTTGTCATCCAAATGAGCCCTTTCAATTTGTTCTTTTTTAATTAAGTCAGGCCAGAATTTATTTACTATTTTATGGGGAAGGGGAGGAGTTAATTATTTGATTTTAAGGCGGTCAAGCTAAACGCTGGGGCACCTTCGGTCATTCAGCGTTTAAGACAGGGGAAAGAGGGGGTTGGGGTGGTTGGACAGCAAGGTAAAGAGATTTAGAAAGAAATAAAGATGAAGTTCCCAGGTCTACAGGTGGAACTGGGAGAACAACCCCCCAGTTGCTCTAAGAAGTAATAGTTAGAGAGGTCGCACAGCCATATTAAAGAAGGGAAGCAGTATGAAGGCAAAGTAAAAGGCAAAAGGCTAAAAAGTGGGTGCAGGTAGGGGGCCAAAGGAATGCTGCAAACACCCTTTATCAATACCACAGTGCACCACGTGAGGGGACCTGACGGCTCTACTCCCTTATCGGGAAGGGAATGGTTTGAATGGTTGCAAAGGTCCGTTATCTCGCCTGAATGAAAGGATCAGTAAAAGAGTTTTTTTTTTTTTAGGATAATCTTGTTTTTGGTGAATTGTAAACTGAATGACAGCTGCTCTGAGATATTGGGTATGAGTGTTGATGGTGTTTAATCTGCGTATAATGCACTTAGAGCAGAGAAAAAGTCACAGAAGGCAAGAGAAGCAAGCGTAGCTTTTGATACATTGACTGGAGGAATAAGTAGTCACTCGGCGTGTTGGTTTCTCAGGTCATATTGAGATCCATTGCCCATACAGCTAAATTCTAGAGACTGTTGCCTGTTATTTCATATAAACCAGGGTCTTGAGAAATGGGCAAAGGCTAAAAAGATGGAATTGTGGACAATATGTAAAATTTAAGGACTGATTTGTGATGTTAAAACTAAACCGTAATTGGCGGGGGGTGAGGGGGTGTGGTGTTGAGGACATGGGAGGGTTAGGGAAGTAAAAAATAAATAAACAAAAGATTTCTTGAGGTATAATTGCATGAAAGAAGAGGAGACCGTAAGAAGGTGGATGGATAGGTGGTCAAGAAGAACGTGGCAGAATGAAAGCAGCAAAGCAAAGAAATGAGAAGCATGAATAAAAGTTAGGCATGTTAGGGAAAGTGAATATTTGTTTTGAAGGAAAGAAAATGCAGAGAAAACCATTTGTGAATAAATGGATCCGGGAATAAAAATGAATGTGGGGAGATGCCATCTGAAAAGAATGTAGTCATGGATCGATGGAGTGAGTATTTTGAAGATGTGTTGAATTTGAAGGATAAAAGAGAGCTAGGTAGCTGAATGATTCAAGAATGTAAGTAGTTGGTGTAAATTTGAGACGACTTGTGGGATGACGGTTGGCAGTATAAAGGAAATAATTCAGAAGTTCAAGAAACAGAGACACTACGAGTTTATGGTACTGCAAGTGAAGATCTGGAACACACTGGTGGAAGTGTGTTTGAGTGGGCGCAAAGGACTGAAAGAAGGAAGTTGGTATGAAGGTATAGTAAAAGGCTAAAAAGTGGATAGCAGCTAACAGTGCACCGCATGAGGTGCACTGACGGCACTGTTTTATAGACTCATATGAACCTAAGTGGGGATAATACACTTACTGTACATTCATTGGTACAGTGACCCAGTATGCTGGATTACAGAAGTGTAGACGAGGACCCTTCTTGTCCCAATGGCCTGGCCCTTCACTGTCATGCTAGCGAAGAGAACCAAGGCATTTTCTTCGCCAAGCCAATATAAACTGAATGGCAATTTGGACGATGGAACAAGTCAGCCGCCAATGATTCGAAGCTTTTCGACAGTCATTTGTGATTAAAAAAATTGTGATTTTTGAGTGATATGAAAGCAATACAATGTTTAATTCGTGGAAGGTTTTTATTCCAGTATTATTTTTTTCTTTAAAATATGTACTTGTTTCGTCACTGAAATATGAATTAAGGTATTTGAATGAATGTAGACATAAATACAAACTTGCTTGCCATTGTTTCATTCCTATTGAACTGGGCATTCCTATTAAACTGTGGTTTTATTCCCATTTAACATGTTTCATGTCTGTTAAACTGTGGTTTCATTCCAATTTATGTGGTGTTCCATTCCTATTCAACTGGACTTCAATTGTTACTTAACTGGAGTCTCATCCCTATTAAAATGGATTTCCTTTCCGGTTGAACTGGGATTCCATTTTTCTTAAACTGGGGTTTCATTTCTATTAAACTGTGGTTTCTTTCCTAGTAAATTAGGTTCCATTCCTATTAAACTGGAATTCCATTCATATTAAATTGGGGTTTCATTCCTATTAAACTAAGGTTCCATTCGTATTAAACTGGGGTTCTGTTCCCATTATACTATGGTTCCATTCCTCTTAAACTGGAGTTCATTCCTATTAAATTGGGGTTCCATTCCTATTAAAATGGGGTTTCATTCCCATTTAAATGGGATTCCATTCCTATCAAACTTGGGTTCCATTTCTATTAAAGTGGGGATTTATTCCCATTTAACTGGGATTTCATTCCTATTAAACTAGTGTCTTATTTCAGTTGAACTGGGTTTCACTCCTCTGAAACAGCGGTTTCATTCCAATTAAACTGGGTTCCATTCCCATTAACTTGGGGTTCCATTCCTCTTCAACAGTGGCTTCATTCCTATTAAACTGTGGTTTCATTCCCATTTAACTGGGGTTTCATTCCTCTTAAACTGGTATTATTCCTATTAAATTGAGGTTCCATTCTTCTTAAACTAGGGGTTCATTCCAATGAAACTGGGGTTTCATTCCTATTAAACTGAGGTTTCAGCCGTCTCATAGAAGATAATACGGTCTTCGTAAGGCGTATAACACTGACCTTTATGAATATTTACCTGTGATTATATATAAATTGCCGATGCCTCACGTCCTCTTGTTTGTGATTATGTATATATATATATATATATATATATATATATATATATATATATATATATATATATATATATATATATATATTATATATATATATATATTATATATATATATATATATATATATATATATATATATATATATTATATATATATATATATATATATATATATACTGTATATGTATAGATGTGTAATGTATATACATATATATAATATATATACACGCATATATATATACTGATAGATATGTATATATAAAATATATACATACACACATATACAGATGTGTGTGTCAATGAGAGATTTACGTACAGTATATCACTCCGAGAATTCCAGGTTAAATTTTGTCTTTCCTTAAAACCATTATTTTTTTTTTATTTAAACCTTTGTTTCTCGAGTAAGGAAGCAAGTGTCTTCAAATTTTCGAAAATATCCAAAACAAAATATTGTATTGAATACTCAAGAAGTCATCGAAACCGGAACTGTCTGCTAATTTTTAAAGGTTTTTTGTATTAGAAAATTACTTGAATTTCTTTTATTCCTTGCTATCACTCACTTCCAGGATTTGGACGTGACGTCTTTGTTTCCCGCAACTTTTAACCAGATTTTATCCTCCTGAGCATTTTCTATTACCAAACATGGCTAGGAATGCGTTTGTATTTTTATCATATATATATATATATATATATATATATATATATATATATATATATATTATATATATATATACATATATATACACTATATATATATATATATATATATATATATATATATATATATATATATGTGTGTGTGTGTGTGTGTGTATGTATGTATGTATATATATACATATACATATATATTTATACATCTTACAAACATACATACATACATATATGTATGTATATATACATTATATATACATACGTATAGTAAACTTGGGTTTAATTCCAATTAAACTGGGGTCCCATTCCTCGTAAACTGGGGTTTCATTCCTGTTAAACTTAGGTTTCATTCCGATTAAACTTGGGTTTCACTCCTATTATATTGAGGTTCCACACTTCTTCAACTAGTGTTTCATTTAAGCTAGGGTTTCATTCCTAATGAACTGAGGCTTCTGCCGCCCATTAGTCGATGTTACGGTCTTTCTAATGTGTTTAACACTCTGGCCTTTATGAATATTTACCTGTCGTCATTATATATAATTGCCGATGCCTCACGTTTGCCGGAACGTTCACGTGGGAGGAAGGCTTGCACTGAGCGTCAATAGGCAGATGCTCATGTGAGCACCGAATGCTTCCAACTTTGGTCGCAGAAGTAGATTGCGAGTTTTCAATGTGTCACGAAAGCCCTCAAAACTCCGTCGTGCAAATGCTTTCCATTTGTTAGTCAGTGTTTCGTGATAGATCTAAACAATCTCAATTTGCGGTTCCTGCATCGCCGTCATCATTTTGCGTGGTCGAACTAGAGTATTTTTGCAAACAGACCTTTCTTACACAGTCCAATTGTTTTTGTTCATACGTCATCATCTCTCTGAGATAATGGAGTTCTAATTTGTTTTTATAATGAACCGCAACCATTCATTTAATTGAACCCTAATGCGCTCCGTTAGGCGAGATATTACGACTTACAAAATTGATTAAAAAAATCAAGAGAAAGCGTTTCGGACATATGTGGTGTTCGAACACCTGGAAAATAAAAATGGAAACATTCAATCATTACTCGCTCCTCTCAACCCCCCTCCCCCTACATCACCTGTCTCCCCTCCTTACCCTGCCCTGTCAGCTTAGTTAAAATTCAACGTGTTCAGTCTGCTGTGTGACATGCTTGTGGTGCCACTATTCGAACTGCTATGTCGCGCTTGGGAAAATTTTTCCTCCATTGCGTCATAAATCTCAAAGTGAGTTTTTTTTTTCGTTGGAATTTCATACAAGAAGATCGAAGTTGTGATTGGTGGATACCTGAGGTCATGTAACGTGGCTGTGATTGGTCTGCTCCCTCGTCGTCGGCCATAAAAATGAATTGATGGCATTTTGTGGCGTGACAACTGCCAGGGTGGCAGTGTAAGACGAACAGGGTCAGAGCAAGGTCAGAGGGTTAGCAACGACACTCATTTGCAGTGCCGAATTACACAGGATTTCATAAAGCATATTAAATAAACATATTCACCCGAATATCAGTAATATTATAACGATCGCCTCTCTTGCTTTGCATTAGGTTGTGAATGCTCTAAAGTTTGTGGACTGAATGAATGTTTCACGAAAAGTGTTGTGTTGAAAGTTCTCTTTTTTGTTTGCTTTTAGCTTGGGTTATGCATGACGGTGATTAATCTGTCTCCGTCGGCGATGGATATGTGTGTGTGTGTTTGTATATATATATATATATATATATATATATATATATATATATATATATATATATATATATATATCTATATGTATATATATATATATACATACATACATATATATATATATATATATATATATATATATATATATATATATATATATATATATATATATATACATACATACATACACACACACACACACACACACACACACACACATATATATATATATATCATATATATATATATATATATATATATATATATATATATATATATATATATATATGCATGCATATATAATTGCTGTGTTTTGTTATTAATTTAGCTACAAGTCCAGCATAATATCATAATTTCAACTATGGCATTTTTTTTCAACCTATCGACCGTTTTTCGGTCGATGAAGTAAGAGGTGCAATATTAACACAAAATTCACAATATTTTGTTTAATATCAAGGCCACATCGTTCCGCGCATTTGGAGTGTCTGTGGATCTGGTAAGACTCATCATTGTTTTGTTCGTAAACCCAAAGAACATTTGCTCTGTCAGCAGTAAATGCTATTCCCTTATTTCGCCAGGTATGTGTAAAATAGAGAGTCCCGTTTTCGCCTCAGTTACCATATTAAGAATGAAATGTCAAACTTTTTTCACATCTGGTAATTAACTCTGGATTTTTGTTGAATTTCTGAAAGGAAGAAAGTCTCTTGGAATCATGTGGCTGATTGCTTTTAAGGTTTTTATGATATAAACATTATTTGTAACTGTTTCTCCCTAGGTGATTGTTAAAGGATTGAAATAATTGCAAAGAAGTCCTTTAAAATTGTTTTCTGATCCTTAACAGTTTTGTTTACCGGTTATTCAACTAACTGCTTTTGGGAAACTCCAGTTTCTTTTACTTTTCTGTGACACTCTTCAGACAGGCAGTGGAACCTCAAGCTTTAGGAGAGGAGTATATACTAGACATTACATTTACTAGACATTACGTCTTCTGGAACGGTATTATTGGCGCTTAGGAGGACGCGAGATGTGCCGAAACTATTTGTTATTACACAATTTATTAGCAGTCCATTTTTCACATGAATTAATTGAAACTTGGTACGATTATATTGGTCCAGTAACTTTCAGACAATACTTTTCCGTTTTTGCCCAAATGAGCCCTTTCAATTTTTTCTTTTTTAATTAAGTCAGGCCAGAATTTATTTACTATTTTATTATACGAAAATAAGGCTGTCAAGCCAAGCACTGGGGCACTTTCGGCCATTCAGCGTTTAAGACAGGGGAAGGAGGGAGTTGGGATGGTTGGACAGCAAGATAAAGAGATTTAGAGAAAAATAAAGATGATGAAGTTCCCAGGTCTACGGGTGGAGCTGGGAGAACAACCCCCCAGTTGCTCCAAGAAGCAATACTGTAGTTACAGAGGTCGCACAGCCATATTCAAGAAGGGAAGCGGAATGGAGGTAAAGTAAAAGGTAGAAGACTAAAAAGTGGGTGCAGGGATGGGAGCCAAAGGGATGCTGCAAACACCCTCTATCAATACCAAAGTGCACCACATGAGGGGACCTGACGTCACTACTCACTTATGGTTGATTGGTTGCAAAGGTCCGTTATATCGCCTGAATGAAAGGGATCAATAAAAGAGTTTTTTTAGGATAATCTTGCTTTTGGTGAATTGTAAACTGAATGACAGCTGCTCTGGGATGTTGGGTATGAGTGTTGATGGTGTTTAATCTGCGGATAATGCACTTGGAGCAGAAAAGAAGTCACAGACAAAGCTTGCTTCTTTCAAGAACGCAAGAGAAGCAAGCATAGCTTTCAATACATTGACCGGAGGAATAAGTAGTCACTCGGCGTGTTGGTTTCTCAGGTCATATTGAGATCCATTGCCCATACAACTAAATTCTAGAGACTGCTGCCTGTTATTTCATATAAACCAGGGTCTTGAAAAATGGGCAACGATTAAAAAGATGGAACTGCGCAGAGCATGTAAAATTTAAGGACTGAGTTATAATGTCAAAACTAAACAGTATTGGTGTTGAGGACATGGGAGTGTTAGGGAAGCAAAAAATAAACAAACAAAAGATTACTTGAGGTATAATTGCATGAAAGAAGAGGAGACCGTGTCCAGGTGGATGGATAGGGTGGTCAAGAAGAACGTGGCAGAATGAAAGCAGCAAAGCAAAGAAATGAGAAGCATGAATAAAAGTCGGGTATGTTAGGGAAAGTGAATATTTGTTTTGAAGGAAAGAAAATGCAGAGAAAACCATTTGTGAATAAATGGATCTGGGAATAAAGATGAAGGTGGGGAGATGCCATCTGAAAAGAATGTAGTCATGGATCGATGGAGTGAATATTTTGAAGCTGTGTTTAATTTGAAGGATAAAAGAGAGGTATAGTTGAATGATTCAATAATGGCAGTAGTTGGTGTAAATTTGAGGTTACTGAGGAATGACGCTTGACAGTATAAAGAAAATAATTCAGAAGTTCTAGAAACAGTGACGCTAGGAGTTTATTGTACTGCAAGTGAAGATGTGGAACACACATGTGGAAGTGTGTTTGAGTGGATGCAAAGGACTGAAATAAGGAAGCTGGTATGACGGTACAGTAAAAGGCTGAAAAGTGGATGGAGCTAATAGTGCACCGCGTGAGGTGCACTGACGTCACTGTTTTATAAATAGACTCAGCTAATCCGATCTCATTTTCATATGAACCTGAAAGATAAAACCGAAAATTTTTCAAGTTGTCACAGTGACCTAGTATGCTGGATTATAGAAGTGTAGACGATGACCCTTCTTGTCCCAATGCCCTGTTCCTTCACTGTCATGCTAGCGAAGAGAACAAAGGCATTGTCCACGTCAAGCCAATATAAACTGAAATGGCAATTTGGACGATGAAACAAGTCAGCCACAATGATTCGAAGCTTTTCGACAGTCATTTGTGATAAAAAAATCGTGATTTTGGAGCGATATGAAAACAATAGAATGTTTAATTTGTGGAAGGTTCTTATTCCTAATATTATTTTTTTAAATATGTACTTAATTCGTCACTGAAATATGAATTAAGGTATTTGAATGAATATAGACATAAATACAAACTTGTTTGGCATTGTTTCATTCGCATTAAACTGGGTTTCCATTCCTATTAAACTGTGGTTTTATTCCCATTTAATTAAGGTTTAATTCCTATTAAACTGTGTTTACATTTCCATCTAAGTGGTATTTCATTCCTGTTAAACTGGGTCCCATTCCTATTAAACTGGGGTTCAATTGCTATTTAACTAGGGTTTCATCCCTATTAAAATGGGTTTCTTTTCCTATAGAACTGGGGTTTCATTTCTATCGAACTAAGGTTCCATTCCTTTTAAACTGGGGTTCCATTCCCATTAAACTAAGGTTCAATTCCCATTAAACTGGGGTTCCATTCCTATTAAACTAAGGTTCCATTCCTATTAAAATGGGGTTCCATTACCAATAAACTGGGGTTCATTCTTCTTAAACTGGGGTTTCATTCCCATTAAACTGTGGTTTCTTTCCTATTGAACTGAGGTTCCATTCATATTAAAATGGGGCTCCATTCCTATTAAACAAGGGCTCCATACCTATTAAACAGGAGTTCCATTCCTATTAATTGGGGTTTCATTCCTATGAAAATAAGATTCCATTACTATTAAACTGGGTTCCATTCCCATTAAACTGTTGACCCATTCCTCTTACACTTGGATTTCATTCCTGTTAAACTTGGGTCCCATTCCTATTAAACTTGGTTTCATTCTCATTTAACTTGGGTTTCATTCCTATTAAGCTGTGGTTCCATTCCTCTTAAGCTGCGGTTTCATTCCTATTAAACTTAGGTTTATTTGCCAGTTAAACTGGGATTCCATTCCCGTTAACTTGATGTTCCATTCCTCTTCAACTGTGGCTTCATTCCAATTAAAGTGAGGTTTCATTCCCATTCAACATGGGTTTCATTCCTCTTAAACGGGTTTCATTCCTATTAAATTCAGGTTCTATTCTTCTTAAACTAGAATTTCATTCCAATTAAAATGGGGTTTCATTCCTATTGAATTGAGGTTTCAGACTCCCACAGTAGATGTTATGGTCTTCCTAATGCGTTTTACACTTTGGCGTTTTTGAATATTTACTTGTCATCATTTTATATATATAATTGCCGATGCCTCACGTTTGCCGGAACGTTCACGTGGAAGGAAGGCATGAGATTGAGCGTCAATTTGCTCATGTGAGCACCGAATGCTTCCAACTTTCGTCGCAGAAGTAGATTGCGAGTTTTCAATGTGTCACGAAAGCCCTCAAAACTCCGTCGCGCAAATGCTTTCCATTTGTTAGTCGGCACGAACGAAGGGGTCTTCAGTGTCATCACTTTGTCGGGGCTTAGCTTGATTGTGTTTTGTGATAGATCTAAACAATCTCAAGTTTTGCGGTTCCTGCATCGCCGTCATCATTTTGCGTGGTCGAGCTGGAGTATTTTTGCAAACAGACCTTTCTTACACAGTCCAATTGTTTTTGTTCATACGTCATCATCTCTCTGAGATAATGGAGTTCTAATTTGTTTTTATAATGAACAGCAACAATTCATTTAATTGATTCCTAATGTGCTCTGTTAGGCGAGATATTACGACTTACAAAAATTATTAAGAAAAAATCAAGAGAAATTTCTCCTATATGGTGTTAAACACCTGGAAAATAAACATGGAAACATTCAATCGTTACTTAAGTTTGAACTGAAGACCGCCACATCACCTCTCCCCTCCTTACCCTTCCTTGTCAGCTTAGTTTATTTATCAACAAATGTTCAGTCTGCTGTGACATGCTTGTGGTGCCACTTTAAACTGGGGTCCCGCGCTTGGGAACATTTTCCTCCATTGCGTCACAAATCTCAAAGTGAGTTTTTTCGTTGGAATTTCATACAAGAAGATCGAAGTTGTCTTGGTGGATACCTGAGGTCCTGGTAACGTACCTGTGAACTGGTCTGCAACTCCATTAGTCGATCCTCGGCCATAAATGAATTGATGGCGTTTTTTAGCAGTACTAGACAACTGCCACGTGATAGTATATAGGCGAGCAGGGTGGAGCAAGGTTTAGACCTAGGGTTAGCAGTGATAATCATTTGCAGTGCTCACCAACACAGCATTTCATAAGAGCATATTAAATAAACATATTCACAATATCAGTTTATGTTAAACGATCGCCTTTCTTGCTTTGCATTAAGTTTGTGGACTAAAATGAATGTTTCACTGAAAAGTTTTGTGTTGAAAGTTTTCTGTTTGTTTGGCTCGTTTGGGTTATGATTACTGAAATTAATTAGTCTCCTCCATGATTATGTGTTTGTT
The DNA here is from genome assembly GCF_040412425.1 of Macrobrachium rosenbergii. Lineage (NCBI taxonomy): Eukaryota > Metazoa > Arthropoda > Malacostraca > Decapoda > Palaemonidae > Macrobrachium > Macrobrachium rosenbergii. The sequence goes on along the minus strand of NC_089793.1, from coordinate 30,936,261 downwards.
ATATATATGGTATATGGAAATAACAATATATACTAAATTGATGTATATGTATATATATGGCCTATATATATATATATATAATATATATATATAGAGATATACACTATATATATATATATGTAATCAGGCCAGGATCGACGTCTAGCAAGTCGGGCACTGTAGCATGAGCAGGCACTATGATGCAGATTTCAACTCTATTTCCAGCTACAAAGGGCTCTCTTCAATTAAAATAAATTCCTCCAAGGCCTATCAGTAAAAAGGCCTAATGTTAAAAATATATATTAATACAGAAGGCCATAAAAGTTAAAAACCAACTAACGTCATGGGCAAATAACCTAAAAGAGAGGGAGACTCCCTACTGACTATTGAAAGACCGGAACCAGTTGTTCTGCTTCTGTTTATAGCTGAAGATGTTTCTTCTGTCCAAGGATACCAGAGCCCTGCTTGGTCACTCCAGGGTTCATTTTCCTGAGTCTTTGGTCTGTTTTAATATCTACATTTTAACATTAATGATTTTTACCGAGTCTTATGTATTGATTTTACTTCAGTATGAATAATGAGAGTTAAACACACACAGCATGATACTGGAGAAACGCGGAACAGGAGGCGAAACCATAAGCATTCGTAGCTAAGGAGTACATAGCAGAGAGATTCGTTCAATTGCCAGTCACTTGTTTTGAATGGTATTGGGAGTCTTTGCTGGTACTCAAAGACCAGAGTGAATGCGCTAAAACTGACCTTCTTCAGGCATCTTTAAGAAGATCGAGCAGGTAATATTATGGAGGATGGAGGCTTGAACAGGAGCCGTATTTATGAAGGATCTAACCACTTTCGTTTTCTGAACGCCATGGACGCATATTTATATGATCAAACACGTTTCTTATGAAATTCACTAAACATTTGTTCTCCACAGGTTTTGACTAGCATATGACGAGAAGGATGGGTGGAAGGGGGAGAGGGCGGTGTTCGACTGACGGAGAATATGAGGTTAATTGCATTAGATTAGGGTGGCCAGATTAGGCAGCAATCAGCCTACAGAAAATAATGGTACCTCTTAGTCTTTCCAGCCAAGGTTTTACCTGTACTCATAGTGGGAATATTTATCATGCATATTAGTATATCATTCTGCCTCTTATTTCTACGTTTTATTAATGATCAGGCCGCAATGCCATCATGCAAGTAGCATGGCTGTATTGCTGTGTTTTATTATTAGTTTAGCTACAGTCCGGCATACTATCAGAATTTCAACTATGGCATTTTTTTTTTCAACCTCTCGAGGTTTTTCGGTTGATGAAGTAAGAAAATGAAGTGCTGATTAAAATTGACAAATTTTGTTCAATATCAAGGCCACCCGTTCCGCATTTGGAGTGTCTGTGGATCTGGTAAGACTCATCATTGTTTTGTTCGTAAACCCAAAGAACATTTGCTCTGTCAGCAGCGGATGCTGTTCCCGGAGTTATTTCTGGTAGGTATGTGCTTATTAGTGAGTCCTGTTTTCAGCCTCAGTTACCCCCTTAAGAATGAAATTTCAAACTTGGTTTCACATCTGGTAATTGACTCTGGAGTTTTGAGAATTTGGCCGAAAGGGGAGAAAGTCTCTTGGAATCATGTGGCTGATAGCTTTTATGATTTTTATGATATAAAACATTATTTGTAACTGTTTCTCCTTAGGATTGTTAAAGGATTGAAATAATTGGAAAAGAAGTCTTCTAAAATGGTTTTGAAATGATCCTCAACGTTTTGCACCAAGGTTATTTCAACTAACTGCTTTTGGGAAATGCCCAGTTTCCTCAAGACCAGCCGACTTTTTCTGACCTCACACCGTTGTCTCCATTTTTTCAGTGGAACGTCAAGCCTTTAGGAGCCAGTTGCTAGGCTCTTTTCCAGTTACTAGAAATTACGGCTTCCTGATGCTTGGCTAGTATTACTGGCGCTTAGGTCTCCGTGGTGCTGTGCCGAAACTATTTGTCCAGCCATTATACAATTTATTATCAGTCCATTTTTCACATGAATTGATTGAAATTGGGCGATTTGATGCAGCAACTGTAGGACTGGATACTTTTGGTTTTTGTCCAAATGAGCATTCTCCATTTTTTCTTTTTCAATTAAGTCAGGCCTCCTTTATTAACTCAGTTTCATTGGGAAGGGAACTCAATTATATGGTTCTTTTTCTCTTTCCTCTTCATATTGCCTTTGCCGGCACTTTCGGCCATGCAGTTCTTCTTCAGACTTCCTCTGGGGCTTTCGGGAGTCTGACTTCAAGATCTCCAGATTTAGCCAAAAAATAAAGAAGATGAAGTTCCCTCTGACCCAGGTGGAACTGAGCCGGAAGACAACGCCTTCCCAGCCCCAGGAAAGTTTTAGTTAAGAGGTCTGCAGCCATGGTTCTGGAAGGGAAGGGGTATGGAGGTAAAGTAAACTGCAAAAGGCTAAAAATGGGTGAAGGAAGGGGCTTCAAAGGAATGCTGCAAACACCCTTTAAAGGTGGCAATACCAAAGTGCACTACGAGGGGACCTGGTGGCACTACAAAATCCCTAGGGAATGGTTTGATTAGGTTGCAAAGGTCCGTTATCTCTGTGTTCCTGAATGAAGGGTTTAAAAGAGGTTTTAGGATAATCTTGCTTTTGTGAATTGTGAAATGAATGGCAGCTGACCCTTTGGGATGTTAGGCTATAGTGTTGATGGTGCTCTAATCTGCAGAGTGCAACAATGAACTTAGAGCAGAAAAGAAAAAGAGAGAGAAGAGCTTCTTTCAAGAACGCAAGAGAGAGAGAAGAGATAGCTTTTAATACATTGACAGTGAGGAATAAGTATTGCCACTGTGGAATTGGTTTTCAGGTTTTTCTTTAAAGATCCTTTGCCTTGTTATTTCCAAAACCAGTGTCTTGAAATTTGAGGGTGAAAGGCTAAAAAGATGAAGCTTCAGAATCTAAAATTTAAGGCCTGGATTTAGTGACCGGGCCACAGTTTATCACTAAATCGTAATTACTCTTAACTTGAGGACATGGGGAGTGTTAGGGAAGCAAAAATAAACAAACAAAAGTTTGGTTTGAGTATTTGCATGAAAGAAGAGGAGACCGTTCAGGTGGATGGATAGGGGGTCAAGAAGAACGTTAGGAATGAAAGCAGCAAAGAAAGAAATGAGAAGTAGAGAGAATAAAAGAGAGATGTTAGGGAGAGTCAAAATTTTTGCTGAAGGAAAAATGCAGAGAAAACCTCTTATAAATGGAGGCTGGGATATAAAGATGAAATCAGATAGATGCGTCTGAAAAGAATTCCTTAGGGATGGCTTTATTATTTTAATTTGTGTTGAACTTGAAGGATCAAAAAAGTTTATAGTTGAATTTAAATTCTCTTTAATGAAATAGCAGGTATTTTTGAGGAACTTGTGGTATTACTCCTAACAGTAAAAGAAAATCTTTCCCTGTTCAATTATCTTTTGTTTTTTATTGTACCAAGTCCAAGCTAAGATGTGGAACACACATGTGAAAGTGTGTTTGAAATGACAAAGAGTGGCCTATGAAGGAAGTCTGGTCATGACAGGTACAGTAAAAGGTCTTAAGATGGATGGAAAAGTCCACCGTTAGGCCTATTTCAAAACAACCCTGTTTTATAACAGACAAAATGGCCGGTCCTCATTTCAAACAAATTCAAAACAACAAACTGAAAAAATCAAGATGGGGGTATTTCACCTTTAACTGGTCAAAAACCTAGTAAAAATAAAACAAATGCAGGTATCAGATTTTACTTTAAATATACCAATCATGCATAGTGTTTTCACGTTACGGATGGAAAATAAATTACCAAACAACTTTGTCTTTTGTTATCCAATATATTCTCAATGGCACATTAAACAAAAGAATGAAAAGAGAAATGCTAGTCTGCCTGCGTAAATTTACGTTGTTGAAGTTATTTGGAAAAAAAATTTTATTTTTTGAGTAAAATTACTATTTTAATTCGTTGAAGGTTCTATTTCATTGATTTTTTTGAAATGATTCCCGCTATATGAATTAAGGTATTTAAAAATGAATAGACATAAATACAAACTTGTTTAAATTTCTACATTAAACTAATGTGTATATTAACTGGGCTCCGCTTTTCCTATTAAACGCCTTTAGATTCGTTTCTTGAACTGATTTCTTCATGGTCCGAACACGGTAAAATGCCTTCCATTCTTAAATGACACAAAACTTGTTCCATTATTAAACTGGGCTCTGCTCTCGAGTGGTTCCATTCCTCTTCAACGGGGTTCCATTCCTACCAACCTCTAATTTTCACTACCTGTTATTATAACTATTCTCTTTACTGCTTATTATTATGCCTCGTTCTTTGTTTAGAAGAGTGAAATGGAATTCAATATCTGACTTTTATCTTTGGAATTAATGTAATTTTAATTTCCTTTTCTCAGATTCTTTCTCTAAAATTTACTTTAGATTCAACCGCCCTCAGTCGATGTTACGGTCTTCCAATGCGTTTAACACCTGGCCTTTTATGTGAGGGTCTTGGTTGATCATGTATTATTCAATTTACGTAATTTTTACGGCCCTGCAAACCAAGATTACACGTAACCTGCCACTTGAAGCCAAAAGTTAACCTCAAAGACAGTCGTTAATTAGCCAAAGGTCGCCAGTTAAGGGTTATTAACCTTAACAAAGAATATTTGAGATGAATTTGATTTAAAACGCAACGGTTCTTCCAAACATTCGGACGCTAGGCATAAAAAGCATCGAGATTTAACCTTATTTTGCTTACCTAAATCCTAGGTATTTTACTGGAATAACGGGGTTGAAGCTAACAATATAATAATTAGGCTTAATCTAGACTTCAAACACATATACAGTAAGTGGGGATGAAGGAGAAACAAAAGAAATGCGAAATACAGAAAAAGATAAAAGAATGGGCGAAGTTTTGAACAAAAAGCGACTTTACCTTTAGACGAACGTTGTGCGCACCAACACCGCCGAGAGGGCTTCGCAATTGCTTCTTCACTTCACTAATAGCATAATAGAAAAAAAGAAAGGGACAGGGCCACCTTCCAGACGTCTGCCCGAGACAGCGGCTAGTTTCTCTCTCACTCTTGTCTGACCAGCGCTGGGTCAAAACAGGCTTACAGTCATGCCTTAGGCGTCTATGCTCTGTTAAAAACATTCGATGAGAGACAGGTAGAAAGGAAAAAAGGACTTTAGGACCACCTATTCTTAAAGTTGAATATGAAATTTCTCCTATGGGGTTAAATGCCTAAATGCTACCTATTCCTTTTCCAACGGATGTTAAAGTTTGAACTGAAGACGCTCCTAATGCGGACAATAGCTTTTCCGGTCTTGGTCAGGCTGATATTATTTACAATCAAATGTTACGAGGGCGAACAGCAATAATATTTATAAAAAAAATATATATATATATATATATATATATATATATTATATACTGTAATTTATATATATGTATGTATGTATGTATGTATGTATGTATGTAGGTGTGTTAGTTGTAATCAACACACAATCACGTGTGGAACAGAAATAGATTTATGACTCACATCGGAATGGAACCCAGGTCTCCGTTCTACGCGTGGTTGTGTGTTGATTACATCTATCATATTTACTCAGAAGTGATAATTCGGATGAAATGCTACCAACTGGGTCACTGCTGGGTCGGGAAGTTGGGTAAAACTCGCTGGTATGCTAGGCAGTTAGCCTATCCAGGTAAAAAAAAAAAAACCGTTTATGACTTCTGTGGTTCAGTTGGTAGCACCCTTGCCTTTGAATTGAAAGACTTGGGTTTGTCACCAATGACAGTCAGAAATTAATATGTATAGGCTATATATGTATGTGAATATTATATATATATATATATATATATATATATATATATATATATATATATATATATATATATATATATATATATATACATATACATATATATATATATATGTATATACAGTATATATGTGTGTGTATACATATATATTTAGTTACTTCTAATCTTTTCTCCTGCTACTCAGCTTGTTCTTTTTTTGCATTGTCATATAATGCATTGTCATATAATAATAATAATAATAATAATAATAATAATAATAATAATAATAATACCGAACAGCAAAACATTACCCTTATTTACATGACAAGGTTGTAAGACAACTTGCCATTGAATTTGTACGGTGACGCTTCTTGATAGTTAAGGTCCCCTGACAATTCTGAATGTAATCTCTGTTTTTCATATCGCTGAAGAAAACTGTATGATTAGATTCTGCTAGAGAGCTAGCAGGTGTAGTTTTAGGACTTCCTGTATTGACCAGAGATAGCGTTACTAATTTTACCTGTTTCAGATAATTTTCTCTGCCATTGTTCGATTACTGTTCGTCAGCAGATCTCTCGTGACTAAGAGAGTCTTTTCCGGACCGGTCCTTTTGGTGAATTCAGAAAAAAAAAAAATCGCTTTTATCGGGAAGGTGCATACATGAAAGCCAGTAAGTGAAGTCGTGTCATATATTCGCGTATGCATACACGTAATGTTCATTTTATATATATATATATATATATATATATATATATATATATATATATTATATATATATATATATACTGTGTGTATATATATATATATATATATATATATATATATATATATATATATATATATTTATTGCGCCTTGATATGTATAAATAGATATAAGTGTACACACATGCGCACACGCATACGCTGTTTGACTGCGCATGAAATTGTGTAGAAGAGAAGTCATAGTCAGTAGAAATCCCTTTAAGCAGATGAAACCTTAGAGCTAGGCGATATCAACAGAATGGGTCAAAGTAGGAATCCGGACTCGGCTTCGTATGGTCGATGACAAGTATTATATCGAGGGTTGAGTAAATCAGACCTCAGTAAGGGAGAAGCATCCCCTGGAGTGTGGTGTCTTTCTGGGCATCCCATAGATGGCACTGTGGACGACCTCTGCTTCAGTCCTTTCCTTTCTCTGACTTGCATCAGTGCCCCCCTTAGGTCGCTTCTAAATTATTTGTCTCACTAAATTTAGCTTTACCTTGCTCCAGCTGTCACCTTTTACTTGAGAAATAAATACGTTGGAGCTGCTTGCGAGTCTAGATTTCATTTGATTTGATTTTATGAGAATTAGGCTGTCAAGTCAAACACTGGGGCAATTACGGCCATTCAGCACTGAAGGTCAGTGAAAAGAGGGATTTCGAGTGGCTGGGCAGCTGGAAAAAAAGTACCAGGAAATAAAGTAGATGAAGTACAAGGATCTAAAGGTGAAACTGGGAGAAAGCCCCACAGTTGTACTAAGGAGTAATAGTTAGAGAGGTTTAACAGCAAGATCTTGTGAGTCTATAAGTGTGAATCAGTGATCCTGCGGACTAACTTACGTAAAAATCTCTATTATATGAAATTCTTCGCGCATTCATACATTTTTTCTGCCGTGTGTAACGCGACATTGCACTGAACTCACGCTGATCAGGTTAATGTTTTGCTAGTTTTTTCTTGTACTGGTCAGCATGAAGCTAGGTTTTATGTTGTTACACTTGTTTGCTGTCAGTATTTTCAAGCGGTATTTTATAGCAATATAATGTTCAAAAGAGCAAAACAGCAGAAGCAACTGATTTGCCATCACGCCACCAATTTAGAAAACGACAGGATAACCTACTTATGTGAAACTGGATTTATAACGGCTTTTAACAGTGGTATTCAGAATTTCTCCATAGACCTACAAAGATTGCCTAGTTCTGCAAGGTCCCAAGAAAGATGTATTGTTTAGAGTTATGCAGGTAATATATGTAAACATAAGCATTCCTCCCAGGATATGCCTCTCTTACTCTGCACTTATGCTGAAAAATATTCTGACATCCAGCTTCTGTTTTTGCCCTTAGAGAGTAAGTTGATTTAGTGCTTTTAAACTGAAGAAATGGAGGCGATAGACGTCAACAAACTAACATAGTTGCAAAAAGACTCGAGTTGCTAAACAAGAAAGGAATGTTAAGGCGACGAAAATAGCGTGGCATCGAGAGGCATCATCAACAAACGAAACTTGTAAACATTTCGACTTAATTAACTCATTGCGAGCAAACATTCGCATAGACTAATCCAGAAAGGTCATTAACTTAAAAAAATTATTAAAAAACTGATACTCTTCTTTCATGAAATCCTTCTTTGGACATAACTGGCACTGTCTCGTTTATTCAGCATAGTGAAAGAAAGTATGTTCGTGCGACTTTTTTTGGGGGGAGTGGGGAAGATCGTTTACATTGCGAGAATGGTTGACATTTTTTATTTACTGGAGTATCCTTACTTGTTATATTTTAGGGTCGCTGGCTAAGTAATTGACTTCTGTTTGCTTTTGTGGAGCAGGTGGGGTTACCAGCAAAGTTTAGGAACTTCAGTTTTACTTCCATTTGTTTGTCTGGGTGTCTCATCTTTTCCTTGTCATAGCACTTCTTCTGACACAGTCGAAAGGGTTCCAGTCAGATTTGGTATAAAGGTAGACCATCTTGTAAAGATATGGATGACGGGAAACCGTCTGTCAATATGTCTTTCACTTTTACCAAGTCATTGCAACTCTTTCGGCAAGGTTGAAGGGATTTCACTGGTTAAACTTTGGGTAACGGTAGGCCATTATACACGGTTTAAAGGATTTCAGTCAAACTTTGCGCAAAGGTAGACCCTTTTAAACTGATGTACATGACGGGAGATCGTTTATTTGTCTTTCACTCTGTCATTCAGGCAGTATCTTTAACACTTACCTTTTCATCGCAACTCCTCTTACATAGTTAAAGATATTTGAGCCAGCTCAGTACAAAGGGAGACTATCTTGCATAAATTTGCAGAAAGTGATACCTCCCATTTAGCTTTCTGTCAGCATGTCCTCCAGTTTGTCAGTCGCATTTAGCCCTTCCTGTCAGCTAAAATGCTGAAGAGCTCTCAGTCAAACTCGGTACAATGATAAACCATCATGCACATACTTTTGTATGCTATCTGTATGTTTCTTGACCAGTGTGTCTTCCATCCTTTCCTTACAGTACCTTACGTATGAAGGGATTGTTGAGCCTTTATGGAAATGAATGTAGATATTGAATGCAATGGAAAATAAAAGGTTGAAGCTTTGACATGAACTGTTCACATGGTATAGATAGTGTAAGAACTGATAGGGTAAGATATGTGTAGATAAGCGCAAGTGATAAAAAGATTAACGTAGGTGAAAGGTTCGATAAGAGTGGTTTGATATGTGGAAAGAATGGAGGATGTTATGGTTCACGAAAATCGCAATGGTTCAGAAGCATTAGGAGAGAGGAGAACATGAAGACCTTAAAATCACTCTTGAGAAGCATAGATGGTATGAAGTAGATTTTGGAAAAGAAGGGGCATTATGGTCACTTTTCTTCCATGATTCAGCAGTTAAACTGTGAATGTGGCCATGAATATTGTGTCACTTATTTCGCTGGAGCACTTGTCGTTGGAGAAATATAATATATATATAAATAAATAAATATGTATATATATACATATATATATATATACGATATATATGTATATATATACATACATATACACACATATACATACAGTGAAATACCCATCCCCAGCCTCAACTTCTCTTACCACTGGTCTATATGTAAGTATGCAGACCTGGTCCGAGTTTTGCTTAGTATATATATATATATATATATATATATATATATATATATATATATATATATATATATATATATATATACATATATACACACATACATACATACACCTCTCGAAATATGATATTCATCCTTCTCCATGGTTTTATTCTTGAACAGTGTTTCTCACAATAGAAGAAACAATCTTTTTCTTATTTTTGCTATCACAGACCCCATTGTGAACGATTGGCTATAGTTATTTACCCTGGTACATGGAAAAAGCATGTGAGTATCTTGGTATGCAGCGAATCGATAGCACAGCTATTTATATCCCACACTCTTGGCTTCCTTCCGTAGCTCTAACCAACACCACTTAGTTAAGTGTGCCTCACGAATAGATGAGTAATGAATTGTCGAAAAGCACAAAAGCCGATTTGTGGGCGGGTCACATTGATAAAATATGTCCCCTGAGTATCCAGGACAATTGCGTGATGAATAATACCGGTGGATATCTTGCTTTGTTTTCACTCCAAAATAGACGTGGCACTCTCATGAGGGATGGTTTTACCTTTTGCGTTCTTTGTCTGTCTTCTGCCTTTCTGATACGAGGCTCGTACGTACTAACGAACGGCGAAGGTATCGTGCGAACAAGTTTAATGACGGGCTGATGAATAGGGCATTCATTTTAAATCCCACTCAGAGGATTTATGAACTCGCTTTCTGAATGAGCACCGATTATTCTTTTAGCGAAACTTTGCTACCGTATTAGTCTACTGTAAATGTATTCTCACGGCAGTTCTGTGAGTACAATTATGTATGTCGGTGACCAGTAAAGAAACTGTGTATGGTTTCACATCACATAAGCATAACATGCATGTGTGAAGAGACAATTATGCGACAACTACCTGAGAGTGTGAAGTGTAGAAAGAGAGGCTGATAACGAGCAAAAGGTTAAATAGTGCGCGCGCGCGTGTGTGTGTGTGTGTGTGTAAGAGTGATTGGGGAGCTGTATGCCAGACTGTAAGGTTAATGGGCCCTTTATATGGCTTCACTGTAGGGTAATGTACCGTCGTTGTGTCTTTTATATCGTACATATAATTTCAACCATGGAATTATCCTTTTATATCTTACAGTCTCCACTTCAAATGAAGGGCCGTTGCTGGCATAAAGCCAACTTAATCCAAAATAACAACTTGATGTACTTAGTATACTCGTACATAAGGAAGAAGCTAACAGGGTTTGCCAAAACTGGTTATATGGCGCTTGTACTAAACTGAATTTATTTACCAAACGTTGGGAATTTCGCCTCACCAAAGTCAGCCCCCAGGTTCCATTCCCGAGTGAGGTGTTCTTAAATCTAGCATGTTCTGTTGAAGCCAACTGGGACGCTGTTGACCTAACCTGTGAATTATGTACCTGATAGATAGTTGATTGTGATGTGTCGCAACCAGGTTGGAGAAAGGTTGGAATTTTGACACCCTACGGAGGCAATCCCACTACGGGGATAAAGCAACTCGGGGAAACGACAGTGAGTCATACCGAGGCCCAAAAAGTAACAGAATAAATAAAAGAATTAAAAACTCCTTCGAACATCATTGCTTACGGTGTGGGCTCAAGTTGTGACGTCACAGTCATCCCGGACCTTCCATCTTTCTGAGACCTCGGTTCAGCGCTCTTTTATTCCCAAGAGAGAAGAGAAGTTCTTATTTGGTAAGCAAAGTGCTTTGAATAGCCATTTATTCTTCAACCTGAATTCCCAGGAGCTGGAACATGAAGTCGCCAAGAAATATCTGCAAGGATCTGAGTGAATGACATAAAAGAATGCGTTGTCTCTAACAGATGGCAAGTTTCAGAAGTTCATTTTCTTTCCTGATCTAGTAAATGTGTCTCTTGTATACAGTATATTGTCACGCTATTGAGTGCTTGGCTTAGAACTGCAAGGAGAGAGCTTCGTTTTGATTTCGTGCCACCTTTACTGAAAACTGATTTTGCTAAAGCACCCTGGGGGCGGGGGGTGACTTTTCGAACAGGTAACTTATTATCCTTTACTTCCTGCGAGGTTTAATTGCTAGTTGCATATAGTCCTCCTTTCATAACAGTAATAAATTTTGAAGGCAAATTTAAACATGAGTCCATTACAATTACAACTGCATACTGTAAAGGTCGATGAATGTTTGCCTCTGGAGAATGTGGGATGTGTTTGTTCTTGCAACTTTCATTTTATAATTTTATGAGCAGAAGAATAACTGATGCATAGAGATTATACTGTAATTTTATTTTCCTAGACGTATTGTTCTGCTCAACTGGGTTTAATTTCAACTTAAATTCTTCGGTAGTCTATTGCAATAGGCATTTTAATTTGTTCTCCTGTAAGTCTTTTTTTTTTAATCTTGAACAACAGTTTATTGCTATAACTGCTTTAAGCTGTTACATATAGCGTTTTGCAATAGTTCTTTAATTCTATTATTTTCTCATCATATTTTGTGAAACATTGCGAAAGAGAAGATTACATATTTTTTGTTTCATCACAACAGAGAACATGGATTCCCCTATGCCTCTTGTCTTTCGGATTCTTGCTGTATTACTTAGGAAGAACGGACAAAATCTCGGAACTTCTGAAATTTTCTAATACAGTGGCCGTTCCCAGGTAATTGAGAATTCCAGTTATCGTAAGTTGTAATGATACCACGTTCCAGATCCGTTTGATTTTGTTCTTTTATTCATTACACTTTTTTTTTCTTTTTTTTATTTTGTTCTTATATTCTTTACTCCATTTTTTCTTCTAGAGACGCAAGCAAAATTTCGTCAAAAACGAAAGGAGGTCCTGAAATCGGGCATTCCAGCGCCATAAGCGCCTTTCCAAACGTAATCGTTCCGGCAACGGTTCCAGGGCCCACTAAGGATTACGAGAAGCCGAAAACGGCACCGCCCGGTCCAGGCAAGGAAGAAGAAGAAGAAGAAGAAGAGTCAGGAGCGACGGAAAGCAAGAAGGTACCCATCAGGGGACCGGGCGATTCTCAGTTACCCTTCCAGGCCAAGTTCGCTGCTCAGGTAAACATAACTCCTACGTATCTGTTCAAGGAAAAACCTCGCGGGCCCGGCAGCGAGGATGTGATTAATACTTCCCTCAAGAAAATACTCTTCTGGAATGATGTAAGTTAGGACTTTTATTTGGTATTAGTGTATGGGATGTAAGGGTCTCCTTTGCACGAAAAATTGGTCATGTGTGGTTGTTTATTTACTTCTAAGTACAGTGAGATTATGCGCATAAAGTCGATCGTTTATTTATCGTATAAATTCTTTGACGTGAAATTTTCCTGCTTTAGTAAGAATTATATACATATACAGTATAATATATATATATATATATATATATATATATATATATATATATATATATATATATCATCAGGAGATCCATAAGACAAGAAGTCTTCAAGGTTCTTTATTAAGAAACGTTTCGTGCAATCTTTTGTACAGAATCAGTCTGCAATGAATTATAAACAGCAGTTCAAACTAAACTTAAAATAACAATTACTCTATTACAGCCACTTAGGACTCAGTTATCGTACAGGTTCCCGTGTATCCAACCCAGAACTTTCAAGCAGTAGAACACATGCTACTAAATGTAAAATTCATGTTGAAAAAACACATTTTTCGATTCTCAGTGCTACATCTCAAACTGCCTTTTTAACTACCCTTGAGTCATTATATATAAAGCACCTGTCCCGTAATTTGAATAGTAACACTTCTGCGGTTTCTCTCTCTCTCTCTCGCTTAAGGTGTTGTCTGGGCATTGATGTTTCTTCAGGCCAGTCTTCCCTTGTGCGTTGTATTGAAAGGTTGTTTAATTTTCTTAACAAGCTTGGTGAATTTTATTATGGTTTTTTTTTTTTTTTTTTTATAAAATTTGCAGATTTTATGTTAACTTTGTTATAAAATTTTTTTTTACTGTCAGTAGAATAATTGTTATTTTAACTTTAGTTTGAACTGCTGTTTATAATTTATTGCAGACTGATGATGTGCAAAGTATTGCACGAAACGTTTCTTCATAAAGAACCTTATGGATCTCCTGATGATGCATTTGCCGCTTGTTGTTGCCTATATATATATATATATATATATATATATATATATATATATATATATATATATATATATATATATATATATATATATATATATAATATATATATATATACATACACAAACACACTATATACACATATATATATATGTATATATATGAAGTAATGGGACTTTATAGTAAGTCATTGTAGGAGTTTTCATGAGATGTTTAGTAAAGTGCCCAGCTATTCGCCTAAGACACCCAAGCTGATTTTCTAAGGCAGGCTTGATTTAATCACTGGCAATATATGATCCAAGTTGCATATGTTTTTTCTTTCTGAAAAAGCTTACAGTCAGTTTGCATCATAAGACCTTTCTCTTTGGAAATCTAACATTCGAGTCATCAGTTTTACCACCTCACAGGGAGTCTCTTTTAATCGATATTCACTCCAAATGCATTCTTCAGAGGTATATCTAATCCTAAGTATATCAGCATGTTTAAGATTAGAGTTCATTACGTCAAGCCAGTCATTTGTTAGTTGAAACCAGTGAATTACGTCAAGGTGGGTAAAGGGTCAATTTTTCGTTGTAGCTGTCATGGCGACCCGGATGAAGCATATTTCATCTTTAGACTTGTCGACCATTGGGTCCTGGTTTGATGAAGAACGTAAATCACGTATTAACAGAAAGATTGTTGGATTTCAGGCCTATGGTAGTAAAGACTTTGGCCTGGGTTACGGTCGAGAGCCCTTTATTCTAGCTAGATGTCCCGTGAACACCTGTTTCACAACAGGTGATCGTAACAGGTTCAAGCCTGAAGAACTGGACGCTGTCCTGTGGCATTTTAGGGCGAACGACCGATCGTTGCCCTCTGTGAGGTGAGTGATGCATTTTTAAGTGACCATTAGTTTTCTGACATAAAGTGACCCTTGCTTTCATTTCATTAGGGACATTTCGAAAGTTGTCCTGTCTTCGTTTCATTTAACACTTTTCTAAACCATACTAGTTTTCGTTTCACTGGGGACACTTCTAATTTAGCCCTGGTTGTCGTTTCGGTAGGGACTCTTCTAAAGGCACACTGGTTTTCATTTCGTTAAAGACAATATAAGGTGGCACTGGTTTTCATTTCATTAAAGACCTTTCCAAGGAGGCATTGGTTTTCACTTCATTAAAGACCATTCAAAGGTAGCCCCGGATTTCATTTCATTAAAGACCCTTCAAGGGTGTCCCTGGTTTTCATTTGATAAAGACCTTTCCAAGGTGGCCCTGGTTTTCATTTAATTAAAGACCTTGCTAAGGTGGCCCTTGTTTCATTTCATTAAAAACCTTTCTAAGGAGGCCTTGGTTTTCACTTCATTAAAGACCATTCAAAGGTAGCCCCGGATTTCATTTCATTAAAGACCCTTCAAGGGTGTCCCTGGTTTTCATTTAATAAAGACCTTTCCAAGGTGGCCCTGGTTTTCATTTAATTAAAGACCTTGCTAAGGTGGCCCTTGTTTCATCTCATTAAAAACCTTTCTAAGGAGGCCTTGATTTTCACTTCATTAAAGACCATTCTAAGGTGGAACTGGTTTTCATTTAATTAAAGACACTAAAACGTGGCCCTGGTTTTCATTTCATTAAAGACCTTTCTAGGGTGGCCTTGGTTTTCACTTCATTAAAGACCATTCTAAGGTGGCATTGGTTTTCATTTTGTTAAAGACGCTCCTATTGTGGCTCTGGTTTTCATTTCATTAAAGACCCTCCTAAGGTGGGCTTGGTTTTCACTTCATTAAAACCTTTTTAAGGTGGCCCGGGTTTTCATTTCATTAAAGACTCTCCTCAGGTGGTCTTGGTTTTCAATTCATTATAGATCCTCCTAAGGTGGCCTTGGATTTCATTTCATTAAAGACCCTCCTAAGGTGGCCCTGCTTTTCATTTCAATAAAGAACCTTCTAAGGTGTCCTTGGTTTTCATTTCGTTAAAGATTCTCCTAATGTGGGCCTGGTTTTCATTTTATTAAAGACCCTTCTAAGGTGGCCCAGGTTTTCATTTCATTATAAACCCCTCTAGGGTGGCCTTGGTTTTCATTTCAGTAAAGACCCTTCTAAGGTGTCCCTGGTTTTAATTTAATTAAAGACTATAAGGTGGCCCTGGTTTTCATTTCATTAAAGACTCTCCGAAGGGGGCTCTGGTTTTGGTTTCTTAAAGACCCTCCATAGGTGGTCCTGCTTTTCATTTCATTACAGACCCTTCTAATGTGTACCTGGTATTCATTTCGTTTAAGACCCTCCTAAGATGGCTGTGGTTTTCATTTCATTAAAGAACCTCCTATGGTAGCCGAGGTTTTCATTTCATTAAAAATGCTTCTAAGGTGGCCCTGGGTTTCATTTCATTAAAGATTCTTCTCAGGTGGCCCTGGTTTTCATTTCATTACAGACCTGCCTAAGGTGGCCATGGTATTCGTTTTATTAAAGACCCTTTTAAGGTGGCCCTGGTTTTCATTTCATTAAAAACACTTCCAAGGTGGCCCTGGTTTTCATTTCATTAAAGGCCTTTTTAAGGTTTTCATTTCATTAAAGATTTCTGAGATGCTCCTGGTTTTCATTTCGTTAAAGACCCTTCTAAGGTGGCCCTGGTATTCATTTCATTAAAGGTCCTTTTAAGGTATCCGTGGTGTTTATTTTATTAACAACCCTTCTAAGGTGGTCCTGGTTTACATTTCATTAAAGACCCTCCTAAGATGGCCCTGGTTTTCATTTCATTAAAGACCGTCCTAAGGTGGCCCAGGTTTTCATTTCATTATAAACTCTTCTAAGGTGGCCCTAGTTTGCATTACATTAAAGACTCTCCTCAAGTGGCCCTGGTTTTCATTTCAGTAAAGACCCTCCTAAGGTGGCCCTGATTTTCATTTCATTAAAACCTTTCTAAGTTGGCCCTTGTTTTAATTTAATTAAAGACTCTCCTCAGGTGGCCCATGTTTACATTTCATTATATACCCACCTAAGATGGCCCTGGTTTTCATTTCATTAAAAACCCCTCAAAGGTGGCTCTGGTTCTTATTTCATTAAAAACCCTTTCAAGATGGCCATGGTTTTCATTTCATTAAAGACTCTCCTTAGGTGGCCCTGGTTTTCATTTCATCAAAGACCCTCCTAAGGTGGCTGTGGTTTTCATTTCATTAAGGTCTCTCCTCAGGTGGTCATAGTTCTCATTTCAGTAAAGACCCTTCATTTCATTGAAGTTCCTCCTAAGATGTCGCTGATTTTCATTTCATGTAAAAAACTTCTAAAGGTGGTCCTAGTTTTCATTTCATTAAAAACCTTTCTAAGGTGGCCCTAATTTTCATTTCACTAAAGACTCTCCTCAGGTGGTCCTGATTTTCTTTTCGTTAAAAACCCTTATAAGATGGCCCTGGTTTGTATTTAATTAAAGATTCTCTTCAGGTGGCCTTGGTTTTCATTTCATCAAAGACCCTCCTAAGGTGGCTGTGGTTTTCATTTCATTAAGGTCTCTCCTCAGGTGGTCATAGTTCTCATTTCAGTAAAGACCCTTCTAAGGTGGCCATGGTTTTCATTTCATTAAAGACCCTATAAGGTGGCTCTGCTTTTCGTTTCATTAAAGACCCTTCTAAGGTGGCCCTGATTTTCATTTCATTAAAGACACTTCTAAGGTGGGCCTGGTTTTCATTTCATTAAAGACACTTCTAAGGTTGCCCTGGTTTTCATTTCATTAAAGACACTTCCAAGGTGGCCCTACTTTTCATTTCATTAAAAACCCTTCTAAGGTGGCCCTACTTTTCTTTTCATTAAAGACCCTGCTAAGGTGGCCCTAGTTTTCATTTTATTAAAGACTCTTCTCAGGTGGCCCTGGTTTTCATTTCATTAAAAACCCTTCTAAGTTGCCCTAGTTTTCATTTCATTAAAGACTCCTCAGGTGTCCCTGGTTTTCATTTCATTAAAGACTCTGCTAAGGTGGCCCAACTTTTCATTTCATTAAGAACTCTCCTCAGGTGGCCCTGGTTTTCTTTTTATTAAAATCCTTCTAAGGTGGCCCTAGTTTTCATTTCATTAAAGACCCTTCGAAGGTGGCCCTGATTTTCATTTCATTGAAGTGGCCCTGACTTTCATTTCATTAAAAACCCTTCTAAGGTGGCCCTGATTTTCATTTCATTAAAGACCCTTGCTGTGGTTTCCATTTCATTAAAAACCCTTCTGAGGTGGCCCTGATTTTAATTTCATTAAAGACACTTCTAAGGTGGCCCTGGTTTTTATTTCATTAAAGACTCTTCTAAAAGGGCACTGATTATATTTTCATTAAAGATTCTTTTATGGTGGCCATGTTTTTCATTTCATTAAAGACCCTTCTAAGGTGGCCCTACTTTTCATTTCATTAAAGACCCTGCTAAGGTGACCCTAGTTTTCATTTCATTAAAGACTCTCTTTAGGTGGCCCTGGTTTTCATTTCATTAAAAACCCTTCTAAGTTGGCCGTAGTTTTAATTTCATAAAAGACTCTCCTAAGGTGTCCCTGGTTTTCATTTTATCAGGAAGTCTCCTAAATCAGGTCTGATTTCTTTCACGTCAAGAAGTCAAGCAAATCAGTTCCAGTAGCGTTTAAGTAGCATGATGCAGTTTAATTCCTCATAATGGGGATATTATCCCTTGCTTCAAAAATAACAAATAAATATTAGACAAATATGAATAAATTTTTTAGTTTCATTAACAAAATAGAACAGTCTCCCTGAGGATGTCATGCAATTGGAACTTTAAAAGTTCCAGCGAAGATGCAATGCATTGCTACCTTAATGCTAATCTCCTTGCATTTTAGTACATTTTTATCAATTAATTTTTTTTTTTTGTAATGTATTTCCTCTATCTTCTCTTACTTCCTAATGAGCGCCATATTCTTTGAAGCTTGTTCCATATGAATAGGGTTCATCTTCAGAATAATAATAATAATAATAATAATAATAATAATAATAATAATAATAATAATAATAATAATAATAATAATAATAATAATAATAATAATAATAATGCGTAATAAAAATCCACAATTATATAGTAAATATAATGCTATGTAAAATATGTAAAATAAACCAAAGACTTGAGCGGTGTTCCTCATCAGTGCTAACGTTCAAGTCTTCGAAAGTCTTTGGTTTATTTTACATATTTTACATGGTAATATATTTACTATATAATTATGGATTTTTATTACACAAATTGCTTTTCACGAAATTGTGAATCTATTAATAATAATAATAATAATAATAATAATAATAATAATAATAATAATAATAATAATAATAAAAATAATAATGAGCTTGGCCACTTTGGGCTTGTTCCATATGAATAGGGTTCATCTTCTGAATAATAGTGATAATGATAAAGTTAACTATTCGAGACTAAAACGTGACGTGATACATTTTTTGTTATTTATGTTTCATTCTTCTCCAGGTCCCCCCACACCCGGTACGTCTTCTGGGTGATGGAATCAGCTTCTTACCTTTACGGTAACATTGACAAATACCGACACGTTTTCAACTGGACCTTCACATACAGGCTCGATTCGGATTTCCCTAACGCGTGAGTTTATCTAAAAGCTTCCAGTAATACTGTTTGAAATTTTTTTGTGCAATTTGAATTTTTTTCTTTTTGCTATTTAAAATTTTTTGTACTATTTGAATTGTTTGTGCTGTTTGATTTTTTTTTTTTTTGCTCTCTTAGTTTTTTTGCTATTTGAAGCTTTTGTGTGGTATTTGAAGTTCTTTTTTTCTGCTATTCTAAGTACTCTTTGCCGTTTGAAGTTTTTTGCTATGAATTTTTTGTGCCATTTAAATTTTTTTTGGGGGGTATTTGAAGTTTTTTTGTGCTATTTGAATTTTTTTTGTTATTTGAAATTCTTTGTGATATTAGATTTTTTTTTTCTTGTACTTTTTTTGCTATTTGAAGTTTTTTGTGCAAGTTTTATGCACACTTCTATGCGGTACTTAGAGATGTATCGGATGTCAGAATTCAGAGATGCAGATGTGTATGCTAATGTCATACTTATATATTTTGCGGATGTTATAAAGTATGCGAATGAGAATGTTCAGTTCATCTCCAATATTTACTCCACAGCAAATGCAGATGCGGATATATATAAGGGAGCCATAGAAACACCAAAATGTGGAAAATAAATACTATATTTCAGAAACCGAACTGTTTCTCTCCTCAGGTTCACTATTTGCCTGAGAAGAGAGACAGTTCAGTCTCTGAAATACAGCCTTTATTGTCTACATTTTGGTGCGTCTATGGGCTCCCTCATATTTGATGGAATTCTGTTTTAAAAGAAAATATTCCACAGTCATATATATATATATATATATATATATATATATATATATATATATATATATATCATATATACATATATATATATATACACACACTCACTCATATATATGTGTATATATATACAGTATATATATATATATATATATATATATATATATATATATATATATTAGACAGATAGACACCAGTGTAGAACAAATGCAAACAATAAGATACTACAAAGGTACAAAAGGAAATGCAAAGGGAGAGAGAGAGAGAGAGAGAGAGAGAGAGAGAGAGAGAGAGAGAGAGAGAGAGAGAATGGAACGAAATACAATTAAATTTTGTAAACCTCAAATGCTGGAAGATCAGTCACTCTTGTTTCCTCCTTCAGCTTATATTGATTCACTGTCTATTTTACTTGATCAGTCAATACCAACAATGTTAAATAAGTTCACAAAGATTGTGTTCAATTACTCAACACATTTCTGCCCTTCCCTGATGCCTAGTAGTAACAGAACACAATCTGGGAGAAGGAGAACTATAGTTTGTAATCTTTAAAATGTTTTAGTAATATAAATACCAGAAGAATGACTTAGAAATAGATGTTAAATAGACAGAGTAAAAGGGTAAAATAAAGAAAATTAAAGTGGGAAGAAAGGAAAGTAGTATGAGAACAAACACAAGCAGAAGAAGGATTAAAAATGGGAAAATAAAGATAACACGAATAAACAGAAGGCATTTATTCACTACCCCATTGATATTCTAAAGTGGATGAATACACTTCCCAGTCGAATATTCCGCTCATCATAATTACAAAAAAAAAGGGTATTTCTCTTAATATCACATATACCTCTTTTAACGTGCTGATGCAGTACAGATATAAAGTAACTCTTCAGCTCCTTCTTATTTGTATGGGCATTTTCCTTCTTCGTCGTAACTGTTTTTATAGTTTATATATATATATATATATATATATATATATATATATATATATATATATATATATATATATATATATATATACATATATATATATATATACAGTATATATATATATATAAATACTTGTATTTTTGTATTCACAAATATTAAACCACAAATATCTTTTGATATCCAATTCAATATACCTCGGGAATAACTTACATCTAGTGGGAATTAAAAATGATAAGTGCTCCGTAACCGTCAGAATTCGGACCTTTATATTATATATACATATATACACATATACACATATACATACACACACACACACACACACACACACATATATACATATATATATATATATATATATATATATATATATATATATATATATATCATATTTTTATCACATCACCGTGATTCATATACAATCAAAACTACAAACGTCCTTTAATATCAATTCGCTCTGCCTCAAAATAATATATTTTTTATATATTTACCGAAGGGAATTTTTAGTTGATAATAAGTACGAACGCCGTCTCGTGGGCTCGAACCAACGAGGACAGAACTTCAGGACTACAGGGGACGCATGCCCAATCGGCCGATTGCACGTGCGTCCCTGTAGTCCTGAGTTCCCTGTCCTCAAGCTGGTTCGGTTCACGAGATGTTATTATCAACTAAAAATTCCTTCGGTAACATATATATGAAAATATTATTTCCGAGGGTAAAGCGAATTGATATTAAAGGACGTTTGTAGCTTTCTGAATATATATATGTATATATAATGTTCTGATGCCATATCACCCTAATTTAATGAAATAGTGTTCTTTGCTCTGTGATACCCCTTTACTTTATACAGACATTCTATCCTGCAGAAGCTTCGTAGATAAGTAAGCGACCATTCAGACTTATTTACCAGCGCATCCTAATTCAGAACGTATTAGAAATAAGTGTAATTGAACCATTTGATTTAATGGTCGAGTTCGTAGACTTCTCTTCTCGATTAAAATCATCTCTTCAGCTTTGAGCTCTTGTTGTAAATAGACACAGGTTTCATATAATTCCTTGTGGCATTTGTTTAGCCGCTGTGCGAACATCTGCCTCACTTGGTTATCCGCTGTGTGGACATCTGCTTCACTTGTTTAACCGTAGTGCGAACATCTCCCTTTTCTGTATAATAGCGCAGAGCATAATGGATGAGTTTGTAGATTTGAGGATACGTGAACCGACAAGCGTTAAAAAGAAGATACATAAATATTAAATAACCCTGAACAGTCAAGATAATGCACGGTTAACAGTAAATCGCAATAATAAATGGAATGAATGGAATAAATGTCACTGACTGAAAGCGATAAGTGATGACACGAAAGATTAATCAGGTCTCTCTCTCTCTCTCTCTCTCTCTCTCTCTCTCTCTCTCTCTCTCTCTCTCTCTCTCTCTCTCGCTTCAGATTTAATTAAGTCTGTAATTTTCTCTCTTTCGCTTCAGTTACGACGTCGTATACCGTCTTCGTACTCCCGTCGCCCAAAAGGACTATCGAAACATCACGTCTGGAAAGACCAAGCTCGCTGCGTGGTTCGTCACGAACTGCTACACGTCCAGCAAAAGGGAGAAGTAAGTAATTGTATATATACATTTATTTATATATGTACATCTGTATATTATGTATGTATATGTATTTATATTATGTGGATACATTATATATATATATATATATATATATATATATATATATATATATATATATATATATATACAGTATTTACAGTATATATATATATTTATATATTATATACATATATATATATATATATATATATATATATATATATATATATATATATATATATATATATATATATATATATATATATATATATATATATATATATATTTAATTTGCATGGCATACACCAAATTGTTTATGTTCTCAAACGTCAAGCTACCAGTGTCGTTTTAATATCAGTTCGCTTTATCTCGGATTATTATCGAAGAGGGAATTATAACTGATAAACAGTTCGGCTCCCAGGTGCCGAATCGTTTATCAGTTGTAAATCCCCTTCGATAATATTCCCGAGATAAAGCGAGCTGGATATTAAACGACATTGGTAGCTTAATGTTTGTGAACATATGTATGTATGTATGCATGTATATACATATATACTACATATATAATATATATATATATATATATATATATATATATATATATATATATATATATATATATATACATATAATATACATATATATATTGTACATGCCTTTTCTCCGCAAGGTGGCAGACTCAGGCGGTATATTTTTTTCGTGTTCTCAGCTAGTATTACGAGTAATATGGAATAAAACTTGCTAGCACTATGGCCCCACGTCATTTTACTCAACACATCGTACTTAATCCACTGTCCTGGCTAATGGAGGCCCAGTAGATTTCATGGAACTAGCCAGAATTGCCCTGACCTCACCTGGGACTCGAACCCGCGTTATTTTAAGAGTCACGATAGATTTTGAAGTGTCTCATCAAATGTAAAG